>NC_139579.1:18371373-18618873 GCF_946808225.1 Silurus aristotelis
TATCAGGATTTAATAGCAGAAAGTTATGGGTCATCCAATCTCTTATTTCTTCAACACACTCAGTTATGCGAGCTAATTGAGCTGTATCGCCTGGTTTGGATGAAATATATAGCTGGGTATCATCAGCATAACAATGGAAGCTAATTCCATGCCTTCTAATAATATTTCCTAATGGAAGCATGTATATTGTAAAAAGCAGGGGTCCCAGAACTGACCCTTGTGGCACGCCATAATTTACTAGCATTATCCTGGATAGCTCTCCATTTAAATCTACGAAATGGTAACGATTGGACAGGTAGGATTTAAACCAGCTTAATGCCTGTCCCTGAATACCGATGTAATTCTGTAAGCGATCGAGGAGAAGATCATGATCTATAGTGTCGAACGCAGCACTAAGATCTAGTAAAACTAATAGGGAGATGTAGCCTTGGTCTGAAGCTAAAAACAGGTCGTTAGTGATTTTAACTAGAGCAGTTTCTGTGCTATGATGGGGCCTAAAACCTGACTGAAACTCTTCAAAGATATTGTTCTCCTGCAAGTGGTTACATAGCTGGGCAGCGACAATCTTTTCTAAAATCTTAGACATAAATGGGAGATTTGAAATTGGTCTGTAATACGATAGCGTGTTTGGATCCAGATTAGGTTTTTTAATGAGGGGCTTAATAACTGCTAACTTGAGGGATTTAGGGACATGACCTAACGATAGTGAGGAGTTAATAATATTTAAAAGAGGCTCACCAGCTGTATATAACACTTCCTTCAGTAGTTTAGTGGGAATTGGATCTAACTGACATGTTGTTGATTTAGCTTTCATAATAGCATCATACAGCTCTTCCTGTCCTATACATGTAAAACAGTGTAGTTGTGGGGTTGTAAGTACGATTGTGTCGGGAGATGCTGTCAGAGGTTGAACTGCCACAATTGTTTTTCGAATGTTATCTATTTTTTCAGTGAAGAAATTCATAAAGTCTTCACTACTAAACTGTGATGGAACACATTTTTCAGATCCCTGATTTGTTGTTAATTTAGCGACTGTACTGAAAAGGAACCTGGGATTGTTTTTGTTATTTTCTATGAGTTTGCTCAGGTGTTTAGCTCTAGCAGCTTTTAGCGCCTGTCTGTAGCTAAGCATACTGTCTTTATACGCAATTCTAAATACCTCCAATTTAGTTTTCCTCCATTTTCTCTCCAGATTACGTGTTGTTCTCTTTAGGGCATGTGTATGACTATTATACCAAGGTGCAGGTGCTTGTTCTCGAACCTTTTTTAACCGGATGGGGGCAACAGTGTCTAAAGTGCTAGTGAGGATAAGGTCTATGTTGTTCGCCATCTCATCAAGATGATCAGCATTTATGGGTTTAATGTGAAACTGAGATAAATCAGGCAGGTTATTTATGAATCTGTCCTTAGTGGTTGGAATAATAGTCCTACCAGGTCGATAACGTGGTGAAACACGGTTAATCTGCTCTACCGGTAGTGTGTACAGTAGGAGATAATGGTCTGTGATGTCATCACTCTGGGGTAAAATATCTATATCAGTGACGTCTGCTCCGTGGGATATTATTAAGTCTAGTGTGTGGTTAAAACGGTGGGTTGGTCTGGTGACGTTTTGTTTAACTCCAAAAGAGTTTAGTAAATCGACAAATGATAATCCTAGGGCATCGTTTTCATCATCTACATGAATATTAAAATCTCCTACAAGCAGCACTTTATCAAAGCTGATCAGGAGGTCTGAGAGAAAACAAGCAAACTCATGAAGAAAATCAGCGTAGGGTCCTGGGGGTCTGTACACGGTGACCAGAGCGAGTTTTCTATGCATCTCTGAAAGTGCAATTTTAAGAACGAGCACTTCAAATGATTTAAAGCTGAATCCTAATCTCTGACTAACATTAAGAGAAGCACTATAAATGGTTCCTACACCCCCCCCACGACCAGTCTGACGGGGCTCATGCTTATAAACATATCCTGACGGTGTCGACTCGTTTAGACCCATATAATCACCTGGTTTAATCCAGGTCTCAGTGAGACAGAGTGCATCGAGATTATTCTCTGTGATCATCTCATTTACAATCAGTGCTTTGGGTGCAAGTGATCTAATGTTTAAAAGACCGAACTTTAGAACTTTGTTGTGTTTGTTTATCTGGCATTTTTCAGTTTTAACTGCAATAAGATTATTTCTGGATCTTGTGTATGTAATTCTTGGTTTTACTACACGAGGAATAGATACGGTTTCTATAAACTGAGCTGTGTGTGAACTTGTAACTATTTGGTCTGTAGTATGCGTGTTCTTATAGTTGAAGATTTCTTGATGTCTTACCAGTCAGATGGTGTGTAGTATCCTAGAGATGTTATCTGATAGCACTGCTGCTCCAACTCTGCTGGGGTGCAGGCCATCAGGGCGGAAGAACCTAGGACGCTCCCAGAAACAGTTCCAGTTATTAACAAAGAGAAGTTTATGTTCTCGACACCATGACTGTAACCATTCATTTAGAGCTAAAAGTCTACTAAACTTCTCAGCCCCTCGCTGGAACTTCTCAGCCCCTCGCTATTACTGAAAACATATGGTTTATATTTTAGATTGACCCCCCCCCCCCCCCCCCAAAAGTAGCTTCCTTGTGCTTTGATGCAAGCTTTGCACATTTTTGCCATTCTCTCAGTTAGTCTCATGAGGTAGTTTTCCAACAATCTTGAGTTCCCAGAGATGTTGTGTTAGTTGGCTGCTTTTCCTTCACTCTCTCATCCAACTCATCCCAAACCATCTTACCTTGATCAGGTAAATGTGAAGGCCAGGCCATATGATGCAGCACATCATGTTCTTTTTTAGCTCTTACATAACCTATCGGTATGTTGGGGGTCAATGTCCTGTTGGAAAATTATGGTCCTGCTGATTGCAAAACAGATGGGATGGAATGCTGCTGTCTTCAATTTTGATTAAATCATCATCAACATTGTCACCAGAAAAGCACACCCACACTATCACACCTTCTCTATGGTTTAAAGTGGGAACCACACATTCAGAAACTGGTTACTCTCTCTACATTTAAAAAAGCAATAGTAGTTTGGACCAAAATAATCACAAATATGGACTCCTCAGACGAAGACTCTTCTGCTTGTTGTTGTTCTTCCAAAATAATGGTTTCTTTGTCGCAATTTGACCATGAAGACCTGACTTACTGAGTCTCCTCTAAACAGTGGATGTTCAAAAATGTCTGCCACTATTCCAAGAAGCATTTATGTAAATCAGAGGTTTCTGAGGCTACTAATTCTAATAACCTTATCCTTTGCACCAGAGGTAGCTCTTTATCTTTTTTTACTGGGACGGTCCTCATGAAAGCCTGTTTTGTCATAGTTTTGGCGAATGCACTTCAGAATACATATTTTTCATGTATTTCAGATTGATTGATCATTTTTTAAAGTTATGATGGACTGTCTTTTCTTTTTATTTAACTTGTATTTTCATAATATGGATTTGTACAGTAGTTATAGTAGCACTAACTGGGCTATTGACCATGTACTCACCCTTACCTCTGCACAAGACAATTGATTGTATAAAGCAAATTAAGAAGGCAAGAAATGTCAGGAATAAACTCTTGAAAAGGCAACCTGTGAAATGAAAAACATCCCAGATGACTACCTTGTGAATCTGAAGAGACAATGTTATGAGTTGTTATCAAAGTTAAGTAGCTCCTTTGGACAATTTGAAATATAAAACATATTCTGGGTTGTTTAACAGTTTTTTGTTTACTTATTAATCCCATATGTGTTCTTTAATAGTTTGGATGGGTTCAGTATTAATGTACAATATCGGAAATAATACAAATTAAGAAAAATCACTGTAGGAGGAGGTGTGTCCAAACTTTAACTTGTATTTTTAAGCTTTATATATAACACAGGTAACAACAGTACTGATTGTCTGGTTAAACTTGACTGTGCTTTCTGCCATGACTTAAACGCTGTAAAAAAAAAAAAAAATGCAAAGAATGTAAGCAGAATGATTCATTGTTCTAAAGACAGATATGTCTAGAATTATCTTTGCCCCAAAGGTGAGTCTGTGCATCCTCACACAAAGGGGAATGGTGAAATGTTTACAGTTTGCCTTTGGTATTATTTAAAATCTCTGACAGAGAATGAGGCAAGCTTCTTGACTTTAATAAAGACAGTGAGGAAACGGTAAAGTGTATACTTCCAGAGTTTGTAACGATTTCGGAAGTTTAGAATGAAAATGTTGTAGAGATAACAGAATAGCTTTTTGAATAGCAAACCTGGTAGGTAAATTGCTCCCTGCACCAAGATCATTTGATTATAAAACTGAAACCCATTCGCCTGTTTGATGAGGTCTGTATCTCACATCTAGGGCTAGTAGTGATTCCTCTGAAAATGTATTAAACAGTGATTAAGGATCAACGGTGTGAAGAGTTCTGTGGGAGTAAGGAAAAATCTGGAGAAAGCCAAAAAAGATGACTCAAAATCCCCCATGTTGGAAACTGAAATAAGGAAAGAGAACTTGACCATGTTTCTATGGCCAACATGCTAAAAATGCTCAGAAACACACCACCTCGTCTTTTGACAGTGGGATTCTAAGAGTTCCAGGTTTATTTTATTGTGAGGTCATGGTGGGTTTTAATAGATATAATATATGGACAAATGTTTGTGGACACCTGACAGCATGATTTGTATGTGATTTTTACATCCCAAGCCACATTTAGTTCCTATTTGCTGTTATAATAACCTGAAAGACTTTTGGGAAGATGTTCCACTACGTTTTGTGGTGGTAGAGATTAGTGATTATTCAGCCACAAGGGTGTTACTAAAGTCAGGTACCGATGTAGGATCAGGCCTGGGGTGCCGTCAGTGTTCTAATTTTCCCCAAACATGTTCAGAGTTGAGGTCAGAGCTCTATACTAGGCCACTCAAGATCTTCCACTTTAACCTATGTAAACCATATCTTCATGGAGCTAGTTTTGTGTACTGGGGCAGTAAACATTTAATTTAATTCAACCACATCCAAAGACATTCAATAGAGTTGTGTGTGTATATATATGTGTGTGTATAACAGTTTGGGGAAGAACCGAATCTGGCTGGAAACATCAGAGCCACACTGCCTCACAATTTACTGTCATTGTGACTAAAATCAGCTGATGACAAAGTTCTGGCAGTATTAGAAATGTGCTAAATTTAAATCTGAGAATGTCATCACTGCTACAATCTTTGTCAAAAAGCCACCAGTTATGTCAAAGTCACAAGACAGCTTATTTGATACGTTCATCAACATTAACATTTGTAAAGATACACTAATGCTAATGACCAGAAAAATAAGCTTATTATCTGATGTTCGCACTGAAGAATGGAAAATGGACAACACAGAAATACAGAGTTCAGCCTCAGACAAAATGTCATTGGGATCATGTTATACAGTGTGACATGTAATTATTGTTTTAAAGAAATACATCATTCAAGGCATGGCAAGTTTTACCCAGACTTCATGGAAAGCAGAACATTTGTATGCTTAGTCTAAGACGTTTGTATAAATCTTGGGATATTCTGATTCAGACAGAAAGACTCCTACAGCACTTGCTGAAATTTTTCTAAGCCCTAATTTTAAACAAAAAAGGAATGACCAACTCCTAATTTGGTGCTGGATCATCATGCTGGATATCTTCACCTAGGATTCAGTGGAATGGATCTGATTTATATAAATACCTTTATATATACTGGAAGTCGAGGAGATTTTGGCACCAGACAACTTTTTCCTGTCTGTTTTATGTTACACAAATGAGGTGTGTATGTATGTATGTGTGTATATATAATTTATTTGGAAGTTTGATGTGGAACAGCTTTAAATTGATCTTTATGTATGTATATAAAATAATATACATGAAATTGTGCAGAATCATAAGTACATCCTTTATCCTATAATATTTTATGGTTTAGTTTTTTTTTAATAATATTTTCACATAGGAAGCTTTCAGTAGGCTGGAACACCAGCTCAGACGAGATTTGAGCCTTGGTGCATCTGGCCTTATTTTAATGCCAAAGAGCTTATGATCTGGTGTGTTGAGATTATGTATCATCATTTAATTCTTCTCCATTTTGCAATCAAGTTCTACTCTACGTATATGATCATACGATTGCTGTTTACAATGTAGTGCATTTCAGTTCACACTGCATGCTCAAGATACTGAGTGTTGGCCAGCCAAGGAATGGAAAGTGTGGGAGTATTTTTTTTTAATGACATCCATTGGGAAGTGAAATACACAATGTTGATTTCAAACACAAAGTTAAGGTCTACTCAGTCACATTAGTCAGGCTCCTGGCCGTCCAGAATCAGGGCAGAACTCCACACATCAGCTTGCCTTCTCGAACATCCGGTAAACATTCTGCAAAGGACAGGTCTGCAGAGCCACCTTGGTGTTTAGATAAAGCTGAAGATTAATACTAAACCCTTCCAATCTTAGTTAGACCTTATCACATCAGTTCTCCAGATGTTGCTTTGACCAATTTCTGAAGTGTGTAATGGGGCTATATTTGGCTACAGTTCTGGCAAGTGTAAAATACAAAATTAAATATTTTGTTTTAGAAATCACCGACTAGCAAAAAGTCACGTATGCTTGGCATGCTGCGTCTACAGAACCTATGTTAAAAAATTTACTATACTCGTTACTATAATTTTGACACAGCAACACGTCTTAGCAACACGTTTTATTGTTTTTTTTTTTGTTTTGTTTTTTTTGCTGGCTAGCCTGAAAAGTCTTACATAAGCTTCCTGAAGAGTAGCAGAACAACAGCTCAGGCTCGGTTGGTGGATGCATGTTTGTGCCCTGATAAGAAAACCACAGTGATTTTTCGCTTTCGATCCCTACAGAATTTCACAGAGGACAGTGACAGCACAGCAACTTGCTCAGCCAAACAGGAAGTGGAGTGCTGGCTTGTGTTCGATTGTGACATGCCAGGTTATATGCTGACCTTTGGCATCTTCATCGCTAAAGAGCATTTCTCAATATCGTAATAGAAAAAATGTGTACAGTGTGACTCCAACTAGTGACTAATTACCAACACACTTAGCTGCATGGTTTGCTTTTAATATCAACCCAAGACTAGTTTAATTGTTGAGGTCATATTTATTTGGTTTTCACATCCTTTTTGCCTTTTAACTCCGGAGCAAATGTTTATAAATACTATATTAAGAGTAAGACTATATTTGCTTTATAAAACCTTTCCTTTAATTTTTTTTTACTTTTTATACATATATTGTTGAATGTGCAGTCATTATAGCTGTTAAACAGTCTGTATTGGGCATCATAAAGCCTTTATTGCTCTACAGGCCCATTAGAGTGCATGCTGATCTTATCAGATTGCTGTCATCAGTCTGATAAAGTTGATAGTCATGATTCTATAGTATCAGCACCTCCAAGATGCCCTTATCAGCAAAGATTTGAACACAAGCCCAGCTGTGGGATGGCAAGCGAGTACCTATTTTCAAAGGCTGGTACACACTGCCAGGTCATAGTGTTACTTAATCGTGCAGTGCACACAATTATTTTGTAAAAAAAAAAAAAAAGAAAAAAGGAATAAATGGTTATTGAGTCAGAGGAGGAAATGAATAGGATGTTCCTGAGTAGCATGACGGACACGATCGTAATTTACAGTCAGTGGAGTGTCAGAGATGTCAACTTTGAACTATGGGAATTGTGTACAGAGAGATCCTACACCAGATCAGATATGTCAAACATCATGCCCCAGCTTCAGGCATGAAAGATGCCAGACTGCATGGTGACAAGCTGCCTGTCAGAGAAGAGAAACAATAAAGTGACTATTTATATAGTATATGCATTCAGAATTGATAGTTTTATTTATTTATTTATTTATTTATTTATTTATTTATTTATTTATTTATTTATACGTCAGAGAACCACAGAGAGTGGTAGATACACTATATGGTCAAAGTATTGGGACATCCTATGTCAATCATTACATGTTAAACAAGTGGCAAGAATACTAGAGTATGTATACGAACAACAAATGACATAACATTCACATAAAAAAAATGAAATCTAATACACTCTTAATCTGTTTTAAAACAAGACTTGAACAAGTCTTGAACACCAGATGTGGCATGGACACTTGGCCAATTATAGGCCGCCATTCAAGACTTTCACACATTTCTGCCCAAAGGCAAAGAACAATCCCAACCCTATGTATGTTCTGCAGGACCCCCATTTCTATTAAACATATTTTATTGGACTGTCCTGTTTTTTTATATCAGTAGACTTGTACATGTTAAGCTCATTAAAGGGATTGTTAAGAAAATGTAGATGATTTAAACTACTACTGCTACTACTTTGGTGGTGGTTCTTTCCCAAACTGTTACCACAAAGCTGTAGGCACACAATTGTGTAGAATGTCTTTAGGATGTGGCAGCATTGAATCTTCTCCTCTCTTGAACTAGAAGAGCCAAACCTGTTCCAGCATGACAATTCAAAACCTGCTTCAGGAAGATATGGTTTTTGGAGTGGAAGATCTTGATCTTTGGGATGAATAGGAATGCTGACTGCACCCCAGGCCTCTTCACCCTACATCAGTACCTGCTTATACTGTTATTTCCAGAACAAATTTCCACAACCACTCTCCAAAATATAGTTTTTCCAGAAAATATTATTACAGTAAATGGGGACTAAATGTGCAATGGGATGTTCAAAAAGCACAAACGACTTATATGATCAGTTGTCCAAAACACTATTGTATCTAGTGTGGGTTTGATTATCTTGTTCTATATTATAGCCAGCTAGCGATAAATAGTGTTCTGGCTCAATACCATTTGTGTGTAGCATTAGAGCAGTTTGATTATCTTTATCAACATTATCAAATGCTTACATATTAAATACAGACATGTTCAACGTTTCTGTAAATATCCAGTCACTAGCCACTAAATAAGTGTATGTTATGCTTGTACTGTCATATTTCTTTTTTTTTTCCCCTCAGTGAAACTGCTGTGTTGAATAAAAACAGACACATTCACAGATATTGATTTTTTCCTTTAATTCCCACCACAGTGTTTGCTAGCAAGCTGCAGAACAGTGAGAGTACAGTATTTTCAAACAAAGCCTTGAACTCGTGGCTCATCTTGCACTCGGCCTATTGGCTGACTCCTGTATTATGCAGCGGGAGTCAGGGCTCGGTGCTGTGTGGTCATTGTTCCTCTATCACCAGAGTAAACAGGGAAGAAACTGACCTGATGACTGAGGAGCTTTCAGAAAAGGCTGTTTAGAGTTGTTCCATGAGGGCGATTTAGGGAAACATTTTGCTCCTGACAAAATGCATGTTCATGATGAAGCAGAACATAGAATTACATTTTTCTTAGATTTCTTTATTATTCTCGAAGAAAGTTATGTACTTTTAAAAATTTTTTTCGCCTTCACTAATTTTCTTTGCCTCACTAATTGACCTTGTCTCTATATAGATGAGAGAATCTGCTCTCCTCCATTCATGGTGCTGAACAGTGAGTGCGGTCCAGACACACTGGAACAGATCAAACAACATGGTCTTACATTCCCTTTCAGTAAGTCATTAAAAAAAAAAGTAACTTACAATTATTTCATTCATACAACTGATTAGGTGATGTTTAAGGGCCTTGCTTAAGGGTTTAGCAGTGGCAGCGGCTTTGAACTCGCAACCTTCTGATCAGCTGTCCAACATCTTAACCAATGAGCTACCCTTTTCCCTATTACCCTTGTACTAATCATAAAAAGCAAGCAGCCGAGATAAAACACATAAAACATCTGTTGCATGCTGTCAACATTCACACAGAGCATTTGTGATAGTCATTAAATTTTTTTGAAGCTATATAAACATATTGTTTACATTTTTTATTATAATTTTTTTTTAATCCCCACAGTTTGCAAAACACGAGTAGCACACGGAACCAACTCCCATGAGGTGAGACGCCATCTTTTTCCACTTAACCTCACTAATCGGTAGAAGCCAACCACAGGTTATCAAATATTTACAGACTGAACACACACAATCCTTCATTGTTCAGCTTGGTTCTGCATCAGCACCAATAAGGAGGGTTTTTTTTTTTTTCTTATTTTTGGTAACCTAGGTAACAGCCAATTTACCACGTCAGTCTGACTTTTGATTGAGGAAGCTAAAATCAATATGTGCACAATTTGGAGTTTTTTCACTGCATCATATTTCATGCACCATTCTTCCTGTGTCTTGGCAGATGGCCATTATCTTTAGTGATGAGGATCTAAAGGATGTGAAGCCGCCATGTGTTATTCAGAGTTTCATCAACCATAACGCTGTGCTCTATAAGGTGTTCGTGGTGGGCGAGTCTTACACCGTGGTGGAGCGACCCTCCCTGAAGAATTTTCCCTCTGGCCCTGCTGGTGAGTCTTCAGCACTGCTTATGTCCCTGTATTATATTAATTTGTGGGTCCTCCGTACTATGACTGGCTTTTCTGTTAGACAGCCAGGCTGCACTGATAATGTAATGCTGAAAATGAATACAGTGGTATGATTCAATGTGTTCCTGAATGCAGCATGTTGTCCTGGCCCTTATACTGCAACTTATAACAAGTGGACTATTTACTTGGCAAATGTTCTGCTTCATGGTCATGCCCTAAGTTTTTCCTCCTTTCACCATATAATCTGCCTGAGTCAACATTTTGCCTGCTGCTCCATTTGCATGCAGTACTGTTCAAGCTAAACGCAAAGTATTCGTGACTTCATTTAAAAAGGCCTGTTAGCTGTATGCAAACATCTGGAAGTCAACCGTCCTCTAGGCAGGTCCATATTCCTTCCTGTCTGGCTATGAGTCAGGTTCATTCTGGCTTTCTGCACTCAGCGCCTGGCCTCTGCTGCAGCCTAGTGGCCTGTACAGACACGCACACGCACGCACACACACACACACACACACACACACACACACACACACACACACACACACACACACACACACACACACACACACACACACACACATTTTCACTTCACTTTTGAAAAGTGTATTAATCTATCTACTTGTCTTTTTTTTTTTTTTTTTTTTTTTTTTTTTTTTTTTTTTTTTTAGACCGAAAAGCTATTTTCTTCAACAGCCATAATGTGTCCAAGCCAGAGTCATCCTCAGACCTAACATCTGTAAGTCCCGCTGAAATGGCTAGGATTTTTTTTTTGTATCTAATGAAAGTTCTTTAAGGCAATTTTTCAGCCTATTTAAAATGTTTCTCTGTAGCGAGAGAATGTAGAAGGGGTGTCCCAGCCACCCAACGATGATGTCATAAGGGAACTGTCCAGATCTCTGCGACAGGCTTTGAGAGTGTCGCTCTTCGGCATCGACGTCATCATCGACAACCAGACAGGCCAACATGCAGTTATCGACATCAATGCTTTCCCCGGTGAGTGTTTCAGCACAGCATTTGGATGTGATGTATTGCAGACGTTGTCTCTGTTGTAGTACATAACGTACGCGTTTTTACAAACCTCCCCTGGGTTTTAGTAGCAGCTTGTCAAGCAGAGCCACAGCAGAAATCAAGTGAATAAAATACGCTTTTATTTGTGTGAATTTGCTTAGTGTATATCAAATTAGAAAGGTGATGCATATGTTCCTGTTGTATGGATTTGATCATACTGGCTCGCCTCACTTCTAGAGCAATATACTTTTATTACTTTTATGGACATTTTGTCTTTTGACTTTTTCAACATTTCAAGCTTCTTAGGTATTCCTAAATGTACCACTGTAAACTTTAATTAAACATAGATTGCAATATGTTGCTTTTGTGTCCCAGATTACTTTAGTGATCCGTCTATGACCAGGTCCTAATCTCTTGGCAGAGGCAAGAAAGTTTTGAATTGGATCTTTACAAAATTAGTTTTTGACCAATTGGCTTCAACCATTGTATTTTATGGGCTTTTAACTATTTGTGTTTATAGCCAAACATTTTATTTGCTTTATTCTCTGAACACAGTAAAGGTAATCTGTCCTGATAAACAGTTTTTGGCTTTGGCACAAAGCTTGTTTGGCATAAATTCAGCTTTGCTCATCAATCTGAGAACACCATCACCACAGTGATAGGATAATGTTAGAATCATGTAATGGGGATTATAAACTGGTCAGGGTTGGGAGGCAAGATAAATGAATCCTAGAAGAAAACCTGTTCCTCTTTGCGAAAGATTTAAGACTGGAAAAGAGGTTCATCTATCAGCAAGCAAACAACTTTAAGCCTACTGGCAGAGCTTCACTGTGGTGTAGTTCAAAACCAAGAACCTGAATTTCTTCGATCTGCTCGGTCCAGATCTCAACCCTAGTGAAAATCTATAGCAAGATATTGTCCATATCCAGTGGTGAAAATACCAATATAGTTCAGTAAATTGCAGGTTGTATCATTTCATGTTGTAAAATATTAAGTGAGGGATAAAACCTCTGGTAAATACTACCTGCATGTTTGAGTCCCTGTCTCTGTGTCTTTACAGGGTATGAGGGTGTTCCGGAGTTCTTCACTGACCTCCTCAACCACATCACCAGCGTGCTCCAGTCTTCCAGTGATCATTCTCCTCTGCCACTGGCTTCACCCCCCTCAGCCCCGTTAACAGCTCCGGTCTCAGAAGAGCGGAGCGGCACCCCCTCCCAGGGGTGCAGCAGCCTGTTGGGGCAAGAGTCAGAAAACAACAGCAGCAGCAGCAGCAGCGCATGGATCTTGGAGGGTGACGAAGGACTGAAAAGTCAATGCCAGAGACTGGGCTGCAATTCAGCAGTGTCCCCCAATTTCCAACAGCACTGCGTGGCCACCATCGCCACCAAAGCCTCCTCACAGTGACCACCTTCTCTTCCCTTTGCTGAACAAAACAAGAACAGAGTGAATCACAATAATAATCTAATAATATAATATAAATAATAAATAACAATTATAAATGATATCAAAGTGGTATCTGTAATCAAATCACCCGACCCCCCCCCCCCCCCCCCCACACACACACACACACACACACACAAATGTAACACTCAGCACTGTAAAGTGAACCCGGTATTGATCAACAGATTTGTTTGTAGTGTTCATGTTTGTTTGAAAATGCACTGTGGAGAAGGAGGGAAGAGAAGACATTCTTGCTGTGCATCGTTGCTTTGCGGCACAATGAGGGTTTTTTAATAACGATATATTCTTTTGCCAGTCTACATGTACCTAGAAGTCAATCCTGTAACTTCGAACAGCTTTCTGCTCCATGTTAAGTGTCAATCGTACGTTGTAACGGACACTGATGTGTTGGTGTACAAGTCTCTCCGTACAAGTCACCTCCAAACTAAGACAAGCAGATCTGATGAAATATTGGTTCTTGTAAAGAAGGAAGATTAGAACACCGGTTTTGCTCTTGGTTTTTTTTGTTTTGTTTTGTTTTTTCAGACGCTGTATGCAGTTCCTTATCGTGAGGATCCGGTTTTGGGAATTGCAACGTCAGGTGTCATGTGTTTTGATTGTGTTACGAGACGACGCCTGTGAACGTGTGGTTTCTGTGTGCGGTGCGCGCGTGTGTGTGCGTGCGTCTGCGTCTGACCGGAAATTCTTGCATTCCAATATTTTGGGTGTGGTCTGGTGTAGTGATTATGAATTGTACATTATTGTAACCACTACCACCCTCAAGTCCCATTAAGTGGTTAATACGAATGGAGAGTTGGTATCTGATGACTGTATATATAGAGGTGTTTAGTGTGTTTAAGTAACACAAACACAAGCTATGTTTTGGGGAAAAATCTCACTTGAAGGAGATGCCTGATCTGAACCATTCCTGTGTAGGTGATAAAGAATTTATTTAATTTATAGTCAGTATTTAATTTTTTTTTTTTGACTAACTAATGACTAACAAATCCAAATAATTTAGTCCTGGTTAAAAAAACCTGTGTAATTAATTGAAGCGTGCATTCCGAAGAGCAGATCTGTGAGCTCTGATTCAGGCGAATTATGAGTATTTTTTTCATTTTTTCTTTACCCGTTTTAGGAAATATTTGCTTGCCTTTATTTAGAAAATGCACATCCAGTGCAGTTAGTTTACCTGGAATAAGGGCATTTCCTATATACGCACTACAGTCTTAAAAGACTTTGTTTTGTAAAAATGCACCAGCTTTAGCTGATGTACATTCACATGAACACGTGCTTCATATGCGAATTTAGGTTTGTTTGTTTTTTGTTTGGTATCCATGTTTAGTAGTGCATGTTGCCATATCCGTTCTGTTCAGAGGAAATCGAAATCAGTTGAAATGGTTTTTTTAATGCGGACAGTAGTTTCATAACCTGTTCAAATTAAATTTCATTGAACTATTTCACAGGGAAATCTCACAATTTAGAGTGAAAATGGGCATTTTATGTTATTATTATCATTATTATTATTATTATTATTATTATTATTATGCTGTTATCCTAGGGTAATCAGCAACGTTTAATTGCGACAGTTACAGGGGGGGTTTGTACGGATGCACATGGGCAAAATAATGACATTAAATTTATGCTTTGCTCAGTTGAACCCTATTCTTGTTTCATGAACTGATTTGGGTCACAGCTGTAAATTTGTCTTGAACAACTTTGGTACTTCCACTGAGCTATTTGGGGGAAAGTTATTTGTTGTGCTTTGCTTCACCTCTAGAGGTCCATTCTTAAAAGTCAAAGATTTCATTTCTTTTAATCCGTGTGTATACCAAAATGATAAGCACCTTTGCACAAAAAAAAAAAAAAAAAAGTTCAAGTGTCAGCCTTCATAGTTTTTTACTGGATTGCATTTCCTTTCTGCCAAGTGGAACATTTTACCTGCTTATCTAACCAACATATTGAACTTGGCCAGTTTGAACATGTGTAACCATGACACAAATGCAGTTTTGCTAAACTTGGAGTAAAATCTAGAAATGACTGGAGTTCCATGCTTTCTAAAAGACCCACTTATTAGCCCTGTGAGACGGAGAGAATATGTAGAATATTTGTACACTGCTCTACTTTGTGTCTCTTAATTGTACACTTGCATTTATTGTGCTTTGACATGGAAAAAATAAACCACCCACACACAGAAAAATCAAGGTACAATTAAAATGTACCTCAGAAGTACATTGTTGTACCCTGCTAGGGTGCAGCTGAAGTGACAAAGCATTTGTACTCCTTTAGGTACATTCCTATACCTTAATTTTTCTGTGTGTACTCAGTACTTCACCTCATCATGTTCTCTTGAAATCCACTTGAATGTTTACTTAGAAATGTTCTATATATATATATATATATTATAGGCAATGTATGTATACAGTGCACAAACCCTCCTACACCTGCGTACATACCTACATTCATACAGAACGTCACGAATAACATTGTGTTTTGTAAATTAAAAATCAGATTGACACTTTGTGATTCCTTTTAGATAAAAGATTTAAAAATGAACAGAGTCCTTTGTGGTTTTTGCAAGTTGTGACACTGTGTGTGTATGTGTGTGTGTGTGTGTGTGTGTGTGTGTGTGTGTGTGTGTGTGTGTGTTTATATGTGTCGGCATGTTTTTATCTTAATTAGGAAGAAATGTACACACTAAGATTGAGCTTGTGGGGTTCTCCCTATTCATTTATTTCCTCAAAAGCTGCAAAAAAAAAAAAAACCAACAACAATAATAATAATAATTTAATTTGGATGTGGTCATAAGCATAGATAAGCTAAAAGAGATGAGGACAGGTTTATGAGCTATTTAAAACCATTTGATTTCACATTTCTGCTTATATCCAGCGTCATTCATTGATTGCCAAATGAAATGTTATTTTACAATTTACAAAAAAATACTCCACCATCCACCACACTGATTGCTTCACAATGTACTGAAGGCCTCTGGTTCCTTCATTTAATAAACTGCAGTAAGGAGACTTGTTGACTAATAATAATAACTAAAAATAAATATATATATATATATATATATATATATATATATATATATATATATATATATATATATATATATATATATATATATATATATATATAATTTAAACATTAAAACTGCAGTATATTTCTTGTATCTGTGAACAAACCAGAGGCGAGTCATTGACGCGGCCTTTCCGCTGAACGCTGTTGGTCAATCGGCTGTCACTCAAATTCGCACTGACCATTGTGCGGCACCTGATTGGTTGGCTTGAACATCCATCAGTGTTGTTGTGTGCGATGGGCGGTCCATGTAAAAGGGTATGCTAGAAAAAAACCGATTATTTTCACAAGGCGAGAGAGAGAGAGAGAGAGAGAGAGAGAGAGAGAGAGAGAGAGAGAGAGAGAGACAGGAAGGGAGGGAGGCTGGCAGGTGGGCTGCACACTTTGCCCCTGTGAAGAAGTGCGAGGTTTAATTCAAGCCATTGCAGAAATAAGGCCGCGTCCCGCGACAAGATGCCAACCGAGCAAAGTTGAGAAGAGGCGAGGAGTTTGCGTGGTGTGAAGAAAATGTCGTCGGAAGTCTTTTCTCATCTCAGGCGGACACGGAGCTTCTTCTCTGACAGCGCACTGACCGGAGGGCTGTTCTGAGCAGGACTTGGTGGTCGTGGAGGAAGGTGGTGGTGGTGGGGGGGAGGGAGCGGGTGGAAATCGCATTTTCGGTGAGAAATAAGTGCGAACATGGCTGACAGAACAGCTCCAAACTGCCATCTGCGTCTGGAGTGGGTTTACGGCTACCGGGGCCACCAGTGCCGCAACAACCTGTACTACACCGCCGCCAAGGAGATCGTCTACTTCGTGGCAGGTGTAGGAGTTGTGTACAACACACGGGAACACAAGCAGAAATTTTACATCGGGCACAACGACGACATAATCAGGTAAAAAAATGCTGAAAGAAATATACTACTAATAATAAATAATAAGGAGCACACGGTAGCCTATAAATTAGAGCCATTGGGAGATAACGGGCCAAATGATGTACCGAGCTTGTGGATGAAGGTCCTGCTGGTGGGACGCTTCAGTGCAACATGCCCGTGAAATGTGTTGTCATTAGCGGCTCTGCAGATCGGGATTTCAGCCCCGATAACCTTCAGGAGTTGGTCGTGCTGGACAGCGACAGTGTAACGCGCGCGCGCGCTCGCTCTCACACACGCACGCACGCACGCACACACACGCATACGCACACGCACAGAGGTCCGACTGATACAATAGTGATTGAATCTGCGATGTATAATTTTTTTTTTGCATGATGAAAGTATCAACTGTGCACAACTCCAATAATCTACATTCAGGTTGAAAGTGCCAGTGAACTGCGTTCAAGGACATGATGATGACGAGCTTCTTCATCTATTACAAGAACGATTAATCAGTGTCACACTGCAAAAAAAGAAAAACACAAAAAATAAACAGTTTGGTCTGGTCACATGGCAGCTATCAGTCCACTGGTCAGTCTGGTGGAGCTGCAAGAGTTTTTGGCAAGCTGCTAGTAGACGTGGAGGAAAGGCAGGAAATCTCAACCATGTATTGATTCATCATTCAAGGAATAAGTAAAAATGGTCTTTTAGCTGGACCGCTTGGTAACTATCCATACACAGCTGGCGAGTTTTCAACCATGCCTACACATAACCTCGCAAAAACGTACAATCTGATGTCATTTCTCATATAAACGTTCACCAGTCTTGTAAAAACCAAATCCAGTTTCTCAAGAGGTGAATGCATTCCTAATGAACCCTGATGAAACCTTATGAACCTGTATTATAGTATTTAAACGTTTAACCTGGGAAGACTTTATGGTGCAGGATGCAACCTTTATCTCTAATAGTCTCCCCAGAAGACTGCACCTAAACTTTGAGCTTTCTGACACAAAATTTATCCAAGAGTTAATTAGATCCCTGAATTTTTTCAAATAAACCGCCAGCGAGAAGAACGTATTTCTATCTAAACCTCTCCTTTTTATGTCTATGATTTCTAGTATGTCTCCTCCATTAGAGTGACATGGATGCGAATATGTTTTCCTAGCGATTGGGTGGGTGGAGACGTCCCCGCTAGTCAGCTGGCTCAGCCCTCCATTATTAATAAGAAACTGACCTTTTAAACTGTGCGTATGTGAACACACCTTTCTCCACACCCTATGCGCCTATATGTATATGCAAGCAAATACTATTTGTGAATTATTAAAATTCATTTACTATGCTCGCATGATTGCAGCATTTCAGGCTTAGAATCATTTTGTTTTTTTCTTATTTATTTACTTTTTATTCTGCGCTTCATATAGGCGAGTGAACGTACATGTTAGAGCTCAGACACGTTTTGACTCATGAGTCAGTGTGTGTTACAGGATCCCTGGCGAAATCTACGTGGTGAGAAAGAGAGAGTAAGACAATAAAGCCGGTTGACCTGGAACACAGAACAGGCCTCAGGGACTGATTTATCATTATGGTGAAACATGGCACAAGATTGTGAAATAGAACAGTGAGCAAAACCTCCGAAAGCAGAATATGGGGACAAATTCAGGTATCACATACGCACTTTACTACGAAGGTCCGGACAGCCGATTACTGATTTGCTTCGCATATCAGAAGTGTGTTTGCGTGTCACTTCAGTTGTTCCATAAGTGCTCGTGCTTCTCCGGTTACTCCAGCAGCAGAATGTGGCCTCGTGGTTGACCCACTGAGATAACTGTCATTCACTGTTCATGCATATCAAATGCCTCCGTATGGCACCAGTGTCATGTTAGTTTTCTACTTTGTGTCTCACTACTTTGTGTTGTGTGAACCATTATAAAACACTGACTCTTTAAAGAGCCTCGTAATAAACATTTATTTAACAGTAAGTAACACACTTCACTCGTTTACATCCCATTTGACTGATGGTCTCAGAATCGAGTGTTCCACCCACATCCACACGCTATTGTGACTGCGGACCTGCGAACACCATGTACATAAAGTAAATACATTTTGGGCCACAGTACGCTTTTTTGTATTTTGAGTAAAATATAGTCAGTGTATAATGTTTTTAAAGGTTATAAGTGACTTTTGTTTGAAACAATGGCGAGTAAACAAGATACTGTTGGCTTGACATTTAATGGTTTAGGGTTTGAAATGTCAGTCACACCGCGTCTTTCTGTGAATGTCGCTGATTATTGGTCACGTTTCGTGACCAAAATGACCAAATTCTCTTGTGAAAGTGTGTGCGTGTGTGTGTGTGTGTGTGTGTGTGGCAGTTTAAACACACGTTTTTGTTTTTAGCTCATAATGGACAAGTTTTTGAGAGTCCAAAAATCCCACAATTTTCAGAACAAGACATATTTTTATAATTATTACACAAATAAACAATCAGGACGGTAACAAAATGATTTCAGGATATGTTCAGACAGGCAGCTCAAATCTAATCTTTGGCATACAGTGAGGAAAATAAGTATTTGAACACCCTGCTATTTTGCAATACAAATAAATAGTTTTAAAATCATACATTGTGATTTCTGGATTTTTTTTTTTTAGATTATGTCTCTCACAGTGGACATGCACCTACGATGACAATTTCAGACCCCTCCATGATTTCTAAGTGGGAGAACTTGCAAAATAGCAGGGTGTTCAAATACTTATTTTCCTCACTGTATGTAAGTTTATTTAATAATACACTTATAAAGTCTGATTCAAATCAAGTCAAAATAGAATACAATATTTGACGTGTAATATTAGGGATTTGTGAAACCGAAAAAAAATGAAAAAGAAAATAGAATTAAGTGAAGCTGGCTTGTTTATTTTTTCTTCTTTTATTTTTGTTTGAACAGTTTCTGGAGCAATTGTCTAACTATATTCCGATCCACGACCTGAGCTTGGCTTTATATAAACCATAATCCACTGCAAGTTTTCCGCGTTGATGGCAAGCTAACTAGCCATCTGCTTCTTATTCCTCCTTATATGGTCGACCGTGTCGTTCCTATGACAACTACGTGTGTATATGGGAGCAAGCAAAACAAAACAGACTCGCTCGCTTGTTGTTAGCAATGCCAACACTCGGAAACAGCTAGAAAATACGAATTTAAGGTATAAATCCGATTTTTCCAGTGCCGTGTGAACAAAGGGTCACATTTGCATGTAAATGTCAGTAAAACCCGAGGTTTATACAGTACTGTTCCGAAAAAATCTTTCCAACGACCTATTTGAGGTAGAGATGTAGTGCGAGCAGGCAACATGTGCAGGATGCAGAACCAACGCGTCGGCTGCATGTGGGTGTGTCAGCATGTTGTGCTTTTGTGGCTCTGTTTGTTTTTACGGTCGTTGCCCTGGGGTGAGATGCTCCGTGGGTGGTGGACGTTAGGATCGGCAGATGTTGAATACAGCTCGCTTCTCAGCAAAAAGAAAAAAAGTTGACAAGCTCTTCCTCAGGCAGGAGTTTGCTGCCTGTCCTTGCCATCGTCACATGAAGAATTGGTCTTTTTGAGTGTGCATCATGCGGCGTGACTGAAAAATGCTCAACTTTCACTCTGTAAATTTACAGATGATTCACATTGTATGATAAAAAAGATAGAAAAACAGGTGTAATAGAGCAGTATAAGGTCTATGAAGTCGAAGGTTTTTTTTTCTCTTTGACATTTCACAGAGGGATGTTTTTTGCAGGTGTGATTGTTATTCAGAAGTTTCTTTAATCAAATATAAATTTTTACATTGAATATACATTTTGACATTCAGTTTTAGATTATGTGGATCATTGAAAATGGCCATAATGGTTATTCCAGTCTGCAGTATGGAATCCTGCCCCAACCTGAGCACGCAGACAGATGGCTGCATAGACACGGGATTCCTGTGCGGCTGATGTAGGTGGTGACATAAATACGGTTGGCAGGTAACCACAAGAACACGCGTCCCTGAGCTTTACTTCTAAATCTGAAATGCTCCCATGGAGACTTAATGTACACAAACCAGGTGCAGTAAAAAAAAATTATTCATGGGTCTCATGTAGAGATTATAACGAAGTCAATGACACTGTAATCCTTGAACACCACTGAGAACTGGTGATGGCGTTCGCTAGTATAATTTATGAGTAAATTGATGGAAAACTGTACAAAGCTGTTCTAACAAATTCAAAATGTGTGTGTTTAGCTAGTCCAGGAATATTTACCTTAAGAGTTCTCGATCTGAGTGAAATTAAATAAGAACGGATATTTGACACTTGCACAGACTCAACTAACACTCAGTGTTGTTTTTATTTTTATGTGGTAATTAATTTTTTCCTCTACTCCTTTCTTTAACATACCTTTACATTTTTTGTACTTTAAAGTATTATCGCATGCCTTATTGCCTATGTTTGTGGATTCTGCTAAAAGCTGTAAATGTTCCATGGGGATGAATAAAGTATCTATCTATCTATCTATCTATCTATCTATCTATCTATCTATCTATCTATCTATCTATCTATCTATCTATCTATCTATCTATCTATCTATCTATCTATCTATCTATCTTTCTTTCTGTCTGTCTGTCTGTCTGTCTGTCTGTCTGTCTGTCTGTCTGTCTGTCTGTCTGTCTGTCTGTCTGTCTGTATGTTTATCTATCTATCTATCTATCTATCTATCTATCTATCTATCTATCTATCTATCTATCTATCTATCTATCTATCTATCTGTCTGTCTGTCTGTCTGTCTGTCTGTCTGTCTGTCTGTCTGTCTGTCTGTCTGTCTGTCTGTTTATCTATCTATCTATCTATCTATCTATCTATCTATCTATCTATCTATCTATCTATCTATCTATCTATCTGTCTGTCTGTCTGTCTGTCTGTCTGTCTGTCTGTCTGTCTGTCTGTCTGTATGTTTATCTATCTGTCTCTATCTATCTATCTATCTATCTATCTATCTATCTATCTATCTATCTATCTATCTGTCTGTCTGTCTGTCTGTCTGTCTGTCTGTCTGTCTGTCTGTCTGTCTGTCTGTCTGTCTGTTTATCTATCTATCTATCTATCTATCTATCTATCTGTCTGTCTGTCTGTCTGTCTGTCTGTCTGTCTGTCTGTCTGTCTGTCTGTCTGTCTGTCTGTGTCTGTATGTTTATCTATCTGTCTCTATCTATTTTGTCTGTCTGTCTGTCTGTCTGTCTGTCTGTCTGTCTGTCTGTCTTCTATCTATCTATCTATCTATCTATCTATCTATCTATCTATCTATCTATCTATCTATCTATCTATCTATCTATCTATCTATCTATCTATCTATCTATCTATCTATCTATCTATCTATCTATCTATCATTTTTCTGAAGCATCTCAGCATTTATTGTACCAGCGCAGGTTGTTAGTACTGAACCCCTCCCGGATGTGTATTTGTGTTAGGTAAATGTTGATTAAATGGTCCCGGCTGCGTGAGCTCCTGATGTTAAATCGCTCTCACGATCGAATGTCTGTTTGTTCAAAACACTCAGCATGTAAAAAGGCATGAACGAGGTTGCAGGGCGAACGAATGAGGCATACTGGATTAAAAAGACTGATTATTTGGCAGCCTGCTCTGCTAAACTGCCTTTTATATTTCTGCAGAGTATTCTGCTTAGAAAAAGTCACAGGCTGTACCAGTGCATCTCAAATTAGTGTGAAAACGCTGGGGAATGTGTTATGCCTGAGAAATAATTAGCATTTTCAAAGAATCCTGTCCAGAACTAACTAAAGATTTGTTGGAGCTCAGGTTAGTTGTGGTGTATGTGTGAAGACTTTACCAGAGACTTTTTTTTTTTTAAATACTAATTATTTATAGTCATAGACCCATTTATTTATTTATCAAGTTTCTCCATCCAGCACACAAAATTTCAAAACCAGCTCGCTCTGGACTTCTGCTAACTCACACTACAGTAACCATTACAATAAGAAGAGACTGTAACAGTAATCTGCTACTGTTACAGTGCTTTCTCTAGTGCCATATCTAGCATGTTCTTCATTTTAATATGGACAACATCTATCTAATGCACAGAAGAACATGGATTTGCTGGTCATGACTAAGCAACTAGCTGTTTGTTTTCTTTTTTGGCAATATTTCCCGCATCCGCTCTGTTATTTAAATACTAAAAACACTGATCATGTAGGAAACTATGGAAAAGACATTCAAAAAAAAAAAACAAAAAAAAAAAAACAAGAAGATTTGATCTATTTGTTTCTTTTCATTTTTGTTTGTATCCCTGTTTTTTTTTGGACCAGGATTCCATCCCTCAAAAAAACAAAAACAAATGTAACACCCATCGTGAAGAAAACCATCAAAGATCTATGTATAGGTTGTCATTAAGTGGCGTTGGTATGATGTGAATGTGTGTGTACTCAGGAGGGGGGGAGGGCTGATTGCTGATCTCACCACGTGACCACCAGCTCAAGCTCTCTGACTCTCATTGTATGTCTCGCCGTGTCCCATTAAGTCATGCACGCAATCATTTCAGCATAATCCGTAATCTGTGTCCCTTCCTGCTGCAAGTGCTGTAATAGTATCAATAAGCCAGCGTGGATGCGTTTTGGCAGTGTTTGTAGGGGCGTGCGATCAGGGGGAAAATCAGATCTTAACCTGGGTGTGATGAATGTGAACCCGTGTGGGTGAGACATTTGGAAGTGCTTAGTAGAGAGAGAACCTGCAGCCCAGGTGCTGGTAAATGGCCTGTAGTTCGCAGAGAAGATGTAAAAGAGAACGGTGGTGAACTCATTCAGGGGGTTTTTCATGTCCTTGAAAAAAACGCAGCACGACGGAGCTGCAGCCTGCTCGGTTTGCAGTGTGTAAGTGTGTGTGACCGCACTCCCAGAGGCACAATGTCAGTAGACTTAAATGGAAGTTTATACACTACTGTCGAGTGTGTATATCTACCGCGTTACATATTCCAATTCATAGATTCTCTACACATCATTTGTTTTTAGACATCATTCACAACATAATGTATGTGATTCTTCCAGGTTTATTTGGGCGGATTTACATGAAAATTACGAGAAGAGGACTAGGTGATTGAGGTGTGTGTGTGGGCGTGAGTACAGAACATGTGACCAGGCCCATGGAGCAGAGTGTGTGTGTGCTGATACGATGCACTCATGCATGTGTGAACCCATTACTGTGAGGTTAATGCTAAGAGACAGATCTCTCAGTGTCCTGGTCTATCCCTGCAGAAGGGAATCCTCTCTCTCTCTCTCTCTCTCTCTCTCTCTCTCTCTCTCTCTCTCTTTCTCTCTCTCTCGCTTTCATTTTTTCCTACTCACTCCCCCCTCCCTCTCAATGTCTCCGTCTTCCTCTCGCACTCCTTTCTCCATCCTCTTTCTGTCCTACTTGGCTGCTCTAGCCCTTAACACCAGTGCATATTGTTGCATCATTCATTTATCCATTGTGATCACAACAGACCCTAATTCCTTCCACCCCCCTACGCAATTCATACACACAAACACGAACGCTGACATATAAAAACTCTTTAAGCGGCTGTGCTTGAAAAAGGCAGGAGCAGGCCAGGAGTGTAGGTTAAAGAGCATCACTGCGTGGGAAGATTCGACTCTGATGCTGTGTAGGATAGCTGTGTTTCAAACAGAACCACTTTGCTTCTCGGTTTCAGATGTAGTACACTTGGACCATTAAACATTAAGATTTCAGTAGAATTCAGTGTCTCTTACGAATCAGTGTGTACCCGACATGACATATTAGTTTTAGACATATTTTCAAAATGAAATAAATGCCATTGTGCTGAAAAAATACAATATCCCCTAAATGAATTGGTCATCTATTCATTCATTCATTTTCTTCCGCTTATCCGTAATTCGGGTCGCGGGGGCAGCAGTCTAAGCAGGCCCCCGCCTTCGACTGCTGCCCAATCCTCACAGCACCGTCCCTTACGGTCCCTCCTGCAGGTGGTGAGCCCACGGGAAGGCGGCCCCACGTCACTCCGACGTCACGGACCTTGATATTTCCCTCGTAAGGGACCCCCGGAGCATAGAGGGTTAAGGGCCTTGCTCAAGGGCCCAAGAGTGGGAGCTTGGCGATACCGGGGCTTGAACCCCAGACCTTCCGATCTGCAACCCAGCGCCTTAACCGCTGGAGCCACCACTCCCCCTGAATTGGTCATCTAATGAGTCAAAATATAACATAACTGAATATAAATCATTATCATTTGTTGATTTCCCAAAGACACAATTGATGAGAGAAATTAAATATGCATTCCTTTATTTATCGTTAATTGCTTTTCTTTTTTTGCTTTTTGGTTTTTATTTCTAGCACATTGCAAGTTAAATATTTTCTTTATAGAAAGGAAAAGGTAAAAAGGCAGGTTATATTTGTGCCATGAACTTTACAGTGCAGTGAAAATCTTTTTTCACAGGAAGGGAGTTTCCCTTTTATATGGAAGGTGGTACGATCAAGAGGGGGCTTGTCTTATTTACACAGGAAATAACCGATGCACAAGATATGTCTGATTATTGCACTCTAGGAATTGTAATACAGTATTATATTATAAAAAATAATCAATGTGATTGAGGGTGTAGCCGGATCAGTGTGTTTATCTACGGAAGCTCAGTTTACTACTTTTTGTTGTTTATATATACCACAAAAATTTTTAACATGCTCTATTAATGCTGTGGGATGACTAGAAATGAGTTCCAGTTTATTTCAAGATCATCATTCATACAAAAATGATAACGCCGGCAAATGGAATAAGTATAGAAGCTATAATATATACCTTTGTGGTGCGTTCTGCGGGATTAGTTACGCAACCCTTTCACGCCGTTTGTGTTTGTTTCCAGTCAAGCCAAATGTGTTCTGAACTGGAATAAATTCACCAGTGCTTGTTCAGGTTTCGCAGTCGAGTGCTTTGTTCTAATGCTGTAGGATTACTAAGCAGCGATTAATAATGCACTATAATGCTTCAGGCTTCAGGCTCTCTACCAAATCTGTTCAACCCCAAATTTGCACAAATAATTACTGTTCCTGTAGTTGAACTAGAAAGCTTGTTGTTGGTAATCCCACAGCAGTAATAGAGCACTATACTGTATAATGATACAGATGTTCAGCATCATTGTACTGAGTTTTACATTTAGGACTGCTGCATAAAAAAATTATACAAAGGCTTTGAGCATGCAGAGTGTGAAGTAAGTGCGTTGCACTATTATTAAATCCCACAGCATTAAAACAGCATTATTAAATATAAACATTAGGCTTTATGATATGGGACATATATAAAGTAGCACTGTGCATTGTTACTTGCTACATTTACATCATTTTGGCAAACGTTCTCATACAGAGCAACTTCTCATTTATACAATTATCATTTCACTAAGCGGTTGAGGGCCTCGCTCAAGGGCCTGTAGTGGTACAAATAGGCACATATACATTACAGCAAAGTGATATTACTTGTTCTCATATCCCAGGAAGCTGGGGTCAGCCATGATACAGCTCACCTGGAGCAGAAATGGTTACGGTTTAAAGGCCCAACAGTTGCACAGTAGCACGCAGTGCTGAACCCCTGATCCCAGAGCTTTAATCATGGAGCTCCTACTTTCTCACTTGGTTATGGTGAGATTTAAACTCGTGAACTTCTAAATATCTTAGCGACTGAGTTGGCAGATAGATAGACAGACAGACAGACAGACAGACAGACAGACAGACAGACAGACAGACAGACAGACAGACAGACAGACAGACAGACAGACAGACAGATAGATAGATAGATAGATAGATAGATAGATAGATAGATACAGTGAGGAAAATAAGTATTTGAACACCCTGCTATTTTGCAAGTTCTCCCACTTAGAAATAATGGATGGGTCTGAAATTGTCATCGTAGGTGCATGTCCACTGTAAGAGACATAATCTAAAAAAAATAGATATGCTTGATATGCTTCTTACAGAGCCACTCCTTGGTTATCCTGGCTGTGTGCTTCGGGTCATTGTCATTTTGGTCGACCCATCTTCAATGCTCTAACTGAGGGAAGGAGGTTGTTCCCCAAAATCTCGCAATACATGGCCCCAGTCATCCTCTCCTTAATACAGTGCAGTCGCCCTGTCCCATGTGCAGAAAAACACCCCCAAAGCATGATGCTACCACCCCCATGCTTCACAGTAGGGATGGTGTTCTTGGGATGGTACTCATTATTCTTCTTCCAAACACGTTTAGTGGAATTATGACCCAAAAGTTCTATTTTGGTCTCATCTAACCACATGACTTTCTCCCATGACTCCTCTGGATCATCCAAATGGTCATTGGCAAACTTAAGACGTGCCTGGATTAAGCAGGGGAACCTTCCGTTCCATGCATGATTTCAAACCATGACGTCTTGGTGTATTACCAACAGTAACCTTGGAAACGGTGGTCCCAGCTCTTTTCAGGTCATTGACCAGCTCCTCTGGGCTGATTTCTCACCTTCCTTAGGATCATTGAGACCCCACGAGGTAAGATCTTGCATGGAGCCCCAGTCCGAGGGAGATTGACAGTCATGTTTAGCTTCTTCCATTTTCTAATGATTGCTCCAACAGTGGACCTTTTTTCACCAAGCTGCTTGGCAATTTCCCCGTGTTCAAATACTTATTTGCAGCTGTATCATACAAATAAATAGTTAAAAAATCATATATTGTGATTTCTGGATTTCTTTTTTTAGATTATGTCTCTCACAGTGGACATGCACCTATGATGACAATTTCAGACCCCTCCATGATTTCTAAGTGAGAGAACTTGCAAAATAGCAGGGTGTTCAAATACTTATTTTCCTCACTGTAGATAGATAGATAGATAGATAGATAGATAGATAGATAGATAGATAGATAGATAGATAGATAGATAGATAGATAGATAGATCAAACGAACGAACGAACGAACGAACGAACGAACCCTGTGTAGAAAGCAAGCTCTATGTAGAAATTGTTTTCATTGTTTGGAGAGGAAGATCTTGAGTGGCCTGCTTTAGAGCTCTGATCTCATCCGTATTGAACATGAATTAGAATTAGAACACTGACTGCACCATACATCAGTATCTGCATTTACTAATGCCCTCGTGACTGATGAACACAAATGTCCACAATCCAAAATCTATTGTGGCATCTCCCCAAAAGTCTGGAAGGAATTATCAGAGCAAATCGGGACTAAATGCTCTAAAAGCACATACCAAAATTAAGACCAGGTGTCTGCAAAATTTTGGGAATAGTGTTTATGAAAGATGGATGGATGGATGGATGAATGGAGGGAGGAAGGGACGGACAGATAGATAGATATAACTTTGTTGTCACTGCATAGTACAGGTACTGTGCACAGAAGCAAAATGCAGTTAAGCATCTACCAGAGGGAAAAAATTGTGAAAATAAGATGATAAACAGAGAAATTGGGATGGAAAGATACAGCGTATTATATTGTGTTTTTTGGCTCGAGACTCTTGATTCAAAACCTATTCACACTAAACAATGCATTCAGCAGAGTGGTCTATTCATTCTCAAATACTGCTGATGCCATTATGCTGTCCATAATCAGTAAACTCCAACTTTAATTAAGGCACCATGTTGTACTGTATTAGAAACATCTTCTAGTGTTCAAAACATTTTTCTTTAGTCTGATGTTAAAAATAGATCGAATTCAAAGAAATTTCATCTAAAATATTTTTTTTTCTCTGGGTAACTGACTTAGTGTGTTATAAGAAATTATAAATAATGCACTTATTATTGCAAGATTGACCCTGAGAGAGTTAGTATGAAGTATATCTTGCTTAAAATCAAAATATTGATAGGAAAATGTTTTCTTCTCTGTGTTAGGTTCAAGCAGAACTGTGGTATAAAACTGATAGTATGTGTGTGTGAGTCTATATGAGTGAAGACCACTCAGGCTTTCCTCCATCCCATTAGCTAATTGTCCATCAGGCTGACAGTAAACATCGGACACAGTCGCGCAAATCCACTACCGCACCGCAATTCATTAGGTAAAAGGAGTGGAAAGAATGGTCTTGCAAAAAATGTGCTTCATTATTTTGCATGTTTTAAGATAGAGATCAAATGTAATACATTCAAGATTAGTTTTATATACAGCTTGCATTTGGTACGTGATTGTCAAAGTACCATCCTTTAAATATCCTTTAATGTAAAATGTTCTTTTATATAATACATTCCATCAATCGAGGGTGTTTTTAATATGGACATTTTTGACTCTCAAAAGCATTGATCTTGAGCTCTGAAGACATAAAGAATAAACCATAAACCAATTGCATTAGAGTCAATACTTCTGCCCATGCAAAATCACACACACACACACACACACACACACACACACACACACACACACACACACACACACACACACACACACACACACACTTTCAACTAAAGGGCAGACTTGTTCTTAAGAGCACCATTATATATTCACCATGTTTTTTTTAAGGGCTTCATTGTGTATCCTTTGTGGCACATAGTTTACAAAGTGCTCCAAAACCTTTTAATGTTTTTAATTAGTGGATTCACTGTAATGTTTTGGCAGGTGGGATAAATCGCAGCTCACTTGTTTTACACTAGAGCCAATGTAGTTGTACTCCATCGAGATTTGCATTCATTTAAGTGAGTGCATGTGGCCATTACAATGTGCTGAATCTGCCAAATATACACTAAGAGCATAAACTAGGAGGGGGTGGGGCCTTTTTGATTTGCTCTATACAGTATATCACTGTGACTGGACTGAATGCATGCTTTCGGGTTGATCTTCTATCTTTCTCTGAAATCTGCACTTACTCAGAGTCCTTTAGGCTCCCACCATACAGGGATGAGTAGGGTTGCGCAAGCTCGTACTATAAGCGCTCAAAGACAAACTCAGCAACTTCTGCAGTGAACCAGAAGGGCAAAAATGTGAAATTGAAAGCAGCAGCCTTACATTTGTGGTCAATTTTGAATCTTATTCCTCAAATCAACAGCAAACGCTTTTAGTACCATTTATTACACTTGTATGTAAGACACATAAACAACTGAAGTGATTTTTGGACTTACCATGCATGCCAAAGAAATACCTTCTTATGTTTTAAACAAAAAGGTGGCAGGAGAAATAAATGTGAACGGTTGTGCCAGTGCCCCAGAAAGCACAATGCCTTTGCTCTATTTTTAGTTTCACTGAAACTAATATGAAGACTAGAGATTGCCAGGTGATACTCAGGATTATTTGACACGATGGTTCGATGGAATAGTTAAGCTTGTTGCAAAATGTCCGAAGCACAAGCAAGGTGTCGGACTAGAAAATTTAAGTTCTGGAGAAGTCTGACCAATCGATTACAGTCCTTCTAATCAACCTAATCAACCTCGTCTAAGACTGCAAGAGCAAGCAGAAGCCTTTAAGGAAACACACTAAAATAGATTGAAATAGAGTGTAACACAGGAAACAGATCAACACAGAGTTGTTGAAATATTGCAGAGTGTTGCTGTCTGGTTGCAGTGTCATTTTCTAAAGTAAGCTTCAGCTATGTGGTATCTTGTGTCCTATTTCAATATGTAAGTCAATATGTAATATAATAATAATAATAATAATAATAATAATAATATGCCCTCATTCCATCTCTTAAAGTGACGTCTGTGTGGTTGGATTGAGAAAGTGAGCAGCTTTGATATAGACACTACGCTTCCACATTTTAGACCCCTTCAGTGGTATATATGAACAAAAAAAGAGACATGCGGTTGCATAAAGACTCAGGTAGCCATGGCAACCTGATGGTACTTTTATAATATGACTCAAGAATCTATCAAGAAATGACAGATTAAAAGTAGAATTATGCCACACTTAACTGTTTGCAGTGTGTGACCTGACAGCCATGGCAAAACTCTTCACCAAGGAAACCTATATAATCTACAGAATCTAGTGGTTTTTGGTGAAACTGGATGCCTTTACAGAAGACAAATGTCATGTTTTTGAGCCCACAGGCCACTCCCAGATCCAAGCCTGTGCCAGTACCCGATGACCACTAGAGTTTTTAAGCATGCCAGGCACCTCACAAAAAAGACCTGAATTAATAACACAATCCAGAAATGCAGGGTTCTTCTCCTCCTTGGCGTTTGAATTTAAAATGAGACCTTTACTACAAATGATGGCAAGTGGTTGCTCCATTAGATGATTATTACGCCAGTTAAGCTATTTAAATGTTTGATTTTCTGTGTTTTGAGCTACAAATAGCACCCGATTAGGAATAATAGAATAGCCTTTATTTGTCACATATACATTACAGCACAGTGAAATTTTGTTCTTCACATATCCCAGCTTGCTCAGAAACTTTGGTCAGAGCGCAGGGTCAGCCATGATATGGCGCGGCGGGTTAAGGGCCTTGTTTAAGGGCCCAACAGTGGCAGCTTAGCGATACCGGGGCTTGAACTCCCGACCAGTAACCCGGTGCCTTAATCACTGGAGCTACCACGCTCAAGTCAAGTCAAGTCAAGTTTATTTGTATAGCGCTTTTCACAACAGACATTGTCTCAAAGCAGCTTTACAGAAAACAACAGTGAAGGTGAATGGTGTGCGTTTGTCCCTGATGAGCAAGCCGTGGCGACAGTGGCAAGGAAAAACTCCCTTAGATGATATGAGGAAGAAACCTTGAGAGGAACCAGACTCAAAGGGGAACCCATCCTCATATGGGTGACATCAAAAGTTTGGTCATAAATCTTTCAACAATACAGAACAATTTGTGATCATCATAGATCCAGCATCAGCTTCTCCATGCCAGGGCCTTTAAACACTCGGCATCTACTTCTCCATGATCATCCATAGGTCCATAATCTTCACGAGGTGGGACGTGACTGGAGCTGGCCAAACCTCAGGATGCCTCGGGATGGGGAGAGAAAGAGAAGCAGTGGAGAGGAATTAGCGTAGCTGCTGTTCATGATATTAACAGCACAAGTTGATAATGTGCATGTGATCATATGTTCTGGAGCACAAGGTTGTGATGTGATGTGTGTGATGTGTGTTATGTGTAGGCTTTGCTAAAAAGATATGTTTTTAATCTGCACTTAAACTGGGAGAGTGTATCTGAACCCCGAACACTGTCAGGAAGACTATTCCAGAGTTTAGGAGCTAAATGTGAAAATGCTCTACCGCCTTTATTGGACTTTGCTATTCTAGGAACTACTAGAAGCCCAGAGTTTTGAGATCTCAGGGAGCGTGACGGATTGTAGCGTGTTAAGAGACTGGATAGATACATGGGAGCCAAACCATTTAGTGCTTTATAAGTGAGTAGCAGTAGTTTGTAGTCTATTCGAAACTTAATAGGAAGCCAATGTAGGGACGATAAGATTGGGGTTATATGAAACCATAAAAACAATATGACTACCTGCCTAATATTGTGTTGCTCCCCATTTTACTGCCAAAACAGTCCTGACTCTTCGAGCATTAACAGCTTTAACTCCTTCAGCAATTTAAGCTTCAGCAGCTCGACCGTTGGATCAGACCACACGGACCAGCCTTTGCTCCCCTTCACTCCCTGACCCAGTCGTCTAGCCGTCACAATTTGGCTCTTGTCAAACTCATGCAAATTCTTACGCTTGGCCAGTTTTTCTGCTTCTGAAACATTAACTTTGAGGACAAAATGTTCACTTGCTGTCTTATATATCTCACCCACTAACAGGTGCCATGATGAAGAGATAATCAGTGTTATGCACTTCGCCTGTTATAATCTTATAAGATCATACATTTATGCTCGATTAGTGTATTTTTACTTAAAATGGTAGAAAGTTAAAATCATCAGGTTTTTGTACTTATTTTCTGCACACAAACCTTTTGTATACAAATAACATGGAGTCGTGTCGTTTTTTTTCTTCTTGTCTCTTGTCTGTGCACAGTTTAGCTTTGCACCCAGAGCATGTGTTAGTGGCCACGGGACAGGTGGGAAAGGAGCCATATATCTGTGTGTGGGACACCTACACCGTCCAGACCATGTCCATCCTGAAGGACATTCACACTCATGGCATTGCCTGTCTCGCATTTGACCTCGACGGACAGGTAAGCACAAGCACTGTGGATATGTGATGTGAGTGCCAAACCAGAGATCACAGCGTCAATATACTGCCACCTGTATTTAAACTCAAGTTTAAGCCTGGTAACAAAAGGCTTTGCCCCCATTTGCTACTTTAATAACCTTCTGGAAAGATGTTCCACTAGATTTTGGAGTGTTTAGGTTTGTGCTCCTTTAGCCACAAGGCTATTAGTATAGTCAGGTACTGATGTAGGGTGAGGAGGCCTGGGGTGCAGTCAGCATTACAATTCATCCCAAAGATATTTAGTAGGGTTGAGATTAGAGCTTTATAGCACTCCAACCCATGTACACTATATGTTCTCGGAGATCAGATTGTGTACAGCTACATTGTAATGCTGGAGCAGGTTTGGGTCTCCTACCTTAAGTGAAGAGAAAATGGAATGCTTCCACATCCTATACAAGTGTGTGCCTTCAACTTTGTGCTAAATGTTTCGGAACCACATCTGGCTGGAACACTCAGGTGTTCCGATACTTTTATTTGTCCTATAAAGAACTGAGACATTCATGCGAATAGGATGTGCACAGTTACGTCACGCTCAATATATCAGTGGGAAACGGCTGTCAGGCTAATCACAGAGCTTTCAAGTGTCACATCTGTGAGCACTTGACTAGTGTGACTCTGACAGGCTGACTGACAGCAAGAGCACGCAAGGGTGAGAGAAGAAGAGAGAGATTGAGGGTGTGATGAAGTTTAGAAATTATGAGTCAGTGTGCTCCGTGCTCTCAGACTCTCAGTCTGATGCAGACAACAGAGCAACACTACTTTCCTATCATACAAGCTAAAGGTTAGAGTAATGAGGTGTAAAATGGCTAAATATCAGTGCATGCATACTGTATATTTTTTGCGAAGGAAAAGATGACTCTTTGCTTGAAATGTCTTTGCTTGGTGCTCTTATAGTTTTTATGTCACTGATGGAATAACCATATCTACAGAGCCAAGCTGACAAAAGATAACAAAAAAAATACAAATAGCTCAGATGACTATTATTTACCTCATGAAACACTCCAGCACACACCTCAGGGCTGCGTCCCCATCTAATAGAAGTAAGAACAATAAATCGCTATTTTTATATGTGCCCCGTTGTTCAACAAAACGGAGTTACGAGCTGGATATTCAATGGCGCTAAAACGTTCAGTTTCACAAAGGCAGCCGAGTGGTGTCGGTGCTTAGCTGACTACAGGGATCCATAAAAGAGCGTATTGTATCCTATTGTAGTTGCCTTATGGTTCACAGGAGAAAAATCACATTTATAACATCAATAACATTTTATAGAAGAGAATCCTCCTGCCAGCCCCAGGAGGCTGGTCGATGCCAGCAGAGCAATGTTAGCTAAGTAGCATGTGTGGAGAGAAGGAAAAGCTAATTATTCTCACTTTTCTTTTTTTTTGGTCTAGACAGATGGAAGGAAAGTTTCTGTCTGCAAAACTGAAAGTGCCTGTAGCCAATATCGTCTTCATAACTGTATCAAAAGAGAGAACATGAAATGGTTTATTGAAAACCATTCTTTTGTATCAATTCGACATAGAGCCGCTCTCAAAAGGCAGAGATCTTGGCATAATGGTTTATGTAATTATAGCCCTATGTCTGAGTTTAAATATCAGATAGAGATATCAGTGGTGATTGGACAGAGATCTGGAATGACAGAGCGCTGAAATGTACCTCCGCGAAAAAAAGAAAAAAGGGAAAACACAACTTACAATTTAAAACAAAAAATGACATTAGCGTCTGTTCTTCAAGTCACTTGCATGGTCAAGAAATCACAAAGCAGATTTTTCTGCATTTGCCAGAAGAAATACGTTTATAGTTTCCCGAAACTGTGTTTATTATGCTATTATATGTGACAAAATCAAGATTTCTTCTTATTTTTATGTCACTATCTTTGTCAAAAAATTTCAAAGCAAATATATTGAAGTCCAAATACTGTACCTGAATACACTGACATTCCCTCTAGCATTTGGTAGGTTTGCACATGTTTTTGGTATGATTCTAAACTTGATTTAGGAGTAATATGAATAAAATTGGGGTTGACTCAGACATTTACAACATCCTCTGTGCCACCAATGACTGCTACATTAATGTATGAAATTAAGACCAATGAAATTTCCGAACGGAAACGAAAAACGCACCTCACCTGTGTTCTGAGCTGCACGGCATCGGGAGAAAAACTTCCACCGGTGTTGATTTTTAAACGCACGACGATGCCAAAAGAAAAACTCCCGAGAGAAATAGTTGTGAAAGGAAGGAGGAAGACAGTGAACAATGACTTTCTTGGTAGGCTACTGTTTAGATACAAGCCGTGGTAACGCGTTGAGTCTGGGTGAAGGGAGAGCTCACTAACTCCAGTTGCAACAGAAATCATATAAGCACAGACAGGTTTCCAAAACTTGTGCTTTTTTATTTTTCTTGGCAACAGCGTTAACGGTTTAGTCAAAGAAATTTAGAAATGAGCATCAGAAAATAATAAGGACATATTCCTCGGTCTTGCACACATGTAGTAATACCGGAAAAATGCGGCGGCAGGCTATTCCCAAAATACCTTAAAGGAGCCACAACATATTTCACCCTTTACACCGTGTAACAGACACTGTCTTTCGTTAAAGCCTGTGTAAAGTTTATTAGTTTCAGTGTAGGCTTATAGACAGGTTGCAGCTTATTTATGTTAAAAATAAAAATATTTGTCAAATTCAGTGGGTGCGGCTTATATATGGGTGCACTTTATAGTTAAATTACAGTATTTGTTTCCAACATAATTGTAACCCATAATCTATTCATGATTAATGATATTCAGAAATAATCAATTTAGGGTTGTTGCCAGATTTGACTTAATTGGTGGATCAATTGATGACTTTTAAATCGATGATTCCAAATCATCTGACCGTTGCACCCATGATACATACAGAGCATTATTTCATATGGGCCAAGACAACTGAATGAGTCTCTCAGTGCTGGTTAAAACTGGATGTCAATTCTCATGGTTTAGTTCACGATTGAGTTGTTTGTGAAAGATACAACAGTAAATATGTTTTTATGTCATTTGTAGTGCCTGGTGTCTGTTGGTCTTGACTCCAAGAACACAATCTGTATATGGGACTGGAGGAAAGGAAAAGTGTTGGCAGCTGCTCCTGGTCATACAGACAGGGTAAGAACACCAAAACGTACACACACAGTGCATCAGATATGGAAAGTGGACAGAGTAATGTCTCATCCTCTCTTTACATGAATCCCATCAATGATTTCTCATGAGTCCCCAAGCAGACAACCATAAATAAATGAACACTGATTAATTCTTTGGGTCCAAAGTGCACTTAGGAAAATTGTTTAGTGATGTCACATTTTAAGTGAAGAACAGAGTGGCTAATTGTATTTCTACTCAGTATTGTGCCCCATTTCCAAAACGTATACACAAAGGCACTGGTTCCCGTTCTGCATGGTTTTCTCTTAGTGATGATGCAAATGCTCCCCGTTATAATGGGGAGTAAACATATCACTTTCGTTCCTGTAATACTGATCCACCTTCTTGTTTGTTTGTTTGTTTGTTTGTTTTTTAAGATATTTGACATATCATGGGACCTGTATCAGCAGAGCAAGTTGGTGAGCTGCGGAGTCAAGCATATTAAGGTACTGATAATTGGCATCAGAAACATTTTTTGTTCACTCACAGTTCTTTAATCAGCCAAAGAAACAACAACTGTGCAGTAAAAAGCTTCTGGTAATGTTTATGTCATGCATCAGAATGAAGACAAAACTTAATCTCTAAGAACTCGTGTGGTGACAGTTAACAGCAGACCAGGTGATTTTTTTTTTTTTTCCTCACCAGTTTTGGTGAATTGGTGTCCTTGACAGCCTGAGACTCTTGTTCTTGTCTGACAGGAGTGAAACCCAACGAGGTCTTTTGCTTTTGTAGTTCATCCGCCTCAAGGATTGATGCTTTGTGCATGCTGTTATGCTTGTCTGCTCTCTACACTTGTAACAAGTGATTATTTTATTTGCTATATTCTTCCTGGAAGCTTGAACCACTCTGGCCATTTACCTCTGACCTCTCGTATCAACCCCCTCGGTATTGTTACTCACTTAAATGTGTTTTGTTTCTCATTGCAAACTCTAGAGACTGTTTTGTGTGAAATTTTGAGGAGATATTCATAAAATAATCAAAAATAACCCATCTGGTTACAGGATGCCACAGTCCGAATCACAGAAATCCCGATGTTTGATGTGAACATTAGCAGAAGATTGTGATCTGTATGTGCATTATTCTATGCACTGTGTTGCTTCCATGTGTTTGGTTGATTTGATCACTGCATGAATGTGCAGTTCTACAGGTTTACCTGGTAAAGTGGATGGTGATTGTAGGCTATCAGGAGAAAATAGTATAAAACTTCAAATTTTGCTTTTTTTAGAGTTTAAAATAGATGAATCACATAAGCAGACAGCAAGAAACTAATCAGAAAGTAAATTTTGAGTGTTCCGGTGATGACGGTTTTTATTAATAAACTTTTTAGAAAAACTGCAGTATCATTTCCCCCAGTTGTCACAAATCATTTAACTCCTATTTATTTTGAAACCCTGCACCCACTGTGGATAAGCACAAAGCTGGAGTTGTGCTTGTGGGTGGATAGACAGGGCTAGAGTCCAACTCAGCATGGTGATTTTCCTGGTATAACACAACCCGATAATTAACTGGTGTGTTGAAGCAGGTGTTTAAAGCACAGAGTAGGAAGTACTACCAGGTTCTGTTTTTGAGTTTTTGTTTTATCGAGTTATTAGACCGCAGCTCTTCAGAACGTCTGTTGTGGTTTTTTTTTTTTTTACCTGGAGTAGTGGCAGTAAATTATCGGGGGGGATATAATAAAATTTTTTGAAGTCCTTTGCTGATTCAGCTTTATGCTGGTCTGCTTAATGAAAGTATCCGAATGCCTTTGTAAAGTTCTTTGAAGCGGCTGAACGATTTCAAATTTTATTCTTGCTGATAAGATCGTTCTGTGCCAGAGACCTCACAATGGATGTACTGCATTGATTACATTAGTCACATGGTCAAGTAAAACATGTTTTACAGGCATTTCTATGATATGTACTATGTATCACGATGTATACGGTAGGTCCGCTCCCAAACTACAAGCAATAATCATTTTAGAATTGTGTAATCATGTTTTTATTAACTGGTTATATATAAATATTGAACACTGAAACTGAGAGAATGTTATTCCAAATTTGTAGGTTTTACACTGATTAGGTGCATCAAATCAACTGTGTCGAAACATGGGGTGTTTAATTTTATCGGAAAAAATATATTGACAGTGTCTGAGGAGAAGTGGGAGCTCAGCTTAGTGTAACAGTTACTGAGTGCTTAGTAAAATAGCAAAGCCTCTTATTTTCAACAAAGGTTTGTCTTTTTCTTTAAGCTCATCCACATGCCCAAGCAGGTATGGCTCTAAGACACTGTCTTCTTCCTTTACATCTCTTTACACACACACACACACACACACACACACACACACACACACACACACACACACACACACACACACACAGACTCATACAGACAGTGTAGTGTAGCAGTTAGTTGCGACTAGCTTTTCCCTTCTGGACCATGTGACATCTGCTTCCAGGCCCACAGCTCTGTCAGCCATTATAACACTCAGTGCATGCAAGAGATTTAGCCTGAAGTAATCCCCATCTCACTCTATCTTTCCCACAGCAAGGCAGCCACAGGGAAGCATGGCGGCATTGGGATACAGGATTTTCTACCGTCTTATAATTACTACCAGAGCACCTGAAATCCACACTTGGCATATTCAGTGTATGAAGAGGGCCTTGTTTTCGCTCACCTTAATTCCTTAAAGGAAGGTGCCCCGTGTGTATGTTTGTAGTGTGAACATTTGTGTGTTTGCTCTCTACTATTAGCTCAGAGGTTTGTTAGGCTTCATTAAACCTGTAAAGGAGAGCCTGCACATCCTGGAGTACAGCCTTCTAAAGCTCGATCACATCCTCACCCCATGCGCCCTGTTGTTCTGTAGTACAATTCAGTTATTCAGTAAGTTGAAAAACTGCAAATATGATTATTATTTGATGCATTTCAAATCGCTCTACATGTTTAAGGTAATCGCTTGAGAGATTTCATTTTAATTTACAGCTTCTTTTTTTCCCCCCTCACACACTGTAGTGTTCGTTTTAATTCGCTGACAATTTTACATTGAGATGAAATTAAGTGGCTAATTTTCTATACGGCAACAAGAAACCTTTTTTGTTTTCTTTGGCTGTATGTTAATATGACGGCTAAACCTGCCACAACACTTAACAGCTTTACTCCACAAAATAGGAAATTTAAATGTATGCCAAAAGGCTGACAAATCATACAGACCAACGTGCCTTTTGCATTAAATCAGCCCTGTTTTTGAAGAACGCAATGTACTCACATGTTCACATTGGATGACATGTTGAAAACACAGAAACATGGAGAGAATATATGAAACGTTACACAGATCGTAAGCTGAGCTCAGGATTTAGCTGGGGACCCTGGAGCTATCAGATGGCAGTGCTGATTGCTAATCCACTGTCTTCCCTGATCTCCTGTCCACACACACACACACACACACACACACACACACACACACACACAAGGTTTGCGTTACAGAAAAAACGTCTCCCTGATAGGCCACAATATAAACCAGCGTGACTGCACAACGAGTAGCACCTAAACAAGACAGATGACCTGTAGGCTCAGTGTGGAAGTTCAGGAGATGCGATGGCGTTAATGTGGTGATGTTTTTGCGTTTGTGGATAGCACTGACTCATTTTGATTACATTAAAAGCTTTTCTCAAGAGCAGACATGCAAACCTGCACTCTGTGATTAGGCGCTGCTTGTTTCGCTGTGCTAGTATAATGCAATCCGTTTCCGACACACTTCATCAGCGAGCCAAGCTCTAGCTTTTTCTTCCTCTCCACTTTTCCCTCATCTTCACCTTTTGTACTTTGGAGCTGTTTGGCCTTGAATGGTTTGGTTTTTGCCTCTCAGCATTCTGAATGCACACTGAATAAGACAGGACTACTCAGTGTGGGAAGTAAGCAATACTTAGCCTTGCAGTCTATATGATTTTTTTAAGACCTTTATATCGGAATCCATTAGTATTCCAGTGCAGACTTGCCTGAACTCAGAAGCATCTTGACATTGAAAACATTGGCATGTATGTGTGTGTGTCTTCATGAGCACACCTTATTGACTAAAACATTAAATGCATAGTTTAAAGCGTTATACATTTGACTCATGGACCAAATGGTAAAAGTGTATGAGGATAAATATATATATATTACTGTTCTTGCTGTGCTCAGTCACACCGCCGCCTTTATTTTTCAGGATGAGGTCACACTCAAGTGACCTTGTGGCTCTCATTGTGCTCTCTCAGACAGGTGTGCGTGACAGGAAAACATGGAATTCTGCATTGTTTCTCACACGCACACACACACACACACACACACACACACACACATGAACATAATGATATCTCGTGAGGTCGATGCGTGTCACCTGGTGAAATGGAGCAGCACAGTATGAGATGAAGGTTATGCCCAGATCATAGCCTGTTTTACAGAAAACAGCTTAAAGTGCATTCGTATGCGCTGTTTAGTATGCAATAGGTGCAGATAATCAGCTAAGAAATAGTTTCCTTTCAAATAGTACCTATTATTTAAGATTTTTTAATGACTGTGTATCAAAATATTTAATGACAATATCTTATGATGACAATAGCGATACAAAAAAATAAGTTGGGAATGCTGTATGGAATTTCAATATTGAATTACGATATTTTTCAAGTTATGCTGGGGTCATCTTCATCATACACCTTGTATGTATGTATGTATGGAACTCCCACCTTGTGAAATGACTTGCTCTCGCCAGCGGTCTACAGAGTTCAGTTGTCTCGGTTCATAGTGTGTATTTTTTTTCTGTGTTTTTTGTGCCTCATATTAGCTCCGCATCCAGGCCAGAGCGTATCCGGCTCCGCCTTCCACTCGATAATTTTTTTTTTACGATATTTTTCAAGTTATGCTGGGGTCATCTTCATCGTAAGCCGAGGACTTCCTGTATACTTAATCCATATAATGCATATCTGATATAACAGTTTATCTTTGAATATTTGAAGTATAACGTTTTTTTTTTTTGTTTTTTTCAGTTTTGGAGTTTGTGCGGGAACGCTCTGACCCCTAAACGTGGTATGTTTGGGAGGACAGGCGAGCTACAGACCATACTCTGTGTGGCATGTGCCAAGGATGAGATCACGTACTCCGGTGCCTTGAACGGGGACATCTATGTCTGGAAGGGAGTCACCTTGATACGAACCATACAGGGGGCACATGGGGTAAGCGGTGTACCAGCTGTGTGAATTTCCATTCTTATTACTTTTGAAGCCTATACCATGCTATTGAAGAGGAATAAAAAGTTTTATTTTTTTTTTTTTACAAATGTACAAATAATTTAATAATATGTTATAATGGCTACAGAGTGACATAATATTGTTTGAAAGATTGACAATAGGATGATCATATTTCAACCGTAATTCATTACTAGTTCATTACAACTATTCATATAGTTTTTAGATGGAAAGACAGTTGGTTTGGAATAGAGAAGTTGTTAGTCAGCTTATTTATTATCATGCTAAAAAAAAGTTTTTTTTTGTTTGAGGATGTATCAATGATTTAGCTGCTTTTTGTATGTGGTTTTGCAGTCAGGGATTTTCAGCATGAATGCATGTGAAGAGGGCTTCGCCACTGGTGGAAGGGATGGCTGCATCCGACTGTGGGACCTGAGCTTCAAGCCTATCACTGTCATCGACCTCAGGGAAACAGACCAGGGATATAAAGGTGATAAACAGTCTATTAGTTCCTTCTACTTGCCAGCTTTATTCTGTACCTTTTGGTACTGGGATTATTACATGTATCTTTGAATGTAATATATGAACCTTTTATCTCCTTACTAGAATAATTATTATGCAGTGTTTAATTGCTAATGGACTCTCTTTCTTCTTTTGCTCTTTCACTCAATTTCCTTTTGACTCAACAGTAGCTAGAGCTGAAAATTCTAGAGGTGGGTTAACTCGACCAGGTTACCATGTTTAAACAACCCCACTTTGAATTCAACCGTGTTATACCTAGTGTCAGCGTCTCTGCAGTTCTTTAGATGTCTACATTCATAAGCAAAGTCCTATAACCCTCCTTGTCTGCTCTTCAAATCTCCTAAGTCATGTCAACATTTGTCAGTGTTTGCTGTTTCTCACATTAATTTAAGCTTTTGGTGGTGGGATTTTAAAAAATACCCCATTGCTAATTCTATGGTTTTAGGACTCTCAGTGCGCAGTGTGTGCTGGAGAGGGGACCACATCTTGGTGGGCACTCAGGACAGTGAGATTTTTGAGGTGGTGGTGCATGACCGCACAAAGCCTTTCCTCATCATGCAGGGACATTGTGAAGGCGAGCTCTGGGCCCTGGCAGTTCACCCTACCAAACCCCTGGCCATGACTGGCAGTGATGACCGATCTGTCCGGTACAATGTTGAATTAGTCTTCAAACAACTGCAGACTCTTTAAAAAGCACTGGATCTCTCATGTGTTTTGACTTTTCCAATATTGTGTAGGATCTGGAGCCTGGTAGACCATGCTTTGATAGCACGTTGCAACATGGAGGAGCCCATCCGCTGTGCAGCGGTGAGCACTGATGGCATCCATTTGGCCTTGGGAATGAAGGACGGTTCCTTCACTGTGCTGAGAGTCAGGTGGGTTACAAGTCATGAGATGTAGATAACTAGACGAGAAGACGTAGAAATATACTTTAAACAACAGAAAATGAACATCCCAGGGATCTTGTATTGCTAAGTAATGGGATAGTGTTCATTATTCCGAATTTCCGTCTTTACTAATAACAAATGCATAATAAGATGTAAGTGTTTTAGACTAGTAAAATAAAATACAATCATTTTCACAGGGACATGACAGAGGTAGTGCATATCAAAGATCGCAAAGAAGCCATTCATGAGCTAAAGTACTCTCCTGATGGGGCTCACTTGGCTGTGGGCTCCAATGATAACTCGGTAGATATTTACGGCGTGGTGCAGCGCTATAAGAAGGTGGGAGAATGTGTGGGCTCCACCAGCTTCATCACGCACATGGACTGGTCCACTGACAGCAAATACCTGCAGACCAATGATGGCAGTGGCAAAAGGCTATTCTACAGAATGCCCAGTAAGATCATCACAATTTCTATATATTAGCACTGTTATTTGTTTGTGGGTTATTGGGTTTAATCAGAAATCAGCTAATCATCACTGATTTGTAACATTGAGCTAATAGTAAACGCACACTCCTGTGTTTTTTCTTTCTTTGTTTAGCTGGGAAGGAGGTAACAAATCGGGAAGAGTTGAAGCTAGTCCAGTGGTCCTCTTGGACATGTGTTCTTGGTCCAGAAGTGAATGGAATATGGCCCAAATATTCTGACATGAGTGACATCAACTCTGTAGATGCCAACTTCCCAAATCAAATTTTAGCAACAGCTGATGATTACGGATTAGTGAAATTATTGCGCTATCCATGCATTAGGAAAGGTTTGTGTCCTTTAAAGGCTGTTTTTCTATGTGTGTTAGTGTCGTTCGGTGTCTTTGTATCTAAATATGCATTTTGTTGCTTTGTTCTAGGTGCAAAATTCAAAAAATACTTAGGGCACTCTGCACACATAACCAATGTTAGGTGGTCACATGATTATCAGTGGGTGATTACTATCGGTGGAGCTGACCATTCAGTGTTCCAGTGGAAATTTATATCTGAAAGGAAGTCAAAAGATACTCTCCATATTGCCCCACAAGGTACAGTTCAATAATTAAGTAGAAAAAAGGTGTGGTATAATTAAATTAATATCTAAAGTGTTTGCTTGCCAAATGTAGAATGCTTAACTCATTAGAACCATTTATCATTCTCCTTATCACTTAGAAACATAAATGCTAGAGGGCTACTGCATTGCCCATTTTACATTACAGTATGGTGCATAGTAGTTCATTTTACTAATGGTTCCCTCACAACTCATCCTGGCAGTGCTGTTTCTTAGACATCAGCATTTCACCCTGTCAGCTTGACGTGTGGGGCTGCTGCAAAGTGGGGCAGTGGAGTACAAATAAATGTATAGGTTATTCTGCATTCTATGCCTTCCGGCTAATTCTTTTGCCCAATTTACCTCACAGAGATGTTGATAGATTCAAATAGCGATGAGTCGGATTCTGACCAATCAGACGTGCCTGAGTTGGACTCGGAGATTGAGCAAGAAACACAGCTTACGTATCGACGACAGGTCTGCGAAGCCATTGTTATTTAAAGGAGTTTCGACATAGAAAGCGAGCTGTTCGCAGCAAATCGTTATTATTATATCTCTTTATTTATGTCAATAAGTGTGAAGAGGTTTTATGACCTGAATAACTTGTTACAGGTTTACAAAGAAGATCTACCTCAGCTTAAAGAGCAGTACAAAGTAAAGCATCGAGTGGCAGCTATGAAAAAAAGGGAGCGACCTCCTGCCAGCGCATTAAGATTGCACTTTATACATGGGTAAGCTTCCTCCCATTTATCTTCATACCATTAATGCCTTGTGGCAGACAAATGGTGGGCCCAATTCACCATTAGACACTGTCAGAGTAATGCATCACCATGCGCTAGTTTGTCTCTATATGCTTTATTTGGAGCTGTGGCTCACAGTCTTTTCAACATGCCATCTGTCGGGCTGCATTTCAGTTACCGAGGCTATGACTGCAGGAGTAACCTGTTCTACACTCAGACCGGGGAGATCGTGTACCATGTCGCTGCAGTGGGGGTGGTGTATAACAGACAGCAGAACACACAACGTTTCTACCTAGGCCACGACGATGACATCCTTTGTCTGGCCATCCACCCCATCAAAGATTATGTATCCACCGGCCAAGTATGCTTATGCAGCTCCATCTTTTCAAATCACCTAATTAAATCTTGAAATGATGCCACAATAAGATCTCCTGTGTCAAAGCTAATTATTTTTGTTCACATAAACCATCCGAGTTACATTTTCCAGTTCAGTTTCCATTTTTTTAGCCTTTGAACTTCATTTTCTTTTCAATTTTTGAACAGGTGGGAAGAGACTCCTCCATACACATCTGGGAAACAGAGTTTTTGAAGCCTCTGTCTGTCCTCAAAGGATTCCACCAGTTTGGAGTGTGCGCACTTGACTTTTCAGGTACTGCCACAGTGAAGAGTATTAAATTTTAATACGAATTATCATTCAGGAATCATCTATTAATACCAGAGTTGCCTTTTAGGTTCTAATTCATGTACTTGAATACTTCATCCTATTTTGATTTCATTTGAAATATGACTTTTCAAGCTTCAGTGAGCTTTTTCAGCTTAAGGCTGTTCCAAAAAAATATCAGACACACCACAGAGACTCTCAGTTGTACTGTTAGACTGTGAATTTTTCTGTCACCTGCCTGTGTGTGTCAGTTAGCTGGAAATAGCAGCAGACTCTGCATGAGAGAAGAACATGGGAGGTGAAGAAAATCTGGGCTGAAAAATGATTTAAGCATTATCTCTCTGCATCATTTTCATTAGTCATGTGCTTCATGCGTAATGCGCTGCACATTTTAATTATGCGTGTGAATAAATACAGAATGATGCAAATTCCCTTATGCCTTTATTTACTTTCATATAATGTATTTGTGGTGACATCTTGTTACGTTCAATACATGATAACGGGGCATAGATTATATACTGAAATACACTGCTTTGTTACTGTTACTGTCGCTGTCGATTTTGTATCTGTTTGTTTGTCTGTCTTTAGCGGATGGAAAGCGACTGGCCTCAGTGGGTCTGGATGACAATCACACCATTGTGCTTTGGGACTGGAGGAAAGGAGAGAAGCTCTCAGCTTTTCGGTTAGAGACCTTTCATGCGTCTTGTGTGTGTACGTTAGTGCCAACATGTCCTGCAGGTTGCAGTAATTTCAACTCTTTGTTTGTGTGGTAACAGAATTGCATTTAGGCTTTAAAAATCTGCCTAAAATTTGTGGATTTTTCTAGAACCTTATTCTACTCGATTTCAGAGTAACATGCTATGACAATTTTACATCAGTGTTACATTCTCAGTAACATTCGTTTCAAACATTTGCTGCATAGCCTCTTCTCTCTTATGGCCCCTTCTGTCTCAGACATGCTGGATAGCCTGCTGCTCTATTTTGCATGATGAATGTGAAGAGCTGAGACTCAGTGCTTATTCATGAGCCATTAAACCAGGAAATAACCCTTCTAATCCTCCTGTCATAACACACTCAACAGTCACAGCTTAGTAATTATAGATCACTCAAAAGTATATTTAACTCATCAGGCTCTGCAGTCTTTTTCATCTCTCCTGAAAACAGCACCTATTCCAAGACTACACTTAGAATTGTTTTCAGTCTATTAATAGTCATTGTTTAACAGGGAATTGTGTATTTTCTGAATGTGATGCGTGAATGTAATTACATGTACAATGTACTAAATAATGATTTGAATCTCTTTTACCCCTCCACACCAACTCACGGATATTTTTTTTCGAGCTCGGTAGGAAAGGAGCTCATGACTTGGCTGCACCACAGGGTTCTGGTAACGGTTGATATGCGGGTGGATTTAAATAGGCTCTGACAGTGTAGCCACTGCTCAGCGCTCTGCCCGCTCTGCGACAGGGTCTAATGTGGGGAATGAGACAGCAGTCTCTATTCTCTTAGCTCCACATGGCTGTCTTGGCGGCTGGGACTCAGGCAGTGAAAATGGCACAGCAGACAGCTCAATTACAGCCAGGCTATGGCTCCTATGAACTTTTACACTTCCCTGTTATGACAGGGAGAACCTTTTTTTTTTCTGTGACTTTTTTTCAAACTGACAATTGAAGATATGTGACGAACGTAATGAAAATGTCTTTTAGCGTTTCTGTTCTCCATGTTTCTGTTCTCCATCTTTGTACAGGGGGAGCAAAGACAAGATATTTGTTGTTAAAATCAATCCACATATGCCTGATAAGCTCATTACTGCCGGGGTGAAGCACATGAAATTCTGGCATAAAGCTGGTAAGACTGAACATTTGCACCAAAGGCAAATTAAAAGTTTAGTTTTATTGCAATATTTACTATATATCAATATGTTATATATTATTATACACAAGATATTCTTAGCCTGCTTTTAAACTAATACAGGGGGAGGTTTGATTGGGAAGAAGGGCAGCATAGGGAAGACCGAGACCATGATGTGTGCCGTATATGGCTGGACAGAGGAGATGGTGTTCTCTGGGACATGCACTGGTGACATCTGCATTTGGAAGGACATGTTCTTAGTGAAGACAGTTAAAGCTCATGATGGACCAGTCTTCAGCATGCATGCTCTAGAAAAGGTACTCTAGAGAGTGTGAGAGAAATGACAGCATGAATGTTGGTAATCACTTTTGAAGTGCAAATCTCATAAAGTTTGATTGAAAACAACACAAGCGCTGTCATGTTTTATTACTGGTTTAGCATCGAGTAATGGTTTTCATTGTCTCTTCACATAGGGGTTTGTAACTGGTGGGAAAGATGGCATAGTTGCTCTGTGGGATGACACATTTGAAAGGTGCCTCAAGACATATGCAATTAAGCGATCTGTGCTTGCCCCAGGGTCCAAAGGTGAGTCTGTGAGATACTGTATGCAGCAACTCTTAGCAGGAATCTGCATATTTAAAATTCTTCTGTATCTGATAAAAAACCTTTCCGTGTAGGATTATTATTGGAAGACAACCCCTCTATTCGTGCCATATCTCTTGGACATGGACACATACTTGTAGGAACAAAGAATGGAGAGATTCTGGAGGTGGACAAAACTGGGCCTATCACTCTATTAGTCCAGGTACATCTAATAATTTGTGCTAATGGTGCTTTAAAGATTTATTTTTTTAATTGGATTTTTATTTTTGTTAAATGTTATTGAACTGTCAAGAGTATTTTCTTTTATAATGATGTAACCTCAATGAGTATCGGTGCTTCTGTTTAGATTATGAGTAAATCATTATTGTAATTAGTACACATTTTCAGGACATTTAAATATATTCATTGTGTCATGCGTATTAGATACGGCCATTAGATAAAGTGATGAATGCGATGAATGCAAGATTCGTCTCAGCCCTACAGTGGAAAATAGTACACATCGAATAGTAAGATGGAACTAAATCAGGATGATAAATTGCATGCGCTGTTAGATCGTAAATGTGTGTCAGGGAACTAAATACTGTAGAGTACTATACATTGAACCAAGCTCATTGCATGCCAATTAAAGATGTATTATTGAATTCAAATTGAGTGTCAAATAGAAAACAGTTCCAGAAATAAAGAATTTTAAATAATTTGTAATTAAATGAAACCGTGTCTATATAAGGATGGCTTAGTTCTGTAGGTAAGCTTAACTTTACTAAATTCTCTATGATAAATTCCCTTTTATGCCAAATACATTCACTGAGTACTTAGAAATGACTTAGGAAGAAGGAATGGTGCAATAAAAAACATCCAGTGACTGGCAGTTCTGGGGATGGAATTGATTAGAAGGATCAGTGGAGAATGACTAGACTGGTTCGAGCTGACAGAAACACTGCAGTAACTAAAACAGGCACTCGGTACTGTTGTGGTGAACATGAAAGCCCTTTAGTATCGACAACATGAACCTTGAGGCAGATGAGTTACAACAGCAGAAGACCATGTTGAACTGAACTCCTGTCAGCCAAGAACAGAAAACTAAGGCTGCACTGGCGGCATATTCACTAAAAACAGTTAATGACTGGAAAAATGTAACCTGCTTTGGTGAATCTCAATTCTTCAATCTGCAAAGGGTCAGGATTTGGTGGAACATCATGAATATCATTGAAAAAAATACCCTTTTATCTACAGCCCAGGCTGTTTGAATTGCTGGAATTCCACAGCCTTATTAGTGGTGCTTAAAAAGCATCATTATTATTGAGTATTATTGCTGACCATGTGCATTCCCCAGTTTAACATCTTCTAATCTAATGGCTACTAAAAACTGAAACAGGTCGAAGTAAAGGCTACTTTTTACTTAAGTACATATAACAGCCCAAACTTTTTTACTTTAATTTGAGTGAAAAAGTGTATTCAGTACTTTAATCTGTGCTGCTACTTGAGTGAAGGATTTGTGTACTTTGCCACCTCTGCTTAGTTGTGTGTTGATACTATAATGTATGTCTAGATATGTTCTAACACTACTTTGGACCTGAATTCCCTAAAAGTGTCGTAGAACCAACTAGCCTAATAGGCTAAAGATTTTGTTATATTAGGACATTAATCATGGTGTGTATTAACTGAACTGAAGTGTGTTACCTGTTTTGGGTGGCCAGGGTCATATGGAGGGAGAAGTGTGGGGGTTGGCCACGCATCCTCACCTGCCACTGTGTGCCACTGTGAGTGATGACAAGACTCTGCGTATATGGGACCTCTCTCCTAGCCACTGCATGCTTGCAGTGCGCAAGCTCAAGAAAGGTAGGCTGGAGTTTCCCTTTATTAAAAAAAAAAAAAAAGGTCCTTATGAAAGATGTATCTAACATCATTCATGAATGATAGTAACAAATGATGTAAACTGTTATATGAGTACATCAGAATATTCTTTTATAAATGCTAATTATTCTTACCTACCGTATATTGATTGCTTGAAGGCATAACGTTTCTGTCGCAAAAAGAAAAGTTCCTGAATAGTCAGTGACATTAATTGCATCCTTCACTATAAATAGAGTCCTACGAAAAAGCAATTTAATTAAATTATTATGAGATGATAACTATCATCTACATGAATTAGATAAGGCTAAATTTATTTGTCATTTCCCTAACAGTTAATCCAGTCTCTTTACATTCAAAGCTTAGTACATTCAGGATGTTTTATTGTTACTGGCTCTCCAATAGTCTTAAGTAATTGAAAAATCAATTATCATTGTAAGTAGCTGAAGCCAGAAAGCGGTGATTAGAATGTAGTGACTGTGTTTAAATTCAGGTGGCCGCTGCTGCTGTTTTTCTCCCGATGGCAAGGCCCTGGCAGTAGGGCTAAATGATGGCAGCTTCCTTATAGTCAATGCAGACACTCTGGAGGACCTAGTGTCATTCCATCATCGTAAAGACATCATCTCCGATATCCGCTTCTCTCCTGGTAAGTCGTCACGCTGGAGCCTACATTAAAGCCAGACACATAATACGGAGTCCCGGGTCTATTCTGAGTCAAACCACAAATAGTGTCTGTCAGGGCTTGAATTTAAAAATAAAGGCCCTGTCAGACTAGAAGACATTCAAAGTAAGAAAAAGTTCAAAATAAGTCTAGCTTGGGTTTGCAAGGAAACAGGCTGCCTGAAAAAAGAGATATTTGACAGTCAGTTGGGTATTACATTTTTAATGTGAGGTTGCATTTGCCCGATCACATATAGCTATATTGCTTATTAGTGGTACAAATTAGCATGGAAATGTAAAATAATTTGAGCTAATAAATGGGTCTACCTGCTGCAGGTGCTGGGAAATATTTGGCAGTAGCCTCAGCTGACACCTTTGTGGATATATACAATGTGATGAGCAGCAAGAGAGTGGGTGTATGCAAAGGCTCCATGAATAACATCACTCACCTGGACTGGGACAAAAGAGGTAAAAAAAATACTAGACATAAATACAGATTAGAACAATAAAACAATATACTATATACTGTACAGGTGTTACTGATTATAACAAACAAAGCAGACTATATATGAACTATATATTCCTTGTATGTGTGTGTGTGTATATATATATATATATATATATATATACACACACAGTATCTCACAAAAATGTGTACAACCCTCAAACTTGAATATATTTTAGTCAATGTGCAGCTTGTAAAGCAGTACAGATTTACTGTCCTCTAAAATCAAGTCAAAATAACTGGCAACAAAAGTGAGTACACCCTAAGTTATAACAGCTGTATGTTGTGTAAACTTGCAAAGCCACGTGTCCTATTCATCATGCTTATATTTTTGTCTGTTTGACAGAACCATAAAAATGTTGTATAATCTTGTATCTTGCTTTGAGTACAATGCTGAAGACTGGATGTTGACCATGGCACCTCATGGCTTCAAAAAACAGATGCGTGACATCTGCCAGCATGGTCGTCATCCAAAAAGAAATACTCTTCTGAAGCTGGATCACAAGGAAGCCTGCAAACAGTTTGCTAAAGGCAACCTGTCCAAGAGCATGAATTACTGGAACCATGTCCTGTGGTCTGATGAGATTGAGATAAACTTGTTTGGCTCAGATGGTGTCCAGCATGTGTGGTGACACCCTGCTGAGGAGAAACAAGACAATTGTGCCTTGCCTACAATCAAGCATGGTGGTGGTAGTGTCATGGTCTGGGGCTGCATGAGTGCTGCTGGTACTTGGGTTAGGGAAACCTTGGATTCCAACATGTACTGTGATATTGATGAACATGATGCCCTGCCTTTTAGAAACTGGGCTGAACAGCAGTTTTCCAACATTATAACAACCCTAATCACACCGCCTAAATGACAACTGCCTTGCTGAGGAAATTGAAGGTGACGGTGATGGAGTGGACAAGTATATTTTCAGACCTGAACCTTATTTAGTACCTGTGGGGCATCCTCAAGCAGAAGGTGGAGAAGTGCCATGTGTCTAACATCCAGCAGCTCTATGAGGTCATTATGGTGGAGTGGAAGAGGATCCCAGCAATTCCATGCCCAGGAGGATTAAGGCAGTGCTAGATAATAATGGTGCTCACACAAAATATTGACACTTTGGACACAGATTTGAGGTGTTCACTTAGGGTGTATTCACTTTTGTCAATTTTGTCAATTTTGTCAATTTTGACAATAATGGCTGTATGTTGAGTAATTAGATTTTTTTTTTTTTTTGTTTATTAGTTATTATTTTTAGAGAACCCAGCCATTAGGGGGGCACAAGCCAGTGTACTCTTAGTGCCGGTCCCAAGCCCGGGTAAATGGGGAGGGTTGCGTTAGGAAGGGCATCCAGCGTAAAACATGTGCCAAATCAAATATGCGGATCACAAATGAGAATTTCATACCGGATCGGTCGAGGCCCGGGTTAACAACGACCGCCACAGGTATCGTTAGCCGACAGGGTACCGGTGGAAATTGGGCTACTGTTGGCCGAAGGAGGAGAAGGAGAGGAGGAAGGCGTCTACAGAGACGGCAGGAAAAGGAGCAGTGTAGGAGAGTAGAGGTTCGGGTTGGTACTTTAAATGTTGGTACTATGACGGGTAAAGGGAGAGAGATAGCTGATATGATGGAGAGGAGAAAGGTAGATGTGTTGTGTGTTCAGGAGACCAAGTGGAAAGGGAGTAAGGCCAGGAACATTGGAGGTGGGTTTAAACTGTTTTATCATGGTGTGGATGGGAAGAGAAATGGTGTAGGGGTGATTCTGAAGGAAGAGTACAGTAAGAGTGTAGTGGAGGTGAAGAGAGTTTCTGATAGGGTGATGATCGTGAAGGTGGAAGTTGAAGGGATGATGATAAATGTCATCAGTGCCTATGCTCCACAAGTTGGCTGTGAGATGGAGGAGAAGGAAAGATTCTGGAGTGAATTAGATGAAGTGGTAGATGGTGTACCTAGGAAAGAACGATTGGTGATTGGGGCAGACTTTAATGGGCATGTAGGTGAAGGGAACAGAGGTGATGAGGAGGTGATGGGTAGGTATGGTTTTAAGGAGAGGAATGTGGAAGGGCAGATGGTGGTAGATTTTGCTAAAAGGATGGAAATGGCAGTGGTGAACACGTATTTTAAGAAGAAGGAGGATCATAGGGTGACATATAAGAGTGGAGGAAGGTGCACACAGGTGGATTATCTTCTGTGTAGGAGATGCAACCTGAAGGAGATTGGAGACTGTAAGGTGTTGGCGGGGGACAGTGTAGCTAGACAGCATCGAATGGTGGTCTGTAGGATGGTTTTGGAGGCGAAGAAGAAGAGGAGGAAAGTAAGGTTTGAAAGAAGAATAAGATGGTGGAAACTGAAGGAGGAAGAGTGTAGTGTGAGGTTCAGGGAAGAGGTCAGACAGGGGCTTGGTGGTGGTGAAGAGGTGCCGGATGATTGGGCAACTACCGCAGGAGTGATGAGGGAGGCAGCTAGAAAAGTACTTGGTGTGACATCTGGAAATAGAAAGCAAGACAAGGAGACGTGGTGGTGGAATGAGGAAGTGCAGGAGAGCATTAGGGGAAAGAGATTGGCAAAACAGAAGTGGGATCGACAGAGTGATGAGAAAAGTAGGCAGGAGTACAAGGAGATGTGGCTGCAGGTTAAAAGGGATGTGGCGAAAGCCAAGGAAAAGGCATATGAGGAACTGTATAAGAGGTTGGACACTAAGGAAGGAGAAAAGGATTTATACCGATTGGCCAAGCAGAGGGACCGAGCTGGGAAGGATGTACTGCAAGTTAGAGCAATAAAGGATGGAGTGGGAAATGTGTTGACTAGTGAGGAGAGTGTGTTGAGAAGATGGAGGGAGTATTTTGAGCAGCTGATGAATGAGGAAAATCAGAGAGAGAGAAGGTTGGAGGATGTGGAGTTGGTGAAGCAGGATGTAGATAGGATTAGTAAGGAGGAAGTGAGAGCAGCGATTAAGAGGATGAAGAATGGAAAGTCGGTTGGACCAGATGACATACCGGTAGAAGCGTGGAGATGTTTAGGAGAGATGGCAGTGGAGTTTTTAACCAGATTGTTTAACAGGATTCTGGAAGGGGAGAGGATGCCTGAGGAATGGAGAAGGAGTGTGCTGGTACCGATCTTTAAGCATAAGGGAGATGTGCAAACCTGCAGTAACTACAGGGGAATTAAGTTGATCAGTCACACCATGAAGTTATGGGAAAGAGTAGTGGAAGCCAGGCTGAGAGAAGAGGTGACCATCTGTGAGCAACAGTATGGTTTCATGCCGAGGAAGAGCACCACAGATGCCTTATTTGCTTTGAGGATGTTGATGGAGAAGTATAGAGAAGGACAGAAGGAGCTGCATTGTGTATTTGTGGATTTAGAGAAAGCGTACGACAGGGTGCCGAGAGAGGAGTTGTGGTATTGTATGAGGAAGTCAGGTGTGTCAGAGAAGTATTTGAGGGTGGTGCAGGACATGTATGAGGACAGTGTGACGGCAGTAAAGTGTGCAGTAGGTACGACAGACTGGTTCAGGGTGAAGGTTGGACTACATCAAGGATCGGCCCTGAGCCCTTTCCTGTTTGCAGTGGTGATGGACAGGTTGACGGACGAGGTCAGACAGGAGTCTCCCTGGACTATGATGTTTGCAGATGATATTGTGATTTGTGGTGAGAGTAGAGAGCAGGTTGAGAAGAGCCTGGAGAGGTGGAGATATGCGCTGGAGAGAAGGGGAATGAAAGTCAGTAGGAGTAAGACAGAGTACATGTGTGTGAATGAGAGGGAGGGCAGTGGAGTGATGCGGTTGCAGGGTGAAGAGGTGAAGAAGGTGGAGGAGTTCAGGTACCTGGGGTCAACAGTGCAAAGTAATGGAGAGTGTGTTAGGGAAGTAAAGAAAAGAGTGCAGGCAGGGTGGAGTGGGTGGAGAAGAGTGACAGGAGTGATTTGTGATAGAAGAGTATCTGCAAGAATGAAAGGGAAAGTTTATAGGACTGTGGTGAGACCTGCGATGTTGTATGGATTAGAGACAGTGGCATTGAGTAAAAGACAGGAGGTGGAGCTGGAGGTAGCAGAGCTGAAGATGTTGAGGTTTTCGTTGGGAGTGACGAGGATGGACAAGATTAGAAATGAGTTTATTAGAGGGACAGCACATGTAGGATGTTGTGGTGACAAGGTGAGGGAGGCGAGATTGAGATGGTTTGGACATGTGCAGAGAAGGGACATGAATTATATTGGTAGAAAAATGCTGAAGATGGAGCCACCAGGTAGGAGGAAAAGAGGAAGGCCAAGGAGGAGGTTCATGGATGTGGTGAGGGAAGACATGCAGGTAGTTGGTGTAAAAGAGGCAGATATAGAGGACAGGGTGGTATGGAGACGGATGATCCGCTGTGGCGACCCCTAATGGGAGCAGCCGAAAGAAAAAGAAGAAGAAGAAGAAGTTATTATTTTTAGAGGACAGTAAATCTATACTGTTATACAACTCTTAAATATATCCAAGTTTTTTTTCTATAGTATCGTCCCTTTAGAAGATATACGAAAATAGTTGCTAAAATGTGAGGGGTGTACTTACTTTTGTGAGATTGTATGTGTGATATCTATCTGTATATATCTATATATATCTATATATATCTATATATATATATATATATATATATATATATATATATATATATATATATATATATATATATATAGCTTATTTTATGTAGGTATTTGTTTCAAGATGATTCTTTTGTGTTGAGTCTTTATACTGTTATCAGGAAAGCTTTTGCAGGTCAACACTGCAACTAAGGAGCAGCTATTTTTTGAAGCCCCTCGTGGGAAGAAGCAAACCATTCCTGCCGTAGAGGTGAGATACACTTGAAGTATTGTTGTGGTGACTGTAATCTTGGGTCTAAATTGAGTAAGGGCACTTATAAGGGCAAGAACATGGCCCACTTTTCTAAATTTGGAGACGAGGAATTGGATTGCACTTATGATCACTAGTGTATCACCTTGCTGGCTTGTGATTGCGCAGGTGGACAAGATTGAATGGTGCACATGGACATGTGTGTTGGGGAGTTCCTGTGAGGGAATCTGGTCATTGGTTAGCAAGGTTACCGAGGTAACAACAACATGCCTCAGCAACGACAGGCAGTTGCTGGCAACGGGCGATGACCTTGGATATGTAAAGCTTTTCAGGTATCCGGTTAAGGTAAGAATGATTCATGCTAAATAAAATGCTGGGGATTTTCTAGATTATTTATTAAACAAAAAATTGGATCTGAAACAGATTGTCAAACACCAGTTTTGTTTGTTTTGTTTGATCTTGATTTGGCTTCGCCTTTGTGTTCAATGTTGTCAATCAGGGAAAATATGCAAAGTTCAAGCGATACGTGGCCCACAGCGCCCATGTGACCAGCGTGCGCTGGACACATGATGATGCTCAGCTGGTGACGGTTGGTGGAGCTGACACCTCTCTGATGATTTGGAGTCACAACACTGAGGGATGTCGGGAGGTGCAACAGTGTGACAGTGAGGAATCCGACATCGAGAGCGAGGATGATGGCGGTGAGAGAAAACACACTGAATTGTATATATTATAGTGAGATCTACAGATATATATATATATATATATATATATATATATATATATATATATATATATATATATATATATATATATTATAAATGTAATTTGAATATTATCTTCTCAATTTGTGTTAAAAAAATATTTAATAGAAAGCTTGCACTGAGATTGAAAAGCTTTTTCAAGCTACTAAATTATTCTTTGATTTAAAGAAAGACTGTCTTTTGCTCTCTGTCTTTTGGCCTCTTGCAGGGTACGATAGTGATGTGACCCGAGAGAATGAGATCAGCTACGTAATCAAGGCCTTATCTACCAATATGAGACCTATGGCAGGGGTCAAACCTCACTTACAGCAAAAAGAACCGTCAGCAGATGAAAGGTATGTCTAAAGAGGCATTTTTAATTTAAGTTTGCTAATGTTAAAGTTCCTAAAAACTTCTGATACAATGGATATACTATTATATCACTAATCAACACCTTCTTGAATGAAGTTTTTCTCTTTACAATACGAATTTTTTATACACTCACTTTAACAACAACAGCTGTACCCTTACTGTCTCATGTGACGGCAGTGAAATGTCAGTCTTCCTGTGTCTCGGGCTTTAATTTCTGGCTTCTCAGTTTCAGAAACCAGTGTGGTTAGTCTTTGTGCTTTCTAAGATACTTTTCTGTTCACTATGGTTGTAAAGGTTAATTATGCCAATAACTATGGACTGACTGTCAGCTTGAACTAATTTGGCTCTTTTTGTTTTTTACCATTTCCAAATGTACTGTTCAGTCTAAATTTAAATCTCATTAATTAAACTTGTAATATTATAACATATTCTTTTCTCTATTCTGATTTTTGATATTAAAATTCACTGCATTGCAATGACTGATACAGGGCTGGTACAGGGATAAGGATATGTATAGACTACTGATACATGCACCACCAGTTTAACAAAAATGTAGGTTTTTTTGTAGCCCGGTAACACCGACAGCTGTGTAATAAACGCAGTTCTACTACATATTTGTCTCAAGAAAACATGATTTGAATGTGTACAATAATATTTTCCCTTTTTCAATTGATATTTACATCTTTTTTATTTCCAAACTTTCCTCTGACAAAGCACTGTATATTAGTTGAATAAATGTTTGTTGGGATTTAAAGAGATTTCTAACTAATAGCTATAAAATCTCAGCAAAATTATATTTATGGGTTCTGATTATGTCACTGTATCAAATTTGCAAAACTTTGAATTTATTAATTTTTTTATTTCCAATCACATACCCCACTTTAAAAGTAAAACGCCATAGCAAATCAATGCACCTTTGCATAGGAACCCTTATCCCAATTTTGCATAGGATTTAAATGTTATTCTGAAATAAATAATGTAACATAGGCCCTATATAAAAAAGTTATTGTTATTTATATTTAATCACTTTGAAGTCTTCGTGCACTTTTTTTTTTGTGTTGTACATTTAGCTCAAAGTTCACCACTGGTGTGTGTTAGAAAGAATATCCAACCAGCATCGTCAAACCTGACGACAGATTTCATACTGTATCATGATTAATATAATGAATATACAGAAAACCTTCAGTCATTATAGTTACATATTAGGAACTCAGGAGACACTGATTTATTATAAATAGAGTTCATGATTTCACCAAACAATGATGCTATCAAGTTCTTCACCAGCAGCTCTGTAAATGCTCTTCACTGACAGCAGTAAATCCTGTGGTCAGCGTTTGATCTTTGACTAAGAACAGATAGTGTTTCACCTCTTCTCCCTCTTTTACAAAATAAGAAATTAGGGATTTTTGAAAGCTGAAAGTAGAGGCCACATTAAAGTATTGATCAGTCATTTAGTTGGCTAATGTTAATGGATGTTTTGTCATTGAAATTTATTTTAATGTCCAAAAGTAGTGTTTAATGGGGAGCACTTGAGTTATTAGTAATTTCGCATCCTGCTGTCTTTCTCTTCCTCTCTTCCTTACTTCTACACCTGTCTCTACTTTGCACTCTTTCCTGTCACCACATGAAGGCAGGGGGTAGTCAGGTAAGAATAACTAAGTGCTGTTGTAAGAATATGTTTCAGTTGTGCTTTGTGAATATTATTAACATCTGGGAATATATGCAGTTTTTTTGGAAAGTTTTCATTCTTTTACCGTTTTTTTTAATTTATTTATTAATTTTTTATAAAAAAATAAGATGCAGACGTTTAGCTGGTTTTAGTTGCATTAGCATCAAGGGAGTTTAGTCCTGCAGTTGAAATGGAAGACTCTGCATTGCTCATTCTTTCTTCTGGTTCTTTTTATACTTTTTTAACTTTTGATTGTCCCATTAAAAGCTTTGTGTTCTTTGGCCCTAATCCCAGACTTGCTTCACATGCTGCATAATCGTATTAGAAGTATATAAAATAAATTTCATTTGTTGAATTTTGTAGGTGCTTGGGCTCTGTGTTTTGTGTTCTTGGTGTCCCTGTGTTGTGTCCTTTCAATCTGGTGCTCTTACCTGACAGCTGAATAAGACACAGTGGTTCTAACTTGTTCCTTTTCTCTGTCATTGCTTCCATGAAGGGGCTCAAGGTAAACCTAGATCATCTTTTTCTGCACCTCACATGAGTATTCAATCATTTTTTTAAATGAGGAAAATGTCAGATTCTGTCCTCTGGTACATTTATGTTTAATTATTTTGAACTGCTGTCTACTAGTCCTATATGTGACTCTTGTATTTGTGACAGACCCCCAGTAAGCAGGGCTTTACCAGTACCAGAGAAACTGCAAACCAACAATGTGGGCAAGAAGAAAAGGCCCATTGAGGTAAATAACATGTAAAGCAACATATATTTGCAAAATATACTAAAATGTAGAGGGTGGCTTAAGTATCTGAATATATACAGAGTGCAGAAATCAGTTAGCGGTCTTTTTCAGCTTATTATGCTAATACAGTTTAATATTAGTATAAGTCTTGGCTGTCATAATTCAGCTCTTTTATAGAAAGTCCTCCATAAAAAGATTTACAGACATGGCTGCCACAAGATGATGTCTGAGTGGGTGGCCTGTTTGTTGTGAGATGTGGTACCCAGATACACAGCCCTGGGGAAGAGGCGTTAGCTTCACTCATCTTGTTAAGATTTCTTAATTCGATTGTAGTACAGTTATTCTCCGCCTGTCCTCTCCCATTCTGCAAGTGGCCTCTTTTAACCTCTCTGCCACGTCCATGGAGATGACCTCTGACTCTAACCGGTATTTGACTCTTAACGCAGGACCTGGTGCTAGAACTGGTATTTGGTTACCGGGGCAACGACTGCCGCAACAACGTGCATTACCTAAACGAGGGGGCAGATATCATCTACCACACGGCTTCAATTGGAATCGTCCTTAACTTAACGACAGGTACGCTCTTTAAAGGGGTCCCGTGTGTAACAAGCTCAGGGATCCGAACATGGGATTTTTAGGTTCATGGACTGTGTGTGTGGGATCCGAACATGGGATTTTTAGGTTCATGGACTGTGTGTGTGGGGTCCGAACATGGGATTTTTAGGTTCATGGACTGTGTGTGTGGGATCCGAACATGGGATTTTTAGGTTCATGTGCTGTGTGTGTTTCCCTCAGCATGCCAGAGTTTTTATGTGGAACACAGTGATGACATTTTGTGCCTCACCATTAATCAGCACCCCAAGTTTCCCAACGTGGTGGCAACTGGCCAAGTAGGTATGTTTGTGAGATTGTCCTTTATTTTACTTGGATAACTGACTGTACCCTGGAAAGTTTATACATCACTGACACATCGAGCTCTCAGAAACCATTTCAGAATGGTTTTAAAATAACCAAATAGTAAAGACATTTATTTAGGTATCATTTGCTGAGTAGATTTGATTGTTTTAGTAATGGTTCAGTGTTTCTAACTATAATGTCTACAAATCAACAAGCTTGCTGTATTATTTTGTAAAAAAAAAATATGCTTGCCTTTAAGGTTTACATCTGGTGCGGTCTATTACATGTGTAATTTATGCATTTGGAACTTTTGTAGGTGATGCTGGTGATATGTCAGGTAAGAGATTTTTATTCACTGTGGCTTTTTATGCATTGTGACTCTTCAAGCCGCATTATCACCTTCGTAATACTGTTACTGAACTGATAGCCAGTAAACATTTCTTATGCTGTCAAATAGAACTTTTAGGGTGATAATAAAATATCAATACCCAATCTCATTGTGTTCACCTATGGAGTTGGATACTTGATATTTGGTGCTGTGATGCATGAATAGCAGATCATTTATCTAGCGCTAGAGTTGGATTGGTACAAGTTTCCGTCAGAGACTCTACTGCCCTCTACTGATCTTAAGTTTCACACACTCCAGACAAACTTGCTAGATTCCTGTATATTTATGTTTTTTTAAAATGTGTATTAAATAAATTATTAAAAGTTACATTATAATTAGGCATTATTTCATCACTAGCATATATTTAATGCTTTTAGTCTTATAAGGTTATATTTGACAATTTTCTTGAGTGATATAACCAACAAAATATTAGTAATCACAGCTTTCTGGTGGGTTTATGATTTTCATGTCACGTTTTTCTGTGTAAATCAAAATAATAATCATCATCATTAATTTTTGAAACCTGGGTAACTACAACAGTATCCAGTTGTCATTCAGGAGGAATACACAGCATAGGCAGCCATAGCCAATCAATATCTATGCTTTATTTACACTCTGTCAGAATGATCTACGGATTTCATTTAAAAGGAAGTGTTCAGGCATATTAAAAAGACATCAGAAAAATCATATTGTAGTAAGTTGCTAATATCAGATTTCTGGTGTTAGGAACAACCCAAATTATTTGCATGTAATTTATTGCTTAAATTAGGATATGTGTTCATTGAAAAACATTGTTTATGTAACTAGATTGTTTGGTAAAAATGTTATTTAGAAACGGCTTTGGTTTAACCTAAATCTTGTTTTATTCGTTTTTAAAGGACATATAGTTTTTAAGTCTGTCTTATGGTGATTATTTAATAGTTTATCCTAAATGTTGTGGTCTAAATGTTTCATAAATGTATAAATCTTAAACCAAATTTTGTACTTGCTCCTCAGCCACATCCCCTTCTATCCATGTGTGGGATGCCATGAACAAGCAGACTCTGTCTGTGCTGCGCAGCTATCACTCCCGGGGCATCTGCTCAGTCAGCTTCAGTGCCACTGGCAAGCTGCTCCTCTCTGTCGGCCTGGACCCTGAGCACACTATCACCATCTGGAAGTGGCAGGAAGGTATGTGGACTCTGATTCTCTCTGTCCTGCTCGAAACTGTCTGTCTTTACACAGGGCACTCCTAGAATCCTTTACTTACTGCATTATCTCTTATTATTGCTCCCAAGGTGCCAAAGTGGCCAGCCACCCTGGTCACACACGTCGGATCTTTGTGGCTGAGTTTCGTCCTGATTCAGACACTCAATTTGTGTCTGTGGGCATAAAGCATGTGCGCTTCTGGATGCTGGCCGGCCGGGCTCTGCTCAGCAAGAAAGGCGTGCTCAGCTCCATTGAGGATGCTCGCATGCAGACCATGCTCTCTGTGGCTTTCGGAGCTGTAAGTATATCTCTTTATACTTACACACATGCAGTACTCACGTCTGCGTACACGGCCTGGGTTTGTGTGCCGTTACTGAAAGGAGATGCTTGTGCAGGAACCACACGCTGAAATAATACTGTATATCGTTGTAACCATGGTGTATTTCTGTATTACGACACTAAGATTGGTGTCTCTAACTTGCACTGTTCTCTCCTGCTTAGAGGCCACTAGATTAGTGCAGATTTGTTTTCTTTTCAGAATAACTTGACATTTACAGGTACCATTAGTGGAGATGTGTGTGTATGGAAGGAACACATTCTAGTACGAATTGTGGCCAAGGCACACACTGGTCCTGTCTTCACAATGTACACCACGTTGCGAGACGGCCTCATCGTCACAGGCGGAAAGGAGCGACCGTGAGTCACCTCTCTCTTTCACTTACAGTGCTTCGGCAAAATGAAAGAACCTGTGTTTTTAGGTTGTGGTTTCAAGGCGATTATTATTTGAGATCCTGGACATTTTGCGATTTGAAAAAATATGCACTGCCAACTACAGGTCTAAGGAGGGTGGTGCACTGAAATTGTGGGATCAGGAATTGAAGCGCTGCAGGGCTTTCAGACTGGAGACCGGCCAGATCATCGACTGTGTGCGCTCTGTCTGTAGAGGCAAGGTACTGATTTGTAGTAACATTAGAGCTCATTAAGTGCAAGAGCTTTTCCCTTATGATGCATTAATGTAAATCAGATCAGTGCAACCTATAAAGTGACCTGTCAGTGGGTCAAACGTTTTCTGGTCCCAAATTATTTTCAGAGGCTTCAAATATATGTTGGTGTTTTTGTAGGTATTTCTGAATGTTCATTATGAAATTATCATGTAAACACTTGTTGGTTAACTTGTTTAGGGTAAGATCCTTGTTGGCACACGGAATGCAGAGATCATTGAGGTTGGGGAGAAAAATGCAGCGTGCAACATCCTGGTGAATGGCCACATGGACGGCCCCATCTGGGGGCTGGGAGCTCACCCTACAAGAGATGTCTTTCTGTCTGCTGCAGAGGACGGCACAGTACGCCTCTGGGACATCGCTGAGAGGGTAACAGCTTTTCACACTTGCACTCATACACACACACACACACTTTAAAAGCGTCTCCATAATTCAATGCAGTGTGAGCTCATTTTGTATACAGCACCAGATACTGAGCAGAATTTAGCAAAATTTCATTAACCGCATGTTAAACATCTGATAACACTAATAGTGCTGTACTCTTATGGACCAAAACAGAAAATGCTTAATAAGGTGAACCTGGGCCATCCTGCACGCACTGTCAACTATAGCCCTGAGGGTGATATGGTGGCGATCGGCATGAAGAATGGCGAGTTCATCATCCTCCTTGTAACCTCCCTGAAGATCTGGGGCAAAAAGAGAGATCGCCGCACTGCCATCCAGGATATCAGGTTGGACTTGAGCCCATTTAAGACCGTAGTTATATTATACAGTTTAAATAACATTATGTGAATTGTATGTGTGAGAACAGTGATTGAAACACAAACTACTCAGAAACACAAACACAGAAATGTTCCAGGTAGATTGAGGTGTACAGATTTCACCTTATTGCCTTTTTCAAGGAAAGTAAAAAATTGTCCACTTCATGTAATACCTCAACAGGTTCAGCCCAGATTCACGATTCCTTGCTGTTGGCTCAAGTGAGAATGCTGTGGATTTCTACGACCTGACTTTAGGACCTCAACTGAACCGGATTAACTGCTGCAGAGACATCCCTAGCTTTGTCATTCAGATGGATTTTTCTGCAGATGGCTTTTATATACAGGTACACCCTTATGTGTGTATGTGTGTGAACTTCTCATGTCTGCTATGATACACTATGTGGACAAAAGTATTGAGACACTCGAATTTTTAGCCATTTGTGGTTCTTCCCCGAACTGTTGCCACAAAGTTACACAATTGTATAGGACTTTACTTCTTTTGAACTAGGAGACACAAACTTGTTCTGTCATAACAATATCTCCGTGCATTTAATGATCTACATCAGTATCAGTATATAAACCTGTGGCTGAATAAGTACAAATCTCCACAAGCACACTCCACAATATAGTAGAACATCTTCCCAAAAGAGTGGAAGTTATGATTACAGAAAATGTGGAATTAGATGTTTAAAATTAGATTAGATTAGATTTAACTTGTTGTCATTGTGCAAGGTACATGTACAGAGCCAATGAAATGCAGTTAGCATCTAACCAGAAGTGCATAGATAGCTAATTTACAAGTGGCAGTGTAATAAATAAGGGTATGAGGTTATACAGAAGGTGTAGTAATATGTACATTTGAATCTGATGGTTGGGGTTCCATAAACGTTTGTCCCTATAGTGTGCGTGCAGTCTTTTATCATAAACATTTTTTCTTTGGATTTTAAAAATTCAATATGCCCAGAGGAACTTCTATACTTCTATACTGTGTATATATATATATATATATATATATATATACACAGTATAATTATAAATTTTTTATGTTGCTCTTTGTAGTTGTCCACTGGTGCTTATAAACGACTGGTTTATGAAGTGCCTTCCGGAAAACAGGTCACAGAGCAGGCAGCCATAGACAGAATCACCTGGGCCACCTGGACGAGGTATCTCTCAAAACACTGCACTGCTCTCATTTCAGTTAACAAATTACTGCTACATTATATTTAAAATGTGACCGTGGACTTTTATTTAAGCTTCACAGTGATTAAGTATTCACACACCGTTCTTTAGAGTCGTGTTACATGCTGGATGAACAACCAAGACACAGTGTTACATCATGTCTCTTGCTTCTCTCTGTAATCCCTTTGAAATGCATGGACTGGAATTATTATACATTTTTATACATCAGTTGAGATTTGTATAATATTTTAAATGTTTTAATAGGTAGCAAGTTTTCTATAATACACACACACAAAAAAAAAAAACGCATACACTTTCAGTTCACATCATAAGGATTTATTTATTTATTTATTTTATTTATTTTTTTTCGCCTGTCTGTGATCAGTGTTCTGGGGGATGAGGTGGTGGGAATCTGGTCCCGCAACACGGATAAAGCCGATGTAACCTGCGCCTGCGTTTCCCATTCGGGCATCAATGTGGTCACCGGTGATGACTTTGGGATGGTAAAGCTGTTCGACTTTCCATGTCCAGAGAAATTTGTAAGTTTTTCTTCTTAATACATTGTATAACAATTGTCATTGAAAATTTTAAATGCCTATGAAAATATCGGCCGCTATTTTGATTAGTCGTGTTCAATGGCAGTGTGTATGGATGCTTTATAAGAGTTCTTCACAAATAGTTTCACTAAAGCAATATGCAATTACATGTCATAAATTTAAATAAATGAATAAAACAACAAAATTTAGACAAGACAAGAATATGGAAATGAAAATACTTCCCTTATGTTTGTTACTTCTGTCTTTTATTTTTATTCATTTTTTTGGAAAGTAAAGTATCTCAGATTTTTAATTGCAGCTTGCATCACCATTATCCACATGCTGCACATTTCTGTGCATGTGTAATGGTTTTCCTGAACAGACTCGCCTGTTTTTCTTCAGGCCAAACACAAGCGCTTTCTAGGCCACTCTGCTCACGTGACCAACGTCCGCTTTACCAGTGGGGATCGGTTTGTCATCAGCGCTGGAGGTGACGATAGAAGGTACTTTAGCGACACTGAAATGGATTTCTTGTGGTTTTAGTTTCTGTTATCCACAGACATTTCACTTCTGCCTGTTCGACGAGGAGTCACGTGATGCTCAGGAAACAAAAGTACAAAGACACCCTTTGTTGTAGACTTGAGGTCAGATTAGAAATGATTCACAGATTCCGAACCTGTTTAATAGCCAGAACGACATAGAACGAAATTAAACTAAGCAAATGTGTGCATGATGTTTATTTTCTTGCAAAATGTCATGATATTTATAGTTATATATAGCTGATTAACACTTCCTGCTGATCTGTACATATTCTACTCACATGAGAAGGATCCATTTCTAACATGTCCTATATTGTGTTTCCTGCACAGTCTGTTTGTATGGAGGTGTGTCCATGTTCCTCACTGACAAACCCGATACCACTGTAGGCCCGGAGAAAAGAGGCCCAGAGGTGGAAGCGTGCGGGATGGATGTTCTCGTCAGCGTTAGTCTGATGTTTCCAAAACCGGGTGCATGTATCTAAACACACCTCCAGTCCAAATTTTAGCCCCTGCCTGAACCACACTGTATTGTCTTTTTAGTCTGACTGATGCTGAAAAGGAGAATTCGGTTCTCTAATCTCATCAAGGCGATGTCTAAATTCTACTGTATGCATCCCCTGCCTTGTGTTTCACACTCGCCCTGGTTTAAAGAGGATTTTCTTTTTATTTGTGGTACGTCTGCATCGTTGTTCTTTGAGGTGTGTAAGAGTTTCTTCCAATCAAAATGACTAACAAACGTGTAGCAAGCAAAACAGGATTAGCCTTAAAGCAAAGTCTTTTTATGATATGTTGGACCTCTTGGGTTGAACGGTTCCTTTTGACATGATCCCACACTTGTCTTTATGTCCCTCATGTCTCTTTAGTCTGAAATCATTAACTATCTTGTGGCCTTCTCCCAGAATGTAACACAACTGTTATATTCTTGGATGTCAGCATGCCAAAGCGTACTATGCACTCTATACTTGACCTGCTCACTGTGGTTCTTCAGTGGTCTTTACCATCGTCCCTGCACATGGTATTCACTCATTAGACCTCAGATCCTCCTTGTACATTTAGGTGGCATTTCTAACCACAGCATCGTTAGCTTGAGCCGTAACCGTGATTTCTGTGTGTGTGTGTGTGTGTGTGTGTGTAGGTACGAAATGTAGGCTTTGTGTCTTGTGGCTGAAAACAAACTTATAGAAACAGATGATTCGTATTCAGTCTATAAAAAAATATAATACAAGGGATGGCAGGATGTGTGTTGATGCTGTGTTGCATCATATAAAATCATTATTCATTGTGCTGCTAAAGCCTTTTAAGGTCTTATATCATGTTTAGGAAAGAAGAAATAGTTTCTTCCAGGAACAGGTCGGATATCACTGAACTGGAATGTTCCAACTCGAGAAGAAAAAAAAAAAACGTAAATGGAGAATATATAACATGCAAAAGTTCTTCTGTTGTCATACCGATAAATAGTGCAACGTGTTCAGTGCATATTTGGATTTTTTTTTTCCTTCTGATATTTATGTAAATATCAATTGTAAAGGCATTCTTTTGTATATTTTTGTGAAATGTTTTCTTAAAAGTCAAATTTGATTAAAAAATGAGTGTATAATTATTGCGTGATACTGATATTTTGGTATATTCACATTATAATCAACATTTAAATGTATCTATCTGATCACTGGATTACCCGAGGGCTTAATCTCGTTAACGATGAGGTAAACGAAGCACAAGCGTGTTAAAGACCTGCTGCAACTATGATCTAATCAGAAGGAAGAACGTCGTTAAGAGACCCTCAGTGGGGTTGAGTTCTGGACGTCGTTTACAATCCAAAGAATTTGGAAATGAGAGTAATTAAATCAGGGACGTGTCATCAGATTATAAACACAAACCTGTATATTGATCTCAGCCTACTGTGTCATCAAATGCAGCACGCACACACACACACACACACACACACAGCTCAAAGTACATGAGTTATATCGTTATGTACTTTTGGCTGTGTGTGTGTGTGTGTGTGTGTGTGTGTGTGTGTGTGTGTGTGTGTGTGTGTGTGTGTGTGTGTGTGTGTGTGTGTGCAGCATTAGCGGTTAGATAGCTGAACACACAAACATGAATATATTTCCTGTTCCGTGATATAAAAGATGCAAAGATATTATAAAAAAAAATTACTTTATAGATTTATTTTATTACATCCTATTTACAACCTGTATGTACAACTTGCAGTGATATTTTCGTGATCTCCAATATCGCAGCCAAACTGACATGCATAGTGAATACTGGCTCAAATCCAAAAGGGAAAATTTGTTACGTGTGTGTGTGTGTGTGTGTGTTATGTTCTACCGCACCCGATTTAACTCCTGTTAGTTTCTCTATCACTTGATGTTCATAAACAAAATTGGGGAAGTGAGATTGAAAGCTGAACAACATTTGTGTCTAGTTTTAAACTTTGACGGAGAAAGAGCTGCCACACGAGCAGCCGTGTTCTGCCTGCGGGTTCCTCAGCACCTGGAAGGAGGAGCGAATGAGCTCCTGGCTGAAGTCAAGGGTTGCTCCTTTCACAAACTCCAGACTCTCCTCGTCTACGATCACGGCCACGCCGTTCTGCTCAAAAACCCTGCAGAGTGCAGAGATGAAGAATGAATCGAGCTTCTGCATCTGGTCAAATTATTTATCAGAAATCAATCACTACCTGACTGACGTGCAGCACAACACACGTGATCTTAACTGTTTTTTTTCGCCCCTAAAAGACATGCACACGTTCCCCAACACAATTGCATATGTGTTACTTACACAGACTGTCCAGAATCACTGTAGTGCTTTTGAATATTAATCAATTATAGTTCCTTTCTGAATAACAAAACAAATAAAAGAAGAACTCCAGCATTTCGCTAACTAATCTGTAAACAGTGCGTGTGTGTGTGTGTGTGTGTGTGTGTGTGTGTGTGTGTGTGTGTGAGAAAGAGAGAGATTACAAAGGTTTGCAGTCTTTTCTCATTTTACTTGAAGCTCAGCTGCAGTTTAACTCTGAATGATTCATGATTTTTATCACTGACCGTGAAAAATCTCTCAAATCATTCAAAATACATTTTCCAACGGGTGAATATTTGAGGGTGATGTGTGTGTTATCGCTGTAACGCTGGTCTGAATCTCTAGTCTCAGACAAAACCTAATAAAACCATTTTTGCTATGAGACTTTCACACCTGTACAAGCTTCAAGTAAACTGGTTTCCTGTTTATTTCTCACTGGTGAAAAGTGTGTAGAAATGTACTAACACCTACACAATAAAAACACATCAGAGTTTTCCTTTACTTATATCAACACACGTTTCTGATATAAAACTGTGTTAATCGCCTGAGAGTCTGATGGCCGGCGTAGAATTGTGTTACCTGTCGTCTTCGTTTTTCACCGTGTCCACAGAAAACTTGTACTGGAACCCAGAGCAGCCTCCTCCCTCCACCAGTATCCTCAGATATTCTCCGTTCTGCATGATTTCACTCAGTCTCTGCACACAAAACGGGTTTCATAATAAAGATTCTGCATACCTGTAGATATACAGCATTATGGCACATGTCCTTATCCTGAGTCACTTCCGGGTTATCTCATCATCACGCCTATACACTTGAGGCAGTGGCACCTAATGGGATTTTGAACTCACAACCTTCTGATAAGAAGTCCAACATTTTAAACAATAAACTACCACATGCCAATTTTATCCACTTGGCTATTCATGATCATGACATGGTGTGTGTTCGTGTCTCCTAAACCTGATATGGTTTCAATCTTATAGACTGAAATTGAGGAATCAAATTGGACTGTTGAGGGAAGGCTCACTAAAATTTGAGATATTAAACATCAATGTAACTTTCATGACAAAAATCTATTTCATGGCTGCCCGAAAGAGTCAATATTTTCCTGCTTTTCTTGCAAAATTCATGTTTTAAATGACTTGAAGATACTTATACAGCATGCTGTCTTTGACTTAGGCTCTATAAATGTAAAAATCTCACAAATAAATTAAAACCTTGCTGATACAATGGTGTTGTTGAATGCAGCTAAAAAAAGATCATCCTTACTGCATTCATTTCTGTATCAAATATATACAGGAAGTATTTTCAAAAATTTGAGGGGAGAAAAACTGTGATTGTCACCTAAAAAGCTCCAGGATTGATCCTGAGTTTGTGTGACCTTTTGTTCATCCCATGTCTGTTTGGGATTCCTTTGGGTTCTCTGGTTTCCTTCCTAATATATATTTGTGAATGACCCTTGCACCACTCAAGTGTTCCAGATACAGGCTACTTACAGGATACTGAAGACCATTAAACAGGAAAAGACAGACGAGTTTGTCCACATTTAAGAGGGGACAAGCTGACAGTACAAACCTTGACACAAGCATCACTCAGATGTACTTTATGCTCGTTGGGACTCGAGACCTGCTGTTCCTGCGAGGAGCTGCTGCTGTAACACAGTGTGGAGACAAGATTGGACTCGTGACATGTCTTCAGAGGTCTCAGTCCAGTTGGGGACAAACTGCAACAACAAAGAACCAGAAGCTGTTAGTCAACTGTACAGTAATGTACTGAGAGTCACTACAGGAGGAACCAGGAGGATCTTACACTGAAGGTTATTAAACACAAACACACAAACAACTAACATGAGAGATTATGTATGATGTTAGTGAGCTACACTATCCTGTCCGGTTTATTGATACGAACGAACACGTGTTAGTCAGCAGCGTATTAGCGACAGCTTTGCCCTTGACTCTGGTGTTGCTAATACATCTAGCATCCAGCCGCATGACTCGGCACATTAATTCAAACGGTAAGCAGTAAAACCTTAGTGCACCACTGCTGTTTAATCTCTATTTATTAATTAATTCCATATCACTGCAATTGAAGTAAAAACCTACTGTATAGCACTCCAGGCTCTGGCTTTAAACGCGCTTAGCAACAGTGCTCTAGCAAGTGACATCTTCCATAACACAACAACACCGGGTTGCCAGGTCTCTTACAAAACCCACACACAGTTGGTAGAAAAGCCTTTAATTGTATTTCTCCACGTGAGGGAAATTGACAGTGAACTCGTGGTTAATTATCTGTGACGTCAAAGTGCGTGATCTCTATCATCTTAACAGATCTATATCATCCACTGCAGAAAAAACACACTCACTCACCTACAGGCCACCATACTCACATACATCTATACCTACCTAATAGCCCAAAGACGTGATCCCCATCAATGTAATCAACTAATCAATAATGTTCTATACAATCTGTACTGTGTTCTGTATTTATTAATCAATAATGTTTATCTGTTTACATCCCATCAAAACACCTTGATGTATATATAGTCACTAAAGTCACTGAAGTTTCCACCTGTATATACAATCATCAAGTACTTAGAACAGTATATAAGTTTGTATTATTTTGCTTTTACAGCATTAAAGAACCTTAATGTGCAGTTCTCTGATTCCCATCAGATTGCACTATTGTAAACAGTGTTTCATAGGTTCCAATCTACGTATATACACGTTTTAGAGTATCTGGCAACAAGGGGGAATATTTTCTCACATGTTTAGAGATCACATTGGTCGGAGAGTTTGAAAGAGACGCGTGTTATTGGCTGACAGATCTGTCAATCTAATCACGAGCCAGAACACGTCACGAGCGTGTGGGTTGGGCATAAAAGAGCTCGGTGCAGTCTTGTGATTTAGGGAGTTGGGAGAGAGTGGATGTGTAGGAAGGCGCGTGCTGGTGAGTGACTGGGCTGCAAGAAATCTTTTTATATATATATTTGTTGATGTGTTTGTTAATTAGTTTGAGATGAAGAGTATGATTAGTGTTGAGCTGTACACAGCGGTGTGTGCGCTGGAAGTGTTTTAGGGCGGATTTGTGAAACTCGGTGAAACTTGAATGTAGTTGGATAGATGGGATTCGGCGTGTCGGTACAGTCACGTGACTGAGCGGTTCGGGGGTGTTTATGGAGCGCAGTTTGGGGCGGTTTGTGAAAAGGGGAAAAGTCCTACAGTTCAGGGATTTTGTTTTGTATCTGACAGGTAGTAAAGGATTCACCTGGACAATGGATTTCCGTGTTGTGTGTGTCTTCTGTCTCGCGCTGCTGCTGGGGCTGTCCCACGCTGAACAGGTCAAGTTTGCAGACTGCGGTGAGTAAATGAACTTCCACTTCCTCCTCTGGGTAAGAACCTGGTGTACTGGAATCATAGTAATGATTTATATCTATATATCTATAATTGTTTTTGTAATGCTTTTATCGTATCATTTTAACAAACTATTAATAATAATAATATTATTATTATTATTATTATTATTAACATTGACCAACGATTTCAATAAAAATGCACGTAGAAACCTGTCATTAGAAAACCGAGTCTTGTGCAATTGTAATAGTTTAGAAATTAAACATTGCAAAAATTATACTTATCATCACAGACCAGTTACCTTTTGATGATTGCTAATCAAACGTTTATTTTCATTTTGCACAACTTTTTAATAATTCAATAAGCAAAATACCTCCTAGCAGCTGAAAACTGTTTCCTTTGTTGCTGTGATGCGAACACTTGAACTTTTTATCACATTTGAGACTTTTTTTTGTTGTTGTTGCCTTTTAGTCATTGTGTGACTGTGAGTCACTCGTGCATCACTTCACCGCCGTTTCTTTTCCTCTCTCTGTTTATACTCTCTAGGCTCAAGTGTTGGAGCTGTGACGAAGGTGGAGGTTACTCCCTGCCCAAATCAGCCGTGCCAGCTTCACAAAGGACAGTCCTACGCTGTGAACGTGACCTTCAACAGCTGTAATCAACTTCATTCTGGTTTTTTTTTTTTTTTTTTATATATAAAAAATACAAACCACATAGCCAGTGTCACTGACTGTCACACCCAGACGTGGGTCCTCACACTGTTAGTGGAAGCACTGTAGCGTTAGTTTCCCTTCACTAACTCGACTAGGCGGAAATTTTCATGAAGACTCGGTTTGCTAGAATCTGAATCTGACTTTGTGCTGATTGGAGTGTCATGTAAAAACTGCTTATGTAGCAAAAAAAACAACACATGGAATTGTTTTTTTTTTTCTTTAATTGCTATAATTCAAAAAGAGCTACATTTTAAGACTGCTAGTGAATCAAGGGAACGTTCATTTCTAGAACACTTGATCTATGCCTCCTTTGCATTTCGAGAGATCCTGGGAGCAGTGCTTGAGGATTAGAGGAAGCGTGGTGTAGTGTGGGGATGATAAATGCGATGGTGGTTGGTCCGTGTTTGGCTTAGTAGGGAAACATTGTAGTTGCCTGTGTGGTGGTAAATGGGCAAATTCTTTCTGGTTTTGTAAAGGAGACATTGAGTGTATCAGATTAATTATGTGAGTGTGGAAAAGAAAAGTCGCTGTCCACGGTTACCGCGAGCTTGCACGCAGTAGTGTAGATGAGTTCAGATGTTCCAGAAGGATCAGGAATTCCTTACATGGGGAAGAATCGCCCGAACCAATGAGAGTTTTCAGTTTCCGCCAGCTCAACTTGACGTCAATGCAGTATCAAAAAAGGGGAAGAGAAACCGAAATGTGATGTTCAGCAAGCATGTATGGGTGTTTGGTTAGATGTGTACACCGTGTGTGTGTGTACCATTTTGTGCTGGTAGCTGAGATGGTTGGACACGGCTGTTAACTCTTAGTTAAAGCTGTATATTGACTAAATATTAGGATAACTGTACATGTTCAAACTTCTAGTTCTGTCCGTTCAGTCGTGCATCATTATGGTGAGTTTGTCACTTTTTACAAGCACGTGATCCTGTGAATAATTCCTATTTACTCGTGTCTACTTTTGCAGTGGTTGACAGTCAGACGAGCAGAGCAGTGGTCCATGGTGTGATTGCTGGAGTCCCTGTCCCCTTTTCAATCCCCATTGATGACGGCTGCAAGTCTGGAATCCAGTGCCCTATTCAGGCGCAAAAATCCTACAGTTATGTCAACCAGCTTCCTGTAAAACCAGAGTATCCATCAGTAAGTTTTACGGTTTCATTTCCTTCTCCTGTGTGTTAAACAGAACCACTAGTTGTATACACATCGACTATCAGAGCAGCAGTGTGCGATCTGGCTCTACTTTACTTGTATAATTATTACTAATGTTTTCTTTAAAGATAAGACTGGTTGTGGAGTGGGAACTTCGAGACGACTCCAGTAAAGATTTGTTCTGTATCAAGTTTCCTGTCCAGATTGTCGCCTGATGGCCAACACCAACTCCAGCAAAGTAAAACCTCAAGTGGGATATTATGGGGTTTATTTTTAAAAAATGAACTTTAATTTTAGAAATGAGAATCTTTTTACAATGTTTTTTCCCCCTAATTATTAATGAACACTTGTTTTAGTAATACTCTATCATCTCAGTAATTAAGAGAATGTTTTAAGTGATTGATGCTGCTCTGGTTACCCAGCGGTAATCCTAATTTTCTATCTAAATATGAATAATTTTTTAATATTGAACTTTAATCCAATATAAATCTGTCTGAAATAAAGAACTTTTTAAACTAAGCACTGGTTGGCCTTTTTAATTGTGCCTGAAAAATGCAACAAACATTTTAAATATTATGAACATTAATGAGTAGCATTTTTGTAAATGTTGAGAACATCCACCTTCAGATACACTTTTCTTCATGAAAAATCTAATGCAAATGCATAAACAAACACAGAAAATCAAAGTAATAATGTGTGCTTTTATTAAATCATTTCTGCCAGTCCAGTCTCTTGGACACATTTTATTTTAAAGGGAGGTCTTTTGTATTTTAGAATAAACTCCCAACATTCCACACTTCATTGTGTTTGAAGTTCTGATTTAGTGCAATTCTGATAGGCCTTATTTTAACAAAGCAGTGACCTGAAAGCCTAAATCTACTAAAAACTGGTTTGGATTTCAACATGCTCATACAAACATGAGAAACTCTGCGGCTGATGGCCTCGTAGCAACACGGTGCTGTTCCTTCAATCTATGAATGAAAAACTAAAGAACTGCTCCCTACTTTTAAGTAACCATTCAAATGCCATGTATAATGACTCCTGTTTCGTTTGCTGTGAATTTCTGCAAAACAGACAGGACATTGTGTTCAACTCGCATTCAAGTAGACGTTTTATCTTCAATATGTCTGTTTTAGTGCTAGAAGACTTTCCTTTAAATGAATAGCACAAAGTAAAATAACCATGTTTGCACAAAGCAATACCTTTTCCAATATACCCCAAATGATAGCAAGCAAACCAATAAAGCCCAAAGAAAATCTGTTTAAAGCGGATACTGCAAAGCGAAAGGAAAACAGACGCACAGGAGTCTCGTATCCAAACTCAAAGTATATTGGAAGGAACTTGGACAGAACGTTCCAGACCATCACAATAAGGCATCATAGAAACCATTCGGTTTTATAAAAAAAACAAGCAGCAGGTCCAGTTTTGTCAAAATAGTAAAGCTTTACATAGTAAAACGGCCCCAAAGCTGGCGTTTTTGTTTCTAGTCACATTATTGACTGACCAAGTGATACATTTTGTTATTCGTTGATCATGTGCAAAAGTATTTTTCATTATTTCGTTGACTCTTCCACCAAACTGTACAGTGCACTCTGTTTTTGCCATTACCATAATACCACAATAAAAACATTGCCACAAACTGTGAAGCTGACAAGAATCTGAGCGAGAAGTCTTTTTATAAAATCGAGGGCAGAACTAAAAAGAAGCTGGTGAGTATTTTCTGGTTTGGATGTTTGCCACGGATGCTTTATACTGACTCATTGCACAGAACTTCAGCATAACCACAAGTTTGCGAAGAAGCAACTCCTGGGTTCTGCCTAATCTTGTCACTGTTTGTTTTGTTTGAGCCTCTCGAGTCGCTGGAGGAGGGCGTTTCCGAAGGCTTCTCTGTAACCCGGGCTGAGAGAGTCCAGGAGCGAGTAAACAGTCTCATGATACTGAGTGCTCAGGCCTGCATCCACCTGGTCAAAGGTGTGTCCCACTACCTGCAGGGAGGGCATTGCGAGAGGAATCAATGAGGTGTTCAAAACATGGCAAAGAAGCCAGGAGTGGTTTTGTACTCACCCTGAGTCCTGCTTCACTGAGCTCTAAGCAGTAGCGCTTCCCTTCTCTGGTCTCCACGTTGATGAAAGCCAGATCCAGGCCGTTGGTGAGAGTTTTGGACATGAACATGTTGCTCACTGCGAAAAGGACGTCGCTGACTATGGCTTCAGCCTCCAGCCGCATGTCTTTAACACCGTGCTCAATACTGCGCTCATCATATGAGGACATGGGCAGATCCTCAGGCTGATAGTCCACCTCCATCCCCTAAAAACACCAGCGACTGTTACCGTACTGCGAGTCTCTGATCGAGTCACAGGCAACCGGAAACAATGACGTAATCGAGTATGCTAGTTCGCTAATTCACATGAACCAGCGCACCGACAACCTCAATACACCTACTTACAACAGGACATAAGTCAGATGATCGTAGTGACCCCGATGTGCTAAACAAACAAACAAACAAAATCACCCCGACAACCATGCAAACATCATGCAGCTGGCTAATGACTACCAACGGAATTAGCTAACCTTGGCTAGCTAGCACTAATAGAGCTAATCAGTGCGATTAAACGGCCACACGTCTCACACGATGCAATATAATACACACTGCAGGTACAATAATGAAGTTTACGGTAAGGGTTCATGCGACCGAAAATGTATTTAAAGATTTACAATGATGTTAGCTACAGACCTCCTCCGGGGGCAGTTTACCTGGGCACTTCCGGCTCATGCCGGCAAATAAGGATGTGTTCAGGACCAACAACTATTGCGTACAATTTTTCCCTGAAGTGTGTTTTCAACACTTAAAAAAAAAAGTTCATGTCGAGGTCATGAGACGATTCAGACGTGATCGCGAAAAAAACAAGAAAGAAAAATACATTCTAATTATAATATATATTGGGTATAATATATACAGGGTGTTTATGTGCACACTAACCCTGTTTCACACTGTACACTTCTAAACTCAGAGGTAACGCTCTTGTTTCCAAATTTCCAGCAACCTAGAACATATAAATACTAGGTGCAAACCAAATTGTACCATTTCTTTTGCGTTTTCTATGACTGTTTATCATTTCAATTTATTTTCTACCTTAAATGCAGCAGATATTCGTCTATCTGAGCATCTAAACACATAATAACGTGAAGTAGGCAGACTGTACATTTTTGCTGCGCAGATTGGTGTAGTGTGAACACACCCGGGCCGCAGCCGTTTGAGTGTGTAGTGAGCGTGCGGTAGTGAAGAGTGCACAGTCACCAGAGTGTTTGTAAACACCACTAGCTTTATCCACACACAAGGTGAGTGAGTAAGTGATAGATGCTGGTGTCTGGCTTTAGACCACTTGTATGGGTGTGTGCGCTCCATGGCCACGTATCAGGCTAACTCCGGGTGTTTATGTGCACACAGTAACAGTGGAGCAGAGCAGCTTGATCTTTGTGCAGGAGGATTTTAGTTTGTACTGTTAGCTTCTCTAAAGCTGCTAGCCTGGAAGCTCAAGTTGGCAAGTGCGTCAACTGTCTTGTGTACTTGGGGGGAAAACAGACTGGTGGAGATCTGGAAGGTATTAGAGGAAGCATTCGAGTATTTTCTAAATGCTTAATATTTTGTCGGCATGAATAAAAGAAAGGCATGTCTTAGTGTAGCTTAGCCTGTTAGCAGGTCTGCTACCTGTCATGTGCTGGGAAGGTGCGCACACGCCGGTGGCTGCTTCTGGTGTTAAGGACTCTGGACCGGACATTATTATTTTTTAATGCTATTATTTTATTTATCTTTTTTTCCTATCTGCTGTTTTTTTAGGTTAATAATTTCCTTCCAAAGGCACCCAAGCAAATGATGAAGAAATGAATAGATATCTTTTTGAACGATGTTGGAGATAAAACCTCAAAACACCACTAGGTGGTGTCAAAAAATTTCGAGACTAGTTTTGTAGCACACTGACAGCTGGAGGCTGCACGCACAGTCACAGGGAGCACCTAACTTCAGAAGTCATTGTGGCAAAAGACATCGTCCTGTGTACATGGGCAGCTGTGCAACCAGTGCTATTATGTACACGTGCGGACTGGACTATTTTGAAGGTGATGGTGTTTAAACGTAGATAAATAAAGTACTTTCTTGTAAACAGAGTTAGTTTTTGAAACGTTTTGATACTACCATGATACTTTTATCATGAAGACTATGGAACGAGCGAAGAACAAAATCTTGCAATAGCGTTCATTGAAATCTTGGTTTTTCGGACTCCTAACAAGCCTATAAGCACAATGGCAAAGCTACACTGGAGCAGAGAACCTCAATGTGTTCGACTAAGCCCGGTCTGAGCTCAGCCTTGTATAGCGCTGACATATTTAATGTCCGATACATGTTGTTTTGAAATGTGCACTTATTTGTACAGACTGCACTGATGCATGCTTTTTCAATTTCGCATGTAGTTTGATAGAGCTGTACTTTACCACACACAGTAATGTACAACATTTTTCTTTTGTTTGTCTACCAACAAAAGTATATGTAGTATTTGGGTACATAATGGTTTTCCACACACATTTGTTAAAATTGTTCTCATGTCTTAGAGCAGTGGTGTCAAACTCAATCATAGAGGGGGTCAAAATTAAATACTGGGCCTAAGTCAAGTCAAGTTTATTTCTATAGCGCTTTTCACAAGACATCGTCTTAAAGCAGCTTGACAGAATTTAAGAGTTAAGGTGAACGATGTGTATTTATCCCTGATGAGCAGCCATGTCGACTGTGGCAAGGAAAAACTCCCTTAGATGTTATGAGGAAGAAACCTTGAGAGGAACCAGACTCAAAAGAGGAACCCATCCTCATTTGGGTGACATCAAGAGTGTGATTATAATCTTTAAACACTACAGAACACTGGAGAGTGAGAACTAACATGAGCACATGAGTAAGATTATGAGTAATGTTCTTTCTACAGTCTTTTAGTCATTTGTGACTATAAAACTAGGAGCTACTGAGCTCAACTTTTGCGATCATCACAGGTCCAACACCAGCTTCTCCATGCCAGAGCATTTAAACACTCAAAGAGGTCCAATGTCCAAACTCCACATGAGGTAGAATCCAAATGGTGCTGGTACGTCTCTAGATGGTTTAGGATGTTTGCGGGGTCAACATCTACTTCTTTAAAAGGTCCATAATCTTTATAAGGTGGGACTTGACTGGGGTTGGAGCAACCTCAGGATGCCTCAGGATGGGGAGAGAAAGAGAAGCAATGGAGTTAATGATATTAACAGCACATGTTGATAATGTGCATGTGATCAGATGTACTGGAGCACAGGGTTATGATGTGATGTGTGTTATGTGTAGGCTTTGCTAAAAAGATATGTTTTTAATCTGCACTTTTAATCTGTGTCTGAGTCCCGAACACTGCCAGGAAGACTATTCCAAAGTTTAGGAGCTAAATGTGAGAATGATCTACAGCCTTTAGTGGACTTTGCTATTCTAGGAACTACTAGAAGTCTGGAGTTTTGAGATCTTAGGGAGCGTGACGGAGTGTAGCGTGTTGGAAGACTGGATAGATACATGGGAGCCAAACCATTTAATGTTTTGTAAGTAAGTAGTAGTAGTTTGTAGTCGATTCGAAACTTAACAGGTAGCCAGTGTAGGGATGATCAGATTGAGGTTATATGGTCATATTTTCTCGACCTTGTGAGAACTCTGGCTACTGCATTGTGGACTAACTGTAGCTTGTTTATTAATGATGCAGAACATCCACCTAGTAATGCATTACAATAGTCCAGTCTGTAGGTCATGAATGTGTGGATGAGCTTCTCTGCATCAGATACAGACATGTTTTAGAAATATTTAGCTTAGAAACTATTAGGTAAAGTACATCCTTCTAAATCCAGATTGAAATGCTGGAGCTTCTGTGTACTGGTTTTTTGGCCGATAAGCAAGATCTGTCTTATCAGAATTGAATAATTGAAAGTCATGAGTCATCCAATCTTTTAATTCTTTGACACACTCGGTTATCCAAGCCAATTGAGCTGTATCGTATAGTTGGGTATCATCAGCATAACAGTGGAAGCTGATCCCATGCCTTGATATTTTCCAAGGAAAGCATTTATATTTGTGAAAAGCAGGGGTCCTAGAACTGAACCTTGTGGCACCCCATAATTTACTTGCACTACCCTGGATAGCTCTCTATTTAAGTCTACAATGCCTGTAATTTTGCAAGCAATCTAGGAGAAGATCATGATCCATAGTGTCGAATGTAGCACTAAGATCTAGCAAAACTAAGAGAGATGTAGCCTTGGTCTGAAGCTAAAAACAGGTCATTAGTGATTTTAACTAGAGCAGTGTTTGTGCTATGATGGGGCATAAAACCCCGACTGAAACTCTTCAAAGATATTGTTCTCTTGTAAGTAGGAACAGAACTGGGCAGACACAATCTTTTCTAAAATTTTAGACATAAATGGGATATTTGAAATAGGTCTGTAATTTGTTAGTGTGTTTGGATCCAAATTAGGTTTCTTAACTTGAGGGATTTAGGGACGTGACCTAAAGATAGTGAGGAGTTAATAATATTCAGAAGAGCCTCACCAGCTGTATGTAACACTTCTTTTAGAAGTTTAGACGGAATGAGACCAGACATGTTGTTGATTTGGCTTTGGTAATAACATCATACAGCTGTTCCTGTCCTATACTTGTGAAGCAGTGTAGTTATGAAGTTTTAGGGACGCTTTCAGGGGTTGGACCTTCACAATTGTTTTTTGAATACTTTACATTTTTTCAGTGAAGAAATTCATAAATTCCTCACTACTAAACTGTGATGGAATACGTTTTTCAGATACCTGATTTGTTGTACATTTAGCTACTGTACTGAATAGGAACCTGGGATTGTTTTTGTTGTTTTCTATGTCTGTAGCCGAGCTTTCTATCTTTATACGCAATTCTAAATACCTCCAATTTAGTTTTCCTCCATTTTCTTTCCAGATTAATGGCTGTTCTCTTGAGGGTGTGAGTATGACTATTATACCATGGTGCAGGTGTTTTTTCTCTAACCTTGTTTAAACAGGTGTGGGCAACGATGTCTAATGTGCTAGTGAGGATAGTGTCTATGTTGTTAGACATTTGATCAAGATTGTTAGCATTTAGGGGTTTAGTGAGAAATTGAGATAAATCAGGCAGGTTATTTATGAATCTGTCCTTAGTGGCCTGAACAATAGTCCTACCAAGTCGATAACGTGGTGAAACACGGCTAATCTGCTATACCTGGAGTGTGTACAGTATGAGATAATGGTCTGTGAGTTCATCACTCTGAGGTAAAATATCTGTATCAGTGATGTCTTCTCTGTGGGATATTATTAAGTCTAGTGTGTGTGATTAAAATGATGAGTCGGTCTGGTGACGTTTTGTTTACCCCCAAAAGAGTTTAAGTCCACAAATGATAGTCCTAGGGCATCATTTGCATCATCTACATGAATATTAAAAACTCCTACAAGCAGCACTTTATCAAAATTGATCAAGAGGTCTAAAAGAAAATGAGCAAACTCTTGAAGAAAATCAACGTAGGGCCATGGGGGTCTGTACACGGTGGCCAGAGCGAGAGATGATAGGGGTTTTCTATGTGTCTGAAAGTACAACTTTAAGTACAAGCACTTCAAATGATTAAAACCTGAATCCTAATATCTGACTAACATTAAGAAGGGCACTATAAATGGTAGCTACACCACCCCCACGACCAGTCTGACGGGGCTCATGTTTATAAGCATACCCATATAATCATTTGGTTTAATTTTGCGCTGGGCCTGTGCAGGGAAACACGCGGAGTTGAGGTGATGTGAGCATTGGGTTCAACCCTAGGGTTTACCTGGGACTAGTGAGCGTCCGCCCGGGATGTTTCCAGCGCCGCTTTCCGCTCTCATAGCTGTGCATGCTTTGCATTTAGGTCGCGGATCTGTTTCTCCACAGCCTCCAGCTCAAACTCCACCGAGTCCTCACCTGTGCACAACCGACATAGTGCTTATAATAGCGAATAGCGTTAAGATAAAGTGTGAGGCAATGAATGTTATCTACACTAGTGGTAGTCGGTTAACGAGCTACAGGCACAAGTCAGGAAGACAAAACCAATTGTTCGGGATTAATAAAGGAGGGAAAAAAAATTGTAATGTTAAGTTTGAAAACGGAAATACAAACACGGAACTCGCGGCAAACAAGTCAAACACCGGAAGCTGCGTCACAGGAGAGAGATCCGAGTAAGTAGAGGGTCAAACACGGTCAACAGTTAATAAACAACATGACTGACAGGATGCAGAATTAAGTTTGGAAATAAACAGTAAGTAAAAGTCAGACATTTTTATTCTCAGACATTTGCCTGAGCAGGATTTTCCTGGCTGTTAGTTTATTAATGTTTGGGATTGAGGTGCTGTGCTGGGGCAACTCTGATGGAGTGAAGGTGTGCATCATCTTCAAAACAGAAAAGTTGCTCACACATATATTCGTGCTTCCAAACATGCAGAGCGTTCGAGCAGCCTGTAGATGGAAATGAGACATTGTTTGGAGTGTCCACAGAGTCAAACTTTGCCAGTTATAATAGAGATATGATATTATAAGCAGATTGAATTAATGGAACCGTGTGCTGGAAGTCGCCCCTGGGCCTTGAGTTTGACATGTCAGACATAGACAAATCGAAAGACCATTACCAGTTATCCACAGATCACACATTAGATGACACAAAGGATATATTTAGTATTACAGCTGACATCCCATTGAACCTTTGTTCAGGATACACTTGAAAAAATTCCTCAGTCAGAGGCGATTAATTCATCTCGAAATTCATTAGCTATCCTCAGGGAAAGGGGAAGGTTCAGTGTCTTGAGTTGCTTATAACATGATAAGTAGTTTTAATACAATGAGATTGCCGTATATGGTGAGTAATTTAGTTTGTTAAAAGCTTTAGTTCATGCTTTGGGAATTTTTTGTTTACAAAGCTTCTAAAACATCCTATTTTTTGCACTTTCAGCAAAAAGTCAAGCAGTTTGTTTGGTAAAAAAAAAATAATAATTCAGCTATTTAAAAAGCAATTTGGATAAGAGTGTTGCCTTGTGATATGGTCAGAAAGAGTCTGACTTGTTGCTTTATTTTCAAGGAATATATTCTGATTTGTGTGTCTGGCTGCATTGTTCTCCAGCTTATTTTCACTTAACAAAAAACTTTCATTGATTGTCAGTAGGAGGTGTATTTTATTTCCCTCCTGGGGAACTGATTTGTTCAAACTTCCTCAGTATTTCTGCTTGGTGCTCGGGTTTCTATTGGTTGGCCGAAGGCACCACATTCCTATATATTTATATTTTTGCTGTTCAGGTTTATGTGCATTAATATGAAATTCTGAAAGCTGCAACATATAATTTATTTTTTAAACATTGTCACGGTGCTGTATTTTTACCATTTTTATTTTTTCACCACTAGGGTTGGGACTGTCATGCCACTTCGCCTCACCCTGAAGGACAAGTTAAACCACAAAAGCGATTGGACATTACAGTCTACAGAATGATCACTCATACAGCATTCTCAAAATCAATATCTGTGCGTCTCCTCTATGAAAACACCATCCTAGCATAAGGTTTTCTTAGGCTGTCCTCGGCTGAATTCACAAAGCAGACACAATGCCGTGGCCTTTTTCAGAGTCTATTAAAAAGCGGGCTTGCAGATATCTGCTGCATCGGTACCTGGGCAATTTTCTCCAAGAAAAGCTGAGTTTGGACCAGCTTAGTGTGGACCTCTATCAAGGCAAAGGTTCACTTGCACAAGTGCCACTGGACAAATGGGTATGTGTGTGTATGTGTGTGGGTTTGTGTGTGTGTGTGTGTGTGTGTGTGTGTGTGTGTGTGTGTGTGTGTGTGTGATAGGAGGTGTGTATCACCACTAGGTCCTATCATGCTGTAGCTTTTACCAGGAGGTTATATGTGCAGCAGTGTTCATGTGTATGATCACATACAAAATAAACTAGTATGACTCATGACCTTGTGTGGCATTCCTGCAGTCACTGAATGAGATTCTCGAATCCGTGGATGCTCCATTTGAAGTGACTGAGGGCTTCATCCAGGCCATTTCCCTCACTGTACCATGGTCCTCATTGCTCCAAGACAACTGTGCTCTGGTAGTCAAAGGCTTGGAAATGGTGTTCAGGCCAAGACCGCGCATTGGTAAGTGACAAATGTACATATATTTTTTTAGGCAGGGTAACGTAGGCTTTGGTGTTTGTTTGTTTCACATTATAATCCTCATTCTTTGTCTGTGTGTAGCATCTGGAACAGAGCCTATGTACTGGTCTAGCTTTATGACAAGCAGTATGCAGCTGGCGAAGGAATGCCTGAGTCAGAGACTGACCGATGATCTGGGAGAGAGTTTCCAACCTCTAGAAGGTCTTGAAAAGTTTGCTGAGACAATAGAGACAGGTATTGAATTCTGCTACAAAGTATGTAATATATTATGTGTAATATCATGCTTTTATGTTTTGTAGAATGTGTAGATCTGATTATAGATTATATTGCGTCACTAAGATTATTGTGTAAATAATAAACAAGATGGCAGGTGGCACTGCAGCTTTTTTAGTTGCCAGCTGTTGAGTGAGTTAACATGTTCATTTTTGGTTCTTTAGTTTTGAGAAGAGTCAAGGTCACATTTTTGGATACAGTCCTCAAGATTGAACATGTTCCAGAAAATTCCAAAACAGGAATCGCCCTTGAAATCAGAATCAAAAGGTAAATTTTTGGTAACAGCATAAAATACACACAATGATATACAGTCCCTGACAAAAGTCTTGTCGCTTATCTATTTTGTAGAAACACCTGCTATTAACCTGACGTTTAATTAATCGATTGGTGTTAGAAATAGCTCATATGAAAAGCTAAAACCCTCCCAAATGATGTTTAATGCACTGTATAAATTAATTGTGTCTTTTATAAAAAATAAAAAAAAACAATACATTGTCGATTATGTTTTACTTAAACCAGACTTTACTTTACTCTTAAACCAGACCTTTGTTAAAATATTGTTAAAATTAGCGTTCATGTACAGTCGGAGCTACTGCCTGGGGCATTCTGTTATAAGAAAATCCACATCTTCTGAACAATCTGATTTGAGCGTTCAAATAAAAAGCTGTGGTTTAATAAGTAATCTATGATCAAGCATGCAAAGTCCCAGGTGCATGCAAACTGCTGTGCAAATTGACAAAGAAGACAACTGGTCAGATAATGCTTTAATATTAAAGCTGGGTATTGGGTCACCTGGTTATAAGTATGGTATGGGATTTTTAAGCATTGCATTCCACATTACGTACCAATTTGCTCTTATAATTCCCTCCACTCTTCTGGGAAAAGGTTCTACTAGATTTTGGAGTGTGCCAATGGATATTTGTGTTCATCAGCCACAAGTGTATTATGAAAGGCAGGTACTGACGTAGGTGAGGAAGCCTGGGGTGCAGTCAGCGTTCACATTTATCCTAAAGGTGTTCAGCAGGGATGAGATCAGAGCGCTATAGCAGGCCACTCAAGATCTTACTCTCCAAAGCATGTAAAGCTTACTTTGTGCACAGGGGCATTCCCATGCTGGAACAGGTTTGTGTTTCCAAGTTCAAGTGAATGCAAAATATAATTTTAGTGCATCTAAAGATGTCCTGTACAATTGAGTGCCTCCACCTTTGTGGTAACAGTTTGGAAAAGAACCACATATACCAGGAAAGGCCAGGTGACCCAATACTTTTGGAAATATAGTGCATCAATGTAATTATATCACCTTATTATTTATAGCTACGTTGTCCGTCTCTGAGTAGCTTTTAATAATTTCTTTTCTGAAGGTCAGCATGCTGCTTCGTAATATCCATTTAATATTATAACTAACGATAGTTGTATATAAAAAAAAAAAACTTTAGTTTTTTGGTATCCTTAGGATTGTTTACTGTGATGAAGCTGCTGAAGAGGGCTCAAGTGTAAACATTCATCAACCCACCACATTTGCACACAAAAACCTGACATTGGAGGGTGCAAATGTTTTCTGGGATGAGTTTTCAGAGATCTCTCGTGCCAGTGTCAAATCGTCCCCCACTCAGTCGGTGAGTTTATTTCAACAGTGATTATACATTTAAACATTTATGAAGGTATTAAGGTTTTGGGCTTGTTTATATCTTCATATATCTGATTTCTTTGTTGGATTTACAGGAAACTGAGCCTAAATTATCCCCAAGCTGGAATCCAAAAATTATTTGTGAGCCTCACCCACAGTTCACAGAACCTGTATGTGCCAGCACACCTTTTGAACCTGTGCAGGTGGGCTGCCTTAGTGGCAAACTGGAGCTGTCCCTGGTTCTGAAGCAGAATGAAGCCATGCCTGGAGCCAAGGTTTGGAACTGTACAGTAATATTTAACTTTGATTTGATTTGCTCTTTGAAAACATGTCTTGGTCTACCTAAGTACTCGAGTGTACACCTGTATAGAATATCTTATAGTGCAGACACTCTTCCTTCAGAATAATCTATTATCTGTAATGTGATAGCATCTTTTCAATATGGAATATAAACACTGTATGGACAAAAGTATGTGGACACCTGATGAGCAAACCCAGATTTTCTAAATCTTTCCAAAACTGTTGCCACAAAGTTGTACGCACACTTGTATGCTGTAGTATTAAAATTTCTGAACATAAAGATGGTACAAACCTGTTGTAAAGAGGTATAAAGCATAGTTCAAGTCAAGGTTTGAACTCAAGTGCCTGCACAGAGCTCTGACCTCAGCTGCACCAAACACCTTCGGGATGAACTGGAATGCCGACTAGCAGAATGTGCATCAGCCCTTAAGGCCTAACCTCAGTGATTAAATGAGCAAACCCTCCCCACCGTACTCCAAAATTTATTAAAAGTGTTCAGTAAAGTGGAGACTGTTTTAACAGCAAAGGTAGGACCGATTTCCTGTAAATGCTGATGGTTTGGAACTGAGCACATATAGATGTGATGTTCATGTGTACACATGCATTTGACCATATACTGTAGTGTATATGGTGTGACTGTGTAGTTCAGCAAATGTAATGCCATAGAGATTCCGCTTTGTTAATAATTACATTTGCCTTTTTGTCAGCTGGACATTGAAGGACAGATTGATTCATTAATCATGCTTCTGTCACCACGGCAAGTCCACCTGCTACTAGATATGTTTGGAGTATTCTCTTGCTCCGGTATGTCATCAAGGATTGGGAATTTTATAAATGCGCACACACATCGCATTAGATCAGAATTTCCTACTTTTATTATATATTTTCAATCATTTTGATAGAATGTCTTTTGTGTATGTATTATGTAGCAGCACAGAAATGGTCTGGCTTGGCTAAGGACAGAAAAAGTCGTCCCATGCAGCAGGAAGATGAGTACCGTCTACAAATGGAGCTTAACCGCTGCTTAAAAAAGGAGCCAATGACTGCTGGGACGAACCAAGACTTGTTTGAGAGCCAGACCACCAGAACCATGTCAAGCAGAGGTAACTTCTTGCTTAAACATATCCACTACCTTAAGATTAAATATTGGCAGCTTAAATATTATGTATTTTTCTATAATTCAAGCAGAAGATGTATTTTTCTCCATGGCTGACATGGACATGTCACACAGTCTATCATCTCTGCCCCCTCTTGGAGACCCACCCACTGTAGATCTGGATTTGTCTCTCAATAGCAACTACTCCACCTCTCTGGGGGAGTCAACCTCTGGCACTGCAACTGTGAGTCATCCACTTTAAAAGGCATAACAAAATGATATAGGTATAACAGAAACATCTGTGTTGAATGTTATGAAATGTCTTTTAGACTGAATGGGAAGAGTACTTGGATATGCCTAAACAAAGGGAAAAACAAAGCCATAAAACACAGATGTTCTCCAGAGACCCTCAGTGCCCATATAATCTGCCAAGACAGACCTGTAAGTCTTTCCGACAGTAAATGTTTGCAGTACCTCTGTTACTTTTTCGTAATATTGTTTTATAACTTGCTATGTTTTCCCCAAGAGGTTCAATCTTTAAAAGACTTTTAGCATTTTACCACATATTATCTACTCACCCTAGTTCTTGAACAAATATTTTATGCTATATAGTTTTACTATAGTAAAAGGGGTTATGATAATCACAAATTGAATTATTTGTTTTCCTTGATTCTAGCTTATTCGTCCAAGGGCCACTGCGATGAGTCCAGGCCTGAGCTGGTTTTCAGGCTGACGGTGGGCAATCTATGCTTGTCTGTCCTGCACATTGATCCTCTCCCACCCCCAGACTCAACTCTCAGCCCTCTTGCACCAATGACCTCTAAATTTTTCCACATGATGGCTAATGATCAGCTACATCTAAGAGGGTTCCTCAAAGCACGAGCTGTTTTTGACCAGGCCTGCCCACACGACCACCTTAGGTGGGGTTTATGCGCTTGTCAAACTTTTAAATGATAAAGTATACAGCATTGTTGGTGAAGAGACAGTTCTACAGGATTGTCAGTGAATTTTGATGTTCGGATTTCTTTGAATGGTATTTACATATTTGAATGCCAATCCACATGTGAATGGGAACTGTAAACCACTGAACACCAAATGACTTTGATATGGGGTAGGATTAGTTAAAGCTTAAATCAACCTAGAAACTGAAAAAAAGTATGTGTATATTATGTGTAGTAAACAGAATCTCAAATAGTATTCTATTAGTCAAATACACTCACTGGCCACTTTATTAGGTACACCTTACTAGTACCGGGTTGGACCCATTTTTTCCTTCAGAACTGCCTTAATCCTTCGTGGCATAGATTCAACAAGGTACTGGAAACATTCCTCAGAGATTTTGGTCCATATTGACATGATAGCATCACGCAGTTGCTGCAGATTTGTCGTCTGCACATCCATGATGCGAATCTCCCGTTCCACCACATCCTAAAGGTGCTCTATTGGATTGGGATCTGGTGACTGTGGAGGCCATTTGAGTACAGTGAACTCATTGTCATGTTCAAGAAACCAGTCTGAGATGATTCACGCTTTATGACATGGCGCGTGATCCTGCTGGAAGTAGCCATCAGAAGATAGGTACACTGTGGTCATAAAGGGATGGACATGGTCAGCAACAATACTCAGGTAGGCTGTGGCGTTGACACAATGCTCAATTGGTACTAATGAACCCAAAGTGTGCCAAGAAAATATCCCACCATTACACCACCACCACCAGCCTGAACCGTTGATACAAGGCAGGATGGATCCATGCTTTCATGTTGTTGACGCCAAATTCTGACTCTACCATCCGAATGTTGCAGCAGAAATTGAGACTCATCAGACCAGGCAACGTTTTCCCAATCTTCTATTGTCCAATTTTGGTGAGCCTGTGTGAATTCTAGCCTCTGTTTCCTGTTCTTAGCTGTCAGGAGTGGCACCCGGTGTGGTCTTCTGCTGCTGTAGCCCATCCGCCTCAAGGTTCGACGTGCTGTGCATTCAGAGATGCTCTTCTGCATACCTCGGTTGTAACGAGTGGGTATTTGAGTTACTGTTGCCTTTCTATCAGCTCGAACCAGTCTGGCCATTCTCCTCTGACCTCTGGCATCAACAAGGCATTTGCGCCCACAGAACTGCCGCTCACTGGATATTTTCTCTTTTTCGGACCATTCTCTGTAAACCCTAGAGATGGTTGTGTGTGAAAATCCCAGTAGATCAGCAGTTTCTGAAATACTCAGACCAGCCCATCTGGCACCAACAACCATTCCATGTTCAGAGTCACTTAAATCACCTTTCTTCCCCATTCTGACGCTCGGTTTGAACTGCAGCAGATCGTCTTGACCATGTCTACATGCCTAAATGCATTGAGTTGCTGCCATGTGATTGGCTGATTAGAAATTTGTGTTAACGAGCAGTTGGACAGGTGTACCTAATAAAGTGGCTGGTGAGTGTATAATGTACTCTGTTGTTGTGTATATATTCAGTTACTGTAGCATAAAACTATTACAGTATATATGTGGTAAATAAAATGCCTGTCCACATAAGAAATTATAATATAAATGCACATGCTAGGAGATTTGTATATCTAAAATTAAGTTGGATAGAAGGGAAGTGGTAGCAGAGCTGCTGTATCATGGCTGACCTTGTGCTCTGACCACAGATTTCTAACATTGTTGGTATATGAATGAATAAAGCATTTCACTGTGCTGTAATGGATGTTAAAAGTACAAAGCACCTTTAACTTTTTATCCTTAAAACATTAGTGTTTACATAATTTTAAAACAGTTTCCTTTACAGTTTGTTAAAATTGGTTTTGATTGTTGTTTTTGTTTATTTGGCTGTAATACCTGTCTCTCTTTCCCAGATTTATTGGTCAGGGCTTAAAGGTGACATATGAGCATTGCCAAGGCTCCAGCTTACGTACTCTCAGCACAGACCTGTCCCTCAGGTGTATGGAGCTGCTGGAATGCCTCTACCCCACAGAGAATCGCAGAAGCACTGTGCAGAGTGGAGTGCATTACACAGAGGTTTCCTTCTTTTCTTTTTCATAAAGTCGAAATCGAAAGCTTGGTCAGTTACTGAATAAGATGTTGTTGTTTTTCTTCTTCTTTGAAACGCCAGCTCTTAACATTTGATGTTGGTACCAGCTGTGATCCCCCTACACAAACCTGTTTTCATTTGTTCTACAAGTTAACCGAACGCAGAGGTCCGCAGGTAAACAAGCATGTAGTAAAGCAGTTACTGGCAGTCATTAGACATTAAGTGACAAATGAGTTTCTGTGACGTTATACATAGTGGTGTTTCACTGTGAAGAATATAAGAATATAATAGACATGTTGTTTTTTAGATTCTCATATTCCTTTCTTCTTTTCTGTGTGCATCACTACTCTAAGGGTGGGCAGGTGCGTCTGAGTGCTATGCCCTGTAAAGCAGAGTTTCAGGTGGAGCTGGGTAAGGCTCGCTCAGAGTGTGACATCAGCATTGTGGATCGTCTCCACTCCCTGCTTCAGCCCCAGAAACTGGCTACCACAGAAACCATGGCCTCTCACATGTACACATCCTATAACAAGCATGTTAGCCTTGTAAGACATCTTTGATACTCCTTTCTTGCTCCAATAGGTCTGTTTGTATTCATGCTAATTATGCTAATATTTCTGCTAATTATGTGTCATTTTATTTCTGTTTCCCTTCAGCACAAGGCTTTTGCAGAGGTCTTTCTGGAGGATAGCCGCAGTCCTGCGCACTGTTTGTTTGCCGTGTCTGTAAATGCTCCTCAACTAGTGCTAGTGGTACGGTTTCCCATCCCCGACCTGCGCTCAGACCAGGAGAGGGGCCCTTGGTTTAAAAAATCTTTGCAAAAGGAGGTGCTGCGCTTAGAGCTGGAGGATGTCGAGCTCAAAACCGAGTTCAGTGGAAATAGTTCACCGGAGCAGACCAAGATAGAACTTACCTTTAAGGAGCTCAGTGGTACAACCTTAAAAATAAATTTAATACAACAATTTAATTATGTAGCTTTCTGTATATTTTTAGATACGAGATATTTTATATATCTAACAAAAACACATCTAGATCAATTAGATATGTAGATTGTACAGAAAATGTGTAACTTTAAACTTAACTGTGAATATATATTAAATATATAAAATTATAATTGTTTTTTATTATTATTTCAGGTACATTCCAGAATGACAAAGATCATGAGGCGTCCAGGTTCTTACGTGTGTCACATACTATGGAGGAAAACATGACCTCTTCTGACAATGGCAAATTTGATTGGCCTAGGTATAGTACTTAAAAAATGTACTGAGCAAAGCACATCAATTTTAGGTCAGTTGTCATGTGCATTTGGTTTCTTAAATTAATTTAGAAATGCTTCTTTGTCTTTCTCTTTGTAGAGTGGTCCTGAAGGTGAACCCCATGGTTGTACACTCCATATTGGAGCGGGTTACGACTGAAGAGGAGGAGGAAGGTGCTGAAGGATGTTCACAGGAGGAAGAGGAGGAAGAGGAAGGAGCTGCCCATTCTTTAAAGGACGTGTGCGATTTTGGTAAACCTGAGCCGTCGCCCTTCTCCTCACGACGTGTCATGTACGAGAATGAAGAAGTAAGTGAAAGCGGAATGTTACAAGATTATATGTACAGATGGTCCCCAAATTATGATGGTTCGACTTACGATTTTCCGATCTTACAATGACGATAGCGATAAAATAAAAGTTGTAAAAAATTTAACATTTTGTGCAACAGGCAGCTGGGATGAGCGTATGTGAGATGCCCCACCTTTGCTAGCGGTCAGCAATTTTAGTGATGAAAGCATGTCTTCCAATTGCCCAAGTATTTCTCCTGCTGGTAGTGAAAAAAAAGAAGAGGAAAGCCATCAGTTTAGAGCAAAAAATGACAATTATAAATCAGCATGAAGCAGTAAAGACTATCACAGTCATAGTACCATCTTCGACTTACGATATTTTTGACTTACGATGGGGTTTTTCTAAAACCATATTGTTCTAACTTGGGTTCCTTTAGTTACTGTGCATTTGTGTTCTCATCAGATGGTCATCCCAGGAGATGTAATAGAGATGACTGAATTCCAAGAGAAAACCATGAGCAATTCCCGTTACATTCTTGAACTGTCTTTCCCAAATGTGCAAATATCACTACCTAATAAGGCCTTCTATGAGAAACTACACAACAGGTACTGGAATATAAAAAAAAAAATAACCTTGAGTCATTCTTATTTTTATATTCATTTCAATACCATTTATTCAGCTGGTGTGTTTTTTAATAAATATAATTTGCTCTGTCAGGATTAACAATGACCTGCTGCTATGGGAGCCTACAGCCCCATCACCAGTGGAGACAGTGGAGAGCATGCCATATGGTGGTGGCCTTTCTGTAGCCAGCCAGCTAATCAGTACCTACAACAAGGATAACTTCAGTCAGTTCAGATCTCTTGGTCCTGAGGGTAAGCTCCACTTCCCTTCTATGGCAGTGTACAATTTAAGTCAAAGAAATGTGTATTTGCTTTGATCCGTCCACTAAATCTGATGCTACTCTAAGATGTGTACAGTCTATGTTTTGTTAACTTGACTTGTTTCTTAGGGTGAATTTATTTCACTTGTTTGCTGTAAGTTCTCAGATGTTCCTTGTGTTTGTAGAAGATGAAAGTGGTTCAGAAGAGGAGACTCTGCCCTACTACACTCCAGCTGAGCTGGGCTATAGGAACATGAAGAAGAGGAAAAATAGGATGCAGTCAAAGAACTCACAGAGCCTGTTCTCTCTTCTGCTATCTGTAAATCACTGTCTTGTAGCAGTACATACAGAGGCTAAGGTAAATGAAACTGACCTTATTAGTAAATCTATTGTAATGTAACCTGGAAAAACTATCTGTATTGATTTCTTTTGATAGCAGATAGTTCCAGGAATCAACTGTATGTGCCAATTAATGAGCAAAATCTCAATGAATCCGTTGACCTCTATTAATAATGTGGATTTTGTGTTGTTTTGAGACTCAGTCTGCCATTTATTTTGTGCTTGACTAGCAATCGGATAAAAGTGTGCTGGAAAATAAACATGGGGAGTTCTGGATGGAGTTGAAGAATGGAGTTGTTTTCAGTGTGACACAGTACGAGGGTTATAAAGACCAACACTATGTCTGTTTCCACACCTCAGCAATCTGCCTGTATCATCAAGGTAACCAGCTCCAAGACTGCAAACGGATGTCAGTGTGCTTTTCACCTGTCTATAAATTACTCAGTGGAGTTTAGGGATAACTTAATATTCTCATGCAAGGATAAGAGGCATATTATAAATATTTCTTCACGTTTGTATGTAACATGCGTTGTGTGTGGGATGGTTTTCAGGCACAGTGGAAGGAGATGTTTCTGTGTGGGACGTTAAGCTGCCCTGTAGGACACGCCCTCACTGGTTGGAACCTGTGCTATATGTGTGTGAGTCTGCAGCAGAAAGAGCATCTCCCTCAGAAGGACTAAATATGGAGCCTCACAGTATGCTTTCTCTTGCCCTCAAGATTTCTTCTCAGAGTGCTGAGCGCAATGTGAAGGTAAATGTTTTTCTTTCTCTGTGTAGTTTTTCTTATCCCAAAATGTATTAAATTCATTATTTCGTCGGAATTCTACAAACAAGACCCAATAATGACAACGTCTAAGAAGTTTGTTTGGAATCTTTGCAAATGTATTAAAAATAATGAACAAAATAAATCACATGTACATAAGTTTTCACAGCCTTTGCTCAATTGTTTGTTGAAGCACATTTGGCAACAATTTTCTTTTTAAAGATGATGCTACAAGCTTGGCACACTAATTTTTTGGCAGGTTCACCCATTCTTTTTTGAATCTCTCAAGCTCCATCAGGTTGGATGGGGAGAGTCGGTGCACAGCAATTTTCCGATCTCATCAGAGATCTACAATCGGCTTCAAGTCTGGGCTCTGTCTGGACCACTCAAGAACATTCATGGAGTTGCCTGTAGCCACTTATCTTGTCTGTGTGCTTGGAGTCGTTTTCCTGTTGGATGATAAACCGTGGCCCCAGTTTGAGATTAAAAGCGCTCTGGAGCAGGTTTTCATCAAGGATGTCTCTGTACATTGCTGCATTCATATTTGCCTCTATCCTTAACCAGTCTCCCAGCTCCTGCCACTAAAAAACATCCCCACAGCATGATGCTGCCACCACCATGCTTCACCATAGGGATGCTATTGGCCAGGTGATAAGTGGTGCCTGGTCTCCTCCAGACATGACACTTGGCATTCAGGCTAGAGTTGAATCTTTGTTTCTCATGGTCTGAGAGTCCTTCGGGTGCCTTTTGGCAACTCCAGGTGGGCTGCCATGCGCCTTTTACTGAAAAGTGGCTTTCGTCTGGCCACTCTACCATGCAGGCTTGATTGGGGAGTTCTGCAGAAATGGTTGTTCTTCTGGAAGGTTCCTCTCTCTCCACAAGGAAGTGCTGGAGCTCTTTCAGAGTGACCATTGGGTTCTTGGTCACCTCCCTGACTAAGACCCTTCTCCCCCGATCCGTCAGTTTGGCCAGGCAGCACGCTCTAGGAAGAGTCCTGGTGGTTCCAAACTTCTTTCATTTAATGATGATGGAGGCCACTGTGCACATTGGGACCTTCAATGCTGCAGAAATGTTTCTATACTCTTCCACAGATCTGCACCTCAATACAATCCTGTCTCGGAGATCTACAGACAATTCACTGGGCTTCATGGCTTAGTTTATGCTCTGACATGCACTGTTAACTGTGGGACCTTCTATAGACCTATGAGTGTCTTTCCAAATCATGTCCAATCAAATGAATATACCACAGGTGGACTCCAGTCAAGTTGTAGAAACATCTCAAGGATGATCAGTGGAAACAGGATGCAATTTTGAGCTACATTTCGAGTGTCATTGCAAAGGCTGTGAATACTTATGTACTTTAAAAATATATATATATATATATATATATATATATATATATACATTTGCATTTTTCAAACAAACTTCTTTGACGTTGTCATTATGGGGTCTTGTTTGTAGAATTGTGAGTGTAAATTCATATCTATGATTGTTTTCAGGAGTTTCTTATTGCTATTGGTGTGAGAGCAGCCACATTTCAGCACAGAGTTGTGCCTTCTACTCTGGGTTGGTATGACCAGGTAATAGCTTTATTATTTATAATATTTTCGAATGTTAGAAATGAAATATAGTTCATTGTCGATACAGGGCACATGTTGCATAGTGGAATAGTGATTAAATCGTGATTATTTATTTACTCTTTAGATAGTAGACTTTCTAAATGTGACTGATGAACCTGTGCTTGGCTATACACCTCCATCCTATCTTACAACCCTCCACCTACACCTGTGGAGCTGCTCCCTGGATTACAGGTAAAGTGTGTGATCATTGATCAATGATAAAAATCATTGTAAAACAAGGTGCAATCTTCGTAGATTATATATTCGCCATGTATTAGTGTAAAAGTTGACATGTCCTCTCTGGATCTCACCAGACCATTGTATCTACCTGTGAGGTCTCTGCTCACAGTGGAGACCTTCAGTATTTCCAGCAGTGTCTCTTTGGACCACTCCTCCTCCAGTCTTAGGTAGGCTTACTATGCATTTACTTTATAGTCTTGATCTGCTCTGTTTACCACACCTCATACTATTGACTGTTAATGATTTTATTTGGTCTCGTAGAATCATTCTTGATGAAGCAGCACTGTTTCTGAGTGACAAAAGTAACGCTGTGTCTGTCAACTTGGCCCGAGGTGAGAAACAGTGTTTAAACTGAGAAAGAGACTGCATATAATATCTGAACTGATGTAAGTAGTCGTTTATGGCGTCTCGTTATTCAGACTACGTGCAGGTGGTGGATATGGGAACTTTGGAGCTCAGGATTACAGCAGTCAAACCAGGAACAGACGGGGAGAGAGTAAGACATGTCTTGCATTACAGTAACACTTAATGTCACAGTGAAATGTACTTGAAAAATTATGTTTTTAACACAAGTTCCAAGAAAAGCTGTGTGTGTGTTTTGATCAGTTTTATCTTTTCAGTATCCATTTTTGTAGCTCGCATCTAAAAGAAATCTTGCCTCTGACTTTAAATACATGCATGTTTTTACTTCCTGCTTTTGAGTTCACTGATAGTTTTGGTACACAATGGAGTAAAAATCCTGTAATCTCACTTTCCTTAACTAATTGCAGTGAGAATGCAAATGCACCAGGGATAAATTCAAATGGACTGAACGAGCCTTAGTGAACCTAGGGCAGGTTTGTTTGTAGTTGAAAATATTGGAATATGAGAAGATGAAGCTCTTTAAAAATGGGTATAGAATAACAATAGCTCCGTTAAATTGTTAAATTATTTATTTACTAAACTTGTCTGAGATGCTGGATTGATTTCAGGTTAGAATGGACATTACCCAGTCCAATCTGCTGAGATATTTTAGGATGTTAAATGTTGTTAACACACAGGTCAGGGATATTATGTTGACATCAGACACAAATTTCCACAAGCATCTAGTCACTCCTTTTGTATATTTTGCTAACAGATGGATCAGTTATTATGAAGTCGGCAAGTCTCAAATCAGTATTGGGTATCAGCTAATATTTAGAAAATAGTAGTATCTTAGTTTGTTCGGTTTTTAGTTTGAACTGTCTAATTTGACATAAGTATTTCCATACTGCTTAACCGCCCGCTTTTTTTTGTGTGACTTAGACAGAACCGAGGTTTGAGCTGCGCTGCTCGAGCGATGTCATTCACATTCGGACATGCTCGGACTCTTGTGCTGCACTTATGAATCTTATCCAGTACATTGCCAGCTATGGAGACCTTATGCCTCCAACCAGGCTGGACAGCAAGGGTAGCGGCACCAAGCACAAATCCAAGGTTATTAAAATGTCATAAAATAAACCTTCGTCTTAGGCACAGTCTGAGGTCAAATTTGTCTTAATATTAGCGTTTGTTCCATTACGTAAAATAAGCGGTTGTGTGACTTAGTTGCTTTTTCCTCACTGCAGCTGGACTTATTGAACAAGCCGCAGTCCCATGGCCCACTGCTTCCTGATGCTGAGCAGCAGATGCTGCAGGATCTGATGAGTGATGCTATGGAGGAAACCGACTCCCTGCAGAGTCACACCATGCAGTCCAATGGTAAGGAGCTGGTCTGATTTGTAATTTATTAGTTACATAGATACTTATAATGATGATAGTCTCATTTTCTGTCAAATGTCTGAATGTATTTTGCAAATAAGACCATTGTGCCTTTCTTTGTGTAGGTGTACATGCAACTCAAACAAGTGATCGAGATCCACCACTTTCGGATCTTTTCCTCTTCCCCGATGAGAGTGGCACTGTGGGTCAGGATCCCTGCCAAGCCTGCGCTATTCTGCATTCACCCCTCATCTCTCCCCCTGGCCCCAGCACCCACCATGACTCTGATGACTTCTGCATCCTGGACACTCCAGGCTCTAGAGCAGTGGTAAGACAGTCTAATGTGATTGGTAGGATGTGAAAAATTAAGTGCCTCCCCATCTAATACTTACATAAGAAAATAATAGTTTTGAGGAATGGAGTATATATAGTAAATTTTCCTACTCTAGCAAATAGCATTGAATTTTATGCAGACTTTTTCTGATTGAATAGATTAAGGCAATTGACATGGAATTTTCAGGGAAGAAGTGTATTATTATTATTTTTTGTTTTGTTTTGCTTTTTTTCTTCACTGTTTTGCCCAGTGTCTCACCCAATAACGAATGCTTGCATATCATAGTTAAGCTACCAGCTTGGGGTTATAGGGTAGAGAGTAATGCCATCTTTGTCTACTAGGAGAGCTTGAACTCTTGTCTACAGATGGTAATAGAGCAGATGGTATTATGTTGCATATTCAAGACATGTACAGTAAGTTCTAATGTACAGCATATTTGAGTGTGTCTGGCTTGTGTTGTACATCAGGGAAGGGATGAAGAGCCAGAGGTAAAGAAGCTGACCTCTGAGCCCATTTTGGTGCTGGACAACCATTTTAGTGAACCTCTAGAGGGCAGCACTTCTAGCAAGGGTCCTCTGAACTTCCCTGTGCCTGAAGTCAGGTACATGGTTAAGGATATTTCTGTGATCTGGCACCTTTATGGAGGAAAAGACTTTGGCAGTGGACTGCTCTCCTCCTCTCCAGCCCGCAGTCGAGGGTAAGGCTTTGGCTTGCACCATCACCATTCTACAATGACAACATTAACTTAGTGGTTTATTCCATTGATGTCTGGTTTGTCACGTTATTTGTATGTAGTGGGGGGAAAAAAAAGATCACTCAGAAAGTATGCTATGATGTGATTGTGTATGTTTAGGTGTACACCTCACAGCTCGCCCTCTCAAACACCAGTAAGACAGACTCGCAGTGGCTCTCGCTCTGGGGGAGGTTGGAGTAGAAATCCAGATGTGTTGATGGAAATCCAGCTCAGCAAAGTCAGTTGGACCAGCTTTTAACCTGACATGACACATTTAAACCGAAGATGAAAAGACACAATGCTTAAAATTAATTTCATTACCTCTGTTTTTTGTCATAAAAAAAAAAACAGTTTTAATCAATTATTGTCTTTAAAAGTATTAACAAGTTTACCAGTGAAGTAAAATAACCACTTGATATGTTGTCTCAGGTACGGTTCCAACATGAAGTCTACCCCATGATGGGCCCAGAGACGAGTACCCTGGCTGAACAGCCGGTATCCAGGCAAATATTCTCAGTGCAGGACCTAGAGATACGAGACAGACTGGCCTCCTCCATGATGAACAAGTTTCTTTACTTGTATTCCAGTAAAGAGATGCCCCGGAAAGCCCACTCCAACATGGTGATTAAGATTTTGAATTAACCATAAATGTACATCATTAAATTTACAAGGATTTGTTTTTAGTTTTCTACCTAATAACACTCCTGGGAAATTTTCCTTGCCACAGTCACCACTGTCACCACTTGATGGCAAAAGTACACACGTCCTTCACTCAAATAGAAGTACAGATACTAAAGTTCTACAGTTCATAAAGACTCTGGTAAAAGTTAAAGTACAGACTATACTTTTTCACTCAAGTTAAAGTAAAGAAGTTTGGGCTCTTACATTAAGTAAAAAGTAGCCTTTACTTCTACTTGTTTTAGTGTCACGCTGGGAACTGGAGCTCACGTCATATTTATATATTAATACAAAAGAATAAAAAATGTTGTTATCTAATGAATGTATGGTGGCTGAACAACCACCATATAGAACACAAGCAGAGAAAAGATGATGATCAGGTGATCAGAAATGTCTCTGTTCTCAGTCTCTGTTGCCTTCTGCCTGTTCACTGTTAGCATTGTACAGTATGTATGTGGTGTGTAAGAGCCAGGACATGATATACCAGTGGCAGGTTGAATAAGCCGTGCAATGATAATAAATAGGTTGGTGGTCTGAAAACGCAATGAGAAGAAAAATATATTGATCATGTCACCAAATAGATTAAAACTAAAGTAGCAAACTTGTTTTAAAAATGTAAGAAGTAGGAAGTACAGATATTTGTGTAAAAAAATTAAAAGTAAAAAGTTTTAATTTTCCAATAAATGAATAGTGAAGTAAAAGTAGGCTTATAAGGGACAAACGTATACACTAAACTTATACATTCTTGTTTTATAACCTCTTTATCTCTGTGAAGCTGCTTTGGAATAATGTCCATTGTTAAAAGCGCTATACAAATAAAAGTGAGTTGAATTATACACACAATACATTTTGGGTATAACAATAAAAGTTAACCAAATAAAACAACAAATTACAACCAACCTGACTGTAAAATTTAGTCAGTCTTACCCAGTTTTCTAGACATTTTAATTTATTTCATTTTGTTGTTATTTAAAAAAAATATATTGAAGCTTTGAACATCGGCAGTCCAGAATCAAAAGTGCTGAAACTAATAGAGGAAAATGCATGGGATATGCCAGTTTTTTTTTCTGTGCCTCCTTGAGCGCAGACTGTTTATAATAAGACTAAATAAACTTTATTTTGAATCCTGCCATGATGTTCAAAGGACATGCAAATTGCAAAGGATAGAGATTTTAACTGCAATAAAAGATTACCACGTCATAGCCCTTTCCAGTTCCGCTTTAGGACACGTGTTTCTGACCATCAGGTTTTCAGAAACCAAACTGCATATTGTATGCATTTGTTCTTTTATTTGCATTTGAAAGACATGATACTTATGAATGTAATATTGTTTCATTGCAGCTAACAGTCAGAGTGTTGCACATGCGTCCTGAGGTGGGTCAGGCTCCACAAGAGTGCTGCTTGCGTGTTTCACTCATGCCACTTCGTCTCAACATTGACCAGGTGCAAACTCATAAAAACTTTTTTCACCCACCGACATTCATCAGTATGAGATTCCGACACCTGTTACCGGGTGATGTTTCAGCTGTACACAAATCATTGGTTTATGTTGTGAACACATGATTGGAATTTATGGATGTTATTTTATTTTTGCAGGATGCTCTGTTCTTTCTGAAAGATTTCTTTACATGCCTGGCCACAGAAGTAGAGCTCTTTTCCCCACCAGAACAGGAGGGTAGGCCCCAATATGCATAATATAAATACATTGAACTTTGTATTAGAAATAATCTTTTTTGCCACTGATGTTTTTTGTTATCCCCCCCCATAGCATTGTGTGTATCCATGAAAAAGCCTTCTGGCCCAGAGGTAGCATGCACATTTGCTAAATCCAGTGGTGGAGCAGGTCAGGGCTCTGCACCAATTATCTCTGTGCCCACCCAAACCGGTGCCAGTCAGAATGGCCTTGAGAATGAGTCTACGAACACATTATATTCTGACCAACCTATTTTCTTTAGGTACGTGTGTGTGCGCATCTGTTGTAAATTATATTATTATATAATAAAGTGCTTATATAACCTGGCAGTCAGTATATATGATGATATGATGGTCAGTTTATGCTTTTCTCTTTCAGAGAGTTCAGGTTCACTTCTGAAGTGCCAATCCGACTGGATTATCATGGGAAACACATGGCCATGGAGCAGGTGTGCTTTTTATGTATTTATCACTTTCGATCACTATCGTGATAAAAGTTCTTTAGGTTGGACTTCTCAATGCTTTATGATTTTACATATATATGTATATATTGTTTGACTTTAAACCAATAAGTATGTTTTAATAAGATCTATTGTCACAAGAACCCGGAATAGTTTCAGTGCACTTTTTTTTAATAGTTTCTACAAGTCTCTGGAGCTGTTCTAGAGAATTGGACACATTTTTTCTTCAAATATGTTCTCTGTTAGCACTTTGATGACCAACTATTTACCAGTGTGGTCTTATAGATGTTTAGGTTGCAATCTATTGACTGCACAGAGCTGTACATTATAAGATTTATATAATTCTATGCTCATCATGCTATTAATTAACTTTGTACTGTTTCGCAGAGATTTGTCCCTCTAAGTGAAAAAAGGATGCAAATCATACCTTCAACTGCATTTAATTGATGTAATGCAATTTTGTTTTTCAGGGAACTTTAGCTGGCATAGTAATTGGACTGACCCAGCTAAACTGCTCCGAGCTCAAACTGCGGAGACTTTGCTACAGACAAGGGTGCGTGGCTTTTAATGTTTTACTGTAGATTTAACTGTATCCTATACAACTGATTTGAAACCAGCTTGCTTTCTCCACAGTCTGTTGGGTGTAGATAAGCTCTTTTCTTATGCCATTAATGAATGGCTCAATGATATTAAAAAGAACCAGCTGCCCGGACTGCTTGGTGGGGTGGGACCCATACATTCCTTGGTACAACTTGGTAGGTGCATCTTTTTTTGTCCCGCATACATTCAAATAATGGCTTACGCTGCCCTTTGACGCCAGCTTCCTAAGAAGCGAAGGAAGAATTTCACTGTTGTAATGTATATGTGACAAATAGGCACTTAATAATGGCTCATGTTGTTAAAATCTAAAGTGTAAAGTTTTTGCTAGGATTATTTTTTCATTAAGAGAGTAGTTATATCACTCGATTAGGATGAACGCTAGTTGCAGGATTTTCGGAACCTTTTTTTCTTTTGAATTTTTACTTCAGTCTTTTGATAAATATAATAAACCCTTAGTGCCATGTTCTTTCTGACTGATGTGTAGTCCAGGGCATTCGGGATCTAGTGTGGCTGCCCATAGAGCAGTATCGAAAGGACGGACGAATAGTGCGGGGCTTTCAGCGAGGCACTGCCTCATTTGGGACCTCCACTGCAATGGCAGCCCTGGAGCTTACCAATCGCATGGTGCGAACCATCCAGGTAAACTTCTTGCTCTGCGTTAATGACTTCTCACTTTATTTTGGTAGCTAAAAAGAAAAAAGTGCCAAGTATATGACCATGAAACGTTCTTTTGTTTGGTATAGGCAGCTGCAGAAACGGCGTATGATATGGTGTCGCCAGTAATAGATGAGAGAGAGTGCAAAAAAATGAAACGCTACTCACATTTTCGACTGGCTCATCAGCCTGTAGACCTCAGGGAAGGTGTGGCTAAAGCGTACTCTGTAGTGAAAGAGGTACGTGGCTGCCCAGCTCTTTACCCATCTTTAACTAGTTCTAGCCAGAACTATTTATTCCAAATCTTAAACATACTCGAAATCAAACAGTGTTTTGTGTACTCCTGTAGGGCATCGCAGATACGGCTTTAACGATTTACGATACAGCTACCCGTGAGCATGAGCAGAGGGGAATGACCGGCGCAGTGGGCGGAGTCTTACGCCAACTTCCTCCTGCTGTTGTTAAACCTCTGATCGTTGCTACAGAAGCCACCTCCAATGTGCTGGGAGGCATGAGGAACCAGATTCACCCAGATGCTCGCCAGGAGGAATCCCAGAAATGGCGTCTGGGAGAAGAGTAATCAAAGTGACTGTGTGATTTTTCTGTCTAAGGCTGATGCTGGTGCCAAACATGGTAATATAGCTAAGCCAACATTGCACTTCACTTTATATAATCAGCTTGGCTGACCGAGCTGTTAGCAACTCGTGTCCACATTTTGCTGCTTACAGTTTAATTAAAGTCCATGGCAATGTCTTACAGATATTCCTGCTTTTTAAAAAAAGCCCTAGCTGCACAAGGCTGAGCCTAACTGAATTAACAGGGTTTTTCCTAAATATCAGCAGTCCTGGTCCCTTAGATTTAATGACCTGAAAGCCGCAGCACTGGAGTTAGGAATTGCTGTCTTTGCTGGAAAAGGATAATTTGTTTTTTTTCTGAAAACTTTCCGGTTTTGTATCGGCAAACATCTGTAAACTGGCCTCGTCCATGCTGCATTTTCGGTTCTGATTTGAGCTACACTAATATTTAGTATGGCAATCCAATGTGATAAAACAGCCCTTAGCCTGGAAATTGTGCAGCTTTTATGTTTGTCCAACTCATCGTGATCCTGGCTACAGATCTCTTGGTATCCCTTGCAGGATTTCAACGAACTAACTTCGGGTTGGGGTTAGTGTTATAGGCTGTGGGTTGCATTAAAAATCTATTAGTAATGCAACTAGAGATTTTCTCAGACATATCCACCATTAAACAAAGTGGCATGTAACACTTGCAGGAAACAAGTAACTATTCCTTCTGCTTAGAAAATCTAGTTCAGGAAGAAAGCAGATGAAGGAAATGGAGAAATGAGAATGTTTTAAGAGGTGAAATTAATCATGTGTAATAAGATCAACTTTCTTTTCTTGTTTGTGATATTCAGGTCATATCTTTTAGCATTTCTATTATGTTAAAGTGCTTTTTTTTTTTGTAAATGCATGCTCAATTTTTGGAGCATTTGTTTGATAATTAAATCTGGCAAAGATCTTTTGCTTATTTATTTAAAAACTATATTTTGTTCTATTTTGTATCCAAATAAAGGTAACTATGATTTATATCACCTTTAAAATATTCCGTTTCTCTTCATCAATGGTGTTAGTCATAAACGCCATTGTTTTGTTCACATGGGTTAGTTTGGGCGCTTAATCTAGTTAATAATAACTCTAAATGGTCTGAATGTCACCCAAAAGGCATGTAGTGCCTTAATGGATTTATAATATATGGATATATAAAATTCTAATTCATTTTATTTAACACTGACATTTAAAAAAATAAATCTGTATTAAGGTAGCTTTTCACTTTAGTTTTTGCCCAACATTAGAATTTTTTTATGGCATTTCCTCATGACTAAGAACAAAAAAGGGAAAAATTAAACCGAATGGACAGTTCCTGAAAGACCACTCGCATTAGGTTTTTTGTTTTTAAATCCTGTTTAGTTAGTTCATTTATATTCCCTAAGTAATTTTTTTTTCTATAAGACAACCTAACTAGTTAAAGATTACTAATAACAGAGTTTAACTACAATGTTTCCACCTGCTGTAAAAAAAAAAAAAAAAGAAAAAAAAATGTTTTGTGTAAAAATGTGTTAAGCAATTTTAGTTCTGCGAAGAATTTGGTGTTTTTGTTTAACTGCTTAAGATGTGTTTGCTTTGGTGACATTCCCTAGAATCTGTATTAATACACGTCTTATGGATATTACTTTTAAGTCCAGGGGAGAGCCATATGCTCTGGAGCTTTTGCTCATAAAAATTGTCATCACTGCAAGCAATTACACAAATATAACACTCATCCTTATGCATATTAAATGTGAATACATGTGTATAGATTGTTTAGTTGTGCATAATACAAATGCTCTTGGGATTTTGCTTTTTTGTGTATGACATTTGGGAACTCACACCTGCACACATTTTCTTTACAGCTGAGAGAAACTGATATCCAAGCCCCTGGTTTAAATGGTAGTAGCAGATTTGTACATAAATGTAAATTGAATTTGTGCAGTTTACATGAAAGCATGTGTTATCAATAATAAACTGTTTAATGTCCAGTGGTTTCTATTATTTTAAGTTGCTGTAATGTAGTAGCTGTTCTAGCAAGGCTGGGCTACAATGAGCTCTGGATTCAACTACAGACTAGATTATTAGTTATGATATACAGTATAGCACAGTTCATTTTAAATAGCTCAGCTAGGTTTAGAGAAGGAGATTGGATCACAAGTATCTGATGAGAATGCATAGTGTGAGAGAGCGAGAAATACACAGGTTATCAGGCATGCTTATCGTCACGTAACTGTCAACAAACTTGAGTGAATGTGTGAATAACACATACCAAAATACTATATAATCGTGAATCTTCCAGATCCTCTCCTTTACCTAGGAAAGCCCTAGTAACAAAAGGCTTGACTAACTAAATATGGTAGTCCTCATTATTCAAGGTACCAACATATAGCCTGCACCCTTCAATCAAAGTAGGTTTTTATGGATCATAATGGACCAAAAGTAGTTTGTTTTATTAGCCAGTGTAAAGTTAATAAGACTGGTTGATGCAGTCATATGGGTTAGTTTGTGCGCTAAGTCTAGTTATTAAGAACTAGACCTATATTGCCTAATTGCACCCTATATTGCCAACCTATATTGCCTAATTGCACTATTATCACAAAGTATTGCTTTTTTTATCTAAGCAATATTTCTGATAGGATGAAGGCTATCTTAGCAATATTATCCACATACATTTTAAAGGACAGACTGAAGTAAATAATCACACTAAGGTATTTGCAGTTGCACATGATGAATCAGAAAAGACCATCCAAAAATACTATTTAATAAGAAATTTCACTCTCATGGCTAGTAATAGTGCAAGGTAAATAAAGATTTGTGAATGGCAATTTCATATGTATGAAAGATAAGTTAGTGTAGGAAAGGTAAATAAATGTGTGAAAAGTAAGTTTGTATGTGTAAAAGGTGTGTGTAAAAGTTAGATTCATGCGTGTAAACAGTAAGTGAATGTGTAAAAAAAAAAAAAAAAAGTGTGTGAAATAATAAATTGTGTGGAAATAGGTTTGTGTGCACGAAACCCAAGTTTGTATGTGTAAAATGTATGCGTGTGCGTATTAAATGTGTAATTATTTTGTGTGTTAAAGGTAAATTTTTGTTGTTAAAAGGTGGGTTTGTATGTGTGAAATACTTATCGGAGTGAAAAATGAGGTTTTGTGTGTGTGTGTGTGTGTGTGTGTGTGTGTGAGAAAGATAAATAGGCCGCTAGGTGGCGCGGAACTTTGGCGCTAAACCGAACACCTCACGATCACTTGAATGAGACCGGATACTTCACTCCCCGCTGTCTGTTCACATTACCGGACCGATCCGGATGTCTAAATGCTCCGTAGCAGCACTGAGGAGGTTACGGCCGGATACAGTTCAGAAACCGGCGCTATCAGTTCATCCGGGAGTGAGCGCAGCTTCAGTGCAGCTCTGTGCAGGCGGCAGGAGGATGGAGCAATGTACCGGTGTCCCCTGTCCCGCTCACACACACCACAAAGCGCTACCTCCTGCTCCGGTCCTGGATCAACCTCCGCCACTGTAGCTGGTGTCCAGACAACTCCGGCTCCAGCAGGTAGCGGCCCTCAGTATAAACCAGCTTTATCTTACACAGCTAACGTTACCACACAATAACCGCCTACGGGAACGTTCTGGGAATGTTTGTTTTAGGTTCCAGCTTGGTTTTCAAGTAATTTTTAATTGTATTCCAAGTATGAAGTGTGTGTGTGTGTGTGTGTGTGTGTGTGTGTGTGTGTGTGTGTGTGTGTGTGTGTGTGTGTGTGTCCTTTCCTTATAATGAGTCAGAGGAAATTATAACTCAGCAGGTAAGTTGTGCTGGTACTGATCTTTAAGAATAAGGGAGATGTGCAGATCTGCAGTAACTACAGGGGAATAAAGATTATCAGTCACACCATGAAGTTATGAATCCTGGCTGAGAGAAGAGGTGACCATCTGTGAGCAACAGTATAGTTTCATGCAGAGGAAGAGCACCACAGACGCATTAATTGCTTTGAGAATGTTGATGGAGAAGTATAGAGAAGGTCAGAAGGAGTTGCAGTGTGTGTTTGTGGATTTAGAGAAAGCGTACGACAGAGTGCAGAGAGAGGAGTTGTGGTACTTTATGAGGAAGTCAGGTGTGTCAGAGAAGTATGTGAGGGTGGTGCAGGACATGTATGAGAACAGTGTGACAGCAGTGAAATGTGCAGTAGTAACGACAGACTGGTACCTGAGGGTCAACAGTGCAAAGTAATGGAGAGAGTGTTAGAGAAGTGAAGAAAAGTGTGCAGGCAGGGTGGAGTGGGTGGAGAAGAGTGACAGGAGTGATTTGTGATAGAAGAGTATCTACAAGAATGAAAGGGAAAGTTTATAGGACTGTAGTGAGACCTGTGATGATGTATGGATTAGTGACAGTGGCATTAAGTAAAAGACAGGAGGTGGAGCTGGAGGTAGCAGAGCTGAAGATGTTGAGATTTTCGTTGGGAGTGACAACGATGGACAGGATTAGAAATGAGTTTATTAGAGGGACATGTAGGACGTTTTGGAGACAGTGTGAGGGAGGCGAGATTGAGATGGTTTGGACATGTGCAGAGGAGGAACATGGGGTATATCGGTAGGAGAATGCTGAGAATGGAGCCACCAGGAAGGAGGAAAAGAGGAAGGCCAAGGAGGAGGTTTATGGATGTGGTGAGGGAAGACATGCAGGTAGTTGGGTTGAAAGAGGCAGATGTAGAGGACAGGGGGTATGGAGACGGATGAGCCGCTGTGGCGACCCCTAATGGGAGAAGCCGAAAGAAGAAGAAGAAAAAGGTACTTCTGGAAACCTTTGCATAATTTAAACCTATCGAGAAATCTATACGAAGGAACCATCCCTATACAGCCATGCTACTAAACTGAGCTGAAATAATGTTCATACACAAACCTATTTACAATTTTTTTATATACATATATATATATATATATATATATATATATATATATATATATATATATATATATATATATACAGTACAGACCAAAAGTTTTTTCTCATTCGAAGAATTTTCTTTATTTTCATGACTATGAAAATTGTAGATTCACACTGAAGGCATCAAAACTATGAATTAACACATGTGGAATTATATATGGAATTATATACATAACAAAAAAGTGTGAAACAACTGTAAAATGTCATATTGTAGGTTCTTCAAAGTAGCCACCTTTTGCTTTGATTACTGCTTTGCACACTCTTGGCATTCTCTTGATGAGCTTCAAGAGGTAGTCACCTGAAATGGTCTTTCAACAGTCTTGAAGGAGTTCCCCGAGAGATGCTTGGCACTTGTTGGCCCTTTTGCCTTCACTCTGCGGTCCAGCTCACCCCTAAACCATCTCGATTGGGTTCAGGTCCGGTGACTGTGGAGGCCAGGTCATCTGGCGCAGCACCCCATCACTCTCCTTCTTGGTCAAATAGCCCTTGATGCCTTCAGTGTGACTCTACAATTTTCATAGTCATGAAAATAAAGAGAACTCTTTGAATGAGAAGGTGTGTCCAAACTTTTGGTCTGTACTGTATATATACAGTTTTAAATAACCTTTAGACAACTCCAGTATGAGAAAGTTACAGGGACAGGTTTTTAGTTTAAAAAAGTACCTAAGGGGTTTACTTTGCCAAGCATCCTCATTATTTGTTACATAACCATAATAAATGGTTTAAAGTGAGCTATGATTCTGAAATAGCTCTGATTTGATAACCAGAATGGAATGTTCCCTGAATCTTACGAAATGGTTCCAAAAAACAGGGACATGGACGCTAACTAGTAGAGAAATATCTCTATAAAATGTTATTCTTTAGGCTTCATGGTTGTTCTGATTGCTCCTAAATAGGATTTTGGCCTTCAACACTAAAAAATTGCCTTAAATCAACATGAGATAGATGTGACTTACTAAATCTGCATGCTCTGGAATTAAAAAAAACCTCTCAGAGTTGCGACATCTGTGCCACGCTATGTGTCCACACAGCTGTGCTGAGCAAGCAGAATCTATATGTAACATATGAGGCTTGGCACAGAGCCCATTGCTTTAACTTTTCCGTATTTGCTTGTGTGTTCAGGTGTGAACAGGGTGAACTCGTCCAGCTCGTCATGGACCGGTGGTGGGCTCTACAGCTCGTTGTGCAGGAGCTCGAGCACTCCTTGCCTCAGGAAGACACCAGGCTCAGCTTCACGCACCCTGCTGGGACCAGCTGCACAGAGGGAGCTCAACAGTGAGTGAACAAAAAAAGCTGTAGAAATGAAACCAGATTTGAAACAGACTTGTCATACTGTTTGATTATTTGAATGGTACAGATGGAAGTAGTCGAAAAAATGTCTCGCTGTTTGTTTTGTTACGAGGGTGCAGTTTTGATGAGAAAGAAACACAGCAGGATCTAGTCTACATATGACAATTTGACGTGTATGAATAAAGCACACCTACAGTTAGAGATATCATAGTGTTGTAAAGACAAAGCAGGCAAGCTTCCCTGCCTTACTGCTCCAGAGTTCTGTCACAGAGCTTTGCATGTCCTCTTTGTGTCAGTGTAGGGTTTCTCTGGGTTCACTGGTTTCTTCCCACCCCTCAAACAACGTGAGAGTAGACCGCACTCATTTGTAAATTTGTATCTGAGCCAGCATGCATTTTCAATTTATTTTTCCACAGAGATGAGATTCATATTTACCCTGACAAGGTGAATTTACATATGAATAAACGTTTGTGTAAATATATTTAGAATCACCTGTTCTTAGTTCAGAAGACACACTTAGATTTGTCTGATTTTAAGAGCGGTTTCTTAGTGGAGGAAAACACGCCTGCACAGTTTAAAATGTGAACTGAGTAGACCACTTTTATAGTGTGAAAGATGAATTAGTATTGATTGGTATTTACAGGCCAAACGTGTGGCAAGAAAATATTCCTCACACCATTACACCACCTCCACCAGCCTGAACTGTTAACATAAGGCACTTCGGGTCTGTGGATTCATGGTGTCGGTGCCAAATGCTGACCTTATAATCTGTATGGCTCAGCAGAAATCAAGATTCATCAGGCCAGGCTACATTTTCCCTCAGATTTGGTGACCACTGCAGTTACAGATTAATTTCTTTTCTTAGCTGACAGGAGTGAGATTTTTTATTTGGTTAGAAAAATATATAAATGATTAGGTATACAGTTGTTCCAGTAAAGTGTTCAGTGTATACATTTTTAGCTTTTTTGGAGAAAAAAAAGGGAATACAATAGACTGTGGTTGTTTTGCCTCTGTGAGCTGTGATATACAACATAAACAAAGTATTGTGTTGTTTGGTTTGTGTGGAAAAAGCGACAAAAGAGATGGCACAGGTTTTTCTTGGCTATGACCACATCTCTGAATAGGTGATGCATGAAAATGAACCTTGATCCTGTTTTGTGTAAATGGTTGTTCGTCTAGTTTTGGTAGGTCAGGATCACCTTGCTCACAAACAGCACTCGGTGAAGGTAATAAAAGCTTGGCTTTTTGAGCAGCGTGCATCATGTATTGACATACAATGTTCTTTTAAATCCAGTGACATCGTCCTCGTCTGCATCTGTGTCTCATGCTGCATCTGTGATTGTGGCTGTGGTGGAAGGCCGGGGTTTAGCCAGAGGAGAAATTGGCATGGCCAGCATCAACACAAAGTCCCCTGAGTTGGTACTCTCACAGTTTGCAGATACTGGGACTTATGCCAAGGTGAAACTTCAGTTAGGGCTGTTTCTCTTCTTTTTTGACGCAAATGACTCTCCAGGTTTCATCATTTATTTTTAGGTCATTGATTTTTGCATATATTTCACCTTAGGGCTAGATGTCGAAATGACAAATAGGGTGAAGAGAAATTACAATTAGAAAATCAATGAGAGATTTTGTTTGTACGCAAAGTCAAATGTCGAGTATAAACCCGTTTGATTTGTGTCAAGATGCATCTCACCACCCTAGTGTTGGCAAGGGACTGCCAAGGCAAGCAGAGAATTTCCAGTCAAGGAATATTCCATTGGTTTTTGGTCACTTTATGTTACACATATATATGATACTGACATAATAAAATGTTCAAATGTTACATTCTCTATTATACATCATATAAAAAAATAGGGAGGTCAAGGCTTTGTTAAACGGATTGTTAAAAAATTATTATTTGACCAAAAAGACTACTCCATACTCCATAGAGTAGCTAATCATTTATTTACACAAATCCTTGACTTATTTGGTTTGCCCATATTTAGTAAACAATTGCAGATTTATTATTAGCTTTATTTAAACACTGAACCTGTACGTGACGCTGTAGATTCACATGTTGAAAACTCTTTGCAGGTAATTACCAAACTGCATATCTTGATGCCTCTTGAGATTCTGATGCCAGACACTGCAAGTGAGAAAGGCCACGGAACCAAGCTGTTCAATATCATCACGGAGAACTTTCCGGTACTCGTTTATAATTACTGTGCAGGCTTTTACAATCGAAAACTGTTCAGATGTTGCATGTACGAGGTACAATTCAGCATTGTTTATGTCAATGTTTATTGAAGATACACAAATTGACAATGAAATATGAACACTAACGACCATTTCCGATTAATTGATTTGGTATCATTATGATTTATATATTGTATTCTGCCACTTACAGTCTGTAGGCTTCACGGCCATTCAGAGGAAGTACTTTAATGAAAAGAAAGGACTGGAGTACATCCAGCAGCTCTGTGCACCCGAGTTCAACACTGTTCTTATGGATGTACAAACTAAGTATGTACTATATTCATTTTGTGATCATTTTAATATCAGAAAAAATAGTTTTTAGATTTATGCCCTTTGCACAACTAGTCCTTGAATGAACAGCATGGGTCAAATTTTCATTTTGGTTATTAGTTTACTTCCTAAATCACAATGTTACCTGATAGTGGCAATAGTGGAATTTTATGCCGTGTCTAATAAAGAAAATGGTGCAGCAGCGCTTTAGTCTGTTCAGATCTCTTACCTTTACATTTGTACACTTTGGGTAAATGTTTGTTTCCCAACATAGTTTTGTAGTTTCATACTTTTTGTTATTTTTATGGCTTATATGGCCATCATCATCATCAGTAGTCGCATTGTGTTCTGGAGTTTTGAGTCTAATGTTTAATCATTAAGTTATGGATAAATTTGGGCTGCTCAAGTTACTGGTTAGCGTGACGGTAAGATAATACAGTCGCCTGGCTGAGAGAAATGGCGCGAAATGGTGGAGAGAACAGGGTCAGCCGGCAGCAGGAAAAGAAAACACGCTGGTGTGACGGGTGAAGGCGAAACATCAGCACGGTGAGCAAAAACTCATCATGTGAAAATGGTATGGTTTTGTGTAAACTGTTTGTAACTTCTGAACAGTCGCACTGAATCTGTTCTGTCGTGACTCGCGAGCATCACGTTGCGCAATCCGCTCGCAATCCGCTCGAAATGCTCTTTTTTTTTTTTTTACAGAAAGAAACAACCCAGCATGAGTGAATTTGTTCAAAGGAGAAATCCCCAATGCACTCAACAAGCAGCCACTAAGCTTTAAAATGGCACCACTGTAATTAATCAATTAATGGAATAATAATAATTGTCCAATTAACTGTTTATCGAAATAATCGTTAGTTGCGGCACTGGTTTAATGTATCTGTTACTGTGGCAGTCAGAGCATGGCCTAGCGTTTTTTTTTTTTTTTTTTTTTATTCAGGCGAAGCCTGGGGAAGTGAGTGGTAAGGATGAAGCACCTATGCATAATTTCCAATAATTAATGTATTTTGTTTCAATGAGCAGCAGAGAGGATGCAAGGTGAAGGAACAAGTGCTGAGAGAGAGAGAGAGAGAGAGAGAGAGAGAGAGAGAGAGAGAGAGAGAGGGAAGAAAAAAAATTAAGTTACCTTGTTTGTGGCAAAAATAAAGGCCTCCTGTTTTCTTTTCCCTGAGCCTATGACCTGAAACCATGGTACAGAGGAAATTACGCACAGGTGTTTGACACTGACCACTCACTTCCTCTGGCTCCGCCCTCAGTTCACAAACGTGCGCTGCCACAGTTTATTTGACAAAAATAAAAAATCTGAATCACAAAATTTGAATCTGAAGCACATTGTAAATATTTTGGTGTCAGCATTTCAGTCAATAAATATGTTTCAGAGTAGACTAAAACTTTCATGTAATCTAGAGTCAATAATGCACAAGAATAGTTTGATGTAAATTTGAATTATAACATTGGCTCTGTGCAGGTACTACTGTCTGGCGGCCGCAGCTGCGCTCCTTAAGTACTTTGAGTTCATTCAGAACTCAGTCTATGCTCCTAAATCTCTAAAAGTTAACTTCACTGGCAGTGAGCAGACTGCTATGATTGATGCAGTATCAGCCAGGAACTTGGAGCTAGTGATTAACAACAGGGACCACAGGTTAGAAAGCATTCTCCCTTCTATTATTTATACCGATTCTCTACATCTTACCACACTGTTCATTTCACATGTTTTAACATCAGGAGTGAACACACTCTTCTTGAAGTCTTAAACTATACCAAGACACCTGGTGGTGAGAGGAGGCTTCGCTCTAACATTCTGGAGCCTCTGCTGGATGTCGACACCATTAACACACGACTGGACGCCATCCAGGTCCAATATCCACACCAAGTAGTCATAGAATAAGAAGTGGCTGTTTGTAGCTATTTATTCACCCAGCATTGTGTTGATCTGTTTATAGGAGCTGCTGCAGGGTGAAGAAATCTTCTTCGGTCTCAAGAGTGGTGAGGTTCCTTTTATTTTTCACGTTGTGTTCACCGATGCTCATCTTTTATTCATTGTAACGGTCCTCAGAAGCAGAAGTTGAGCGAGTGTAATGAGCATTGCTTTTCTATTTACAGCAATCACACAATTCTTGGATGTAGATCAGCTGCTCTCTGCTCTTGTGCAGCTCCCTAAGCAAGAGACGGTACAGTAGATTTATGCATGGGTCAAACTGGGTAGAGAATGTAAAGAAATTGTAATAATTATATACCATATAGGATCATGTAGCAGGTATGAAAGTTCTCACTGTAACCCATCTGTTACAGTCCCTCTCTACCTGTCCTTCGATGGAAATGGAACACCCTCACAAATTATATAAATTGGCTAGTTGACCATTAATAGATGATTTTTAGGACATATTGTCTGACATTTTAGAATGATGCCATTTGTCTGTTACCAAAAAATAAGTTTAAGAATGCATACGATCGTAATGTAGAGTGTGAGATTTCTATTTAGATACGTCATTTATGTATAGAAAAGAAAAAAAGAAATGCGCTACAATTCTCTTCTTCTCTACAATGCAGGTTGAAGTGGCCGAGGCCAAGATAATGCACGTCATTCAGCTGAAACACACGCTAGAATTGATTGAACCACTCAAGGTCAGAACAGGTGTATACAGACATGCGATTACAGAGATGGAAATATATATATATATATATATATATATATATATATACAGTGAGGAAAATAAGTATTTGAACACCCTGCTATTTTGCAAGTTCTCCCACTTAGAAATCATGGAGGGGTCTGAAATTGTCATCGTAGGTGCATGTCCACTGTGAGAGACATAATCTAAAAAACAAAATCCAGAAATCACAATATATGATTTTTAAACTATTTATTTGTATGATACAGCTGCAAATAAGTATTTGAACACCTGTCTATCAGCTAGAATTCTGACCCTCAAAGACCTGTTAGTCTGCCTTTAAAATGTCCACCTCCACTACATTTATTATCCTAAATTAGATGCACCTGTTTGAGGTCGTTAGCTGCATAAAGACACCTGTCCACCCCATACAATCAGTAAGAATCCAACTACTAACATGGCCAAGACCAAAGAGCTGTCCAAAGACACTAGAGACAAAATTGTACACCTCCACAAGGCTGGAAAGGGCTACGGGGAAATTGCCAAGCAGCTTGGTGAAAAAAGGTCCACTGTTGGAGCAATCATTAGAAAATGGAAGAAGCTAAACATGACTGTCAATCTCCCTCGGACTGGGGCTCCATGCAAGATCTCACCTCGTGGGGTCTCAATGGTCCTAAGGAAGGTGAGAAATCAGCCCAGAACTACACGGGAGGAGCTGGTCAATGACCTGAAAAGAGCTGGGACCACCGTTTCCAAGGTTACTGTTGGTAATACACTAAGACGTCATGGTTTGAAATCATGCATGGCACGGAAGGTTTCCCTGCTTAAACCAGCACATGTCCAGGCACGTCTTAAGTTTGCCAATGACCATTTGGATGATCCAGAGGAGTCATGGGAGAAAGTCATGTGGTCAGATGAGACCAAAATAGAATTTTAGGGTCAGAATTCCACTAAACGTGTTTGGAGGAAGAAGAATGATGAGTAACTTCCCAAGAACACCATCCCTACTGTGAAGCATGGGGGTGGTAGCATCATGCTTTGGGGGTGTTTTTCTGCACATGGGACAGGGCGACTGCACTGTATTAAGGAGAGGATGACCGGGGCCATGTATTGCGAGATTTTGGGGAAAAACCTCCTTCCCTCAGTTAGAGCATTGAAGATGGGTCGAGGCTGGGTCTTCCAACATGACAATGACTCAAAGCACACAGCCAGGATAAACAAGGAGTGGCTCTGTAAGAAGCATATCAAGGTTCTGGCGTGGCCTAGCCAGTCTCCAGACCTAAACCCAATAAAGAATCTTTGGAGGGAGCTCAAACTACGTGTTTCTCAGCGACAGGCCAGAAACCTGACTGATCTAGAGAAGATCTGTGTGGAGGAGTGGGCCAAAATCCCTCCTGCAGTGTGTGCAAACCTGGTGAAAAACTACAGGAAACGTTTGACCTCTGTAATTGCAAACAAAGGCTACTGTACCAAATATTAACATTGACTTTCTCAGGTGTTCAAATACTTATTTGCAGCTGTATCATACAAATAAATAGCTTAAAAATCATATATTGTGATTTCGGGATTTATTTTTTTTTGATTATGTCTCTCACAGTGGATATGCACCTACGATGACAATTTCAGACCCCTCCATGATCAAATACTTATTTTCCTCACTGTGTATATATATATACTGTATAGTGTGCATTATTTGTATGGTATGGTCAGTCAGCATTTTTCAGTCTTTGACAGATGGTGTTGAAGGACGCTAAGACAGCCTTACTGAAAGCTTATTACACTTCACTAGATGATAGCAGGTAATAAACACTTCGTGCAGCCTTATAAGGCCTGTTGTATTTGTGTAGATTTGATTTGAAGCACATGAAGCCTATATTTGATGATTTAGTCTGAAAAAACCTTTACACAGACACAACATTGGTGCAACATTTAAGAGTAAAGTATATAAAAGAACCTTTGCTTTAGCCTTTCATTTGTTTTGGTAGGTTTAACAGCATTCTGGACCAAATCAAAACAGTGATCAACAATGACACCAGCTATATGAAGGGCAGTCTGAATATGCGCACACAAAAGTGCTACGCTGTACGCCCCAATGTCAACGAATTGCTAGACATTGCACGTCGAGCCTACACTGAAGTAGTGGATGATGTAGCAGGTGAGCGGCTCATATTTCATATCTTAATGACCGTTATGCATTAAAGACAGTGGTGTTTTTTTTATATTATCTACATTGTACTCTACAGGTTTAGTAGATCAGCTCGGAGAGAAGTATGGCCTTCCACTGCGCACTAGTTTTAACACTGCTCGAGGTTTTTTCATCCAGATGAGGCTGGAAGGTTTTGGTCTGCCTGATGGACAACTCCCAGGAGAGTTTATCAAAGTGAGGCCTGATCACCTAAACAAATCAGTGCTGTATTTAATTATACACATTCATTTTATTTATTGCTTCTTAACATATTCAAACATTTTCAGTGGACAAATGTAACATTTTATTCCCTGCAGGTAACTAGACAAAAAAACAACTACAGCTTTACTACATTGGACCTGATGAAGATGAATGATCGCTGTGATGAAGCTTTGAAGGAGATATTTCACATGTCTTACATGTGAGCATTCAACACTTATACATATTTTAGACATTGCATTAACAGTACTGGTTTCATCTGAGTTGACTAATTAGCACACTTTAGATATCTTTAATTACATATAAATATTATTTAAATGCTTTATACATTTTCTTTTTTTTTTTAGGGCTGCAACTAATGATTATTTTGATAATCGATTAATCGGATGATAATTATTATTATTGTTGTTTTCGATTAATCAGATTAAAAAAAAACATTCTTTTTTAATCAGATGTTTTGCTCATTATAACTATATAAAAGCCTAATTCCTGGTATTTATATATAAATGTGCACTTTAGAAAATGTAAAAGCCACATATTGATTTTAACTTTCTTTAATGGGGACATTTTAAAGCTTATCGTGGCTGCTTGTTGAGGAGTGCATGGGGGATTTGTCCTTTGGGATTTCTGCAAAGAAAAAAGCACCTCACCACTCTTGAGACCAAAGATTTCCTCACCCTGCAGCAGCTCCTATAAACAGATCAACACAATGCTGGGTGAATAAATAGCTACAAACAGCCACTTCTTATTCTATGACTACTTGGTGTGGATATTGGACCTGGATGGCGTCCAGTCGTGTGTTAATGGTGTCGACATCCAGCAGAGGCTCCAGAATGTTAGAGCGAAGCCTCCTCTCACCACCAGGTGTCTTGGTATAGTTTAAGACTTCAAGAAGAGTGTGTTCACTCCTGATGTTAAAACATGTGAACACTAAGGTGCTAATGCTTTTACAGATTTGTTGATAAATATAAGTATATAAAAAATCAGAAGAACAGTGAGATGAGATTTAGAGAATAATTTAAAAAAAAACAGCATTCGAGTATGCAACGTGAGGCAATTTGTGTAAATCAAAATTCGTTTGAGTTTTTAATTATAATTGCAGGTGGCAAGTTGACAACCATGCTTACAAATTCAATATAAAATAAATACAACATTGTTTTTTAAATTTTTTGTTTAAAAACACAGGCATTTTGTTCAGTTGTGAATATAGAAGCATCTAGAATATTAGATTTAATGTTGTATAATAAATACAATAAAATAATTGTTGTAGTAGACAAATGCTATACAAAGCGAATAGAACAGAGAAACGCAGCGAGCTAACAGGCCTAATTAAAGAAAGAAAAAAATATACATTAGTGTACACATGCATAAGCATTCACGCAAAACCACAACAGTGACTAAAAATGTAATCGTTTACTGCTGCTGTTATTTGCTGCTTTTAGATTTAATGTTTGTTCGCACCATTTTAATTGAATCCATCACTATGTTGCGAGTGAGCTGATTGCGCAACCTGATGCTCACGAGTCACGACAGAACAGATCCAGTGCGACTGTCCAGAAGTTACAAACAGTTTACACAGTAGCACTTCATTAAACTAAACCATTTACAGTTTTTGCTCACCGTGCTGATGTCTCGCCCTTCACCCGTGACACCACTGTCTTTTCTTTTCCTGTGCTTGTGCATCACTGTGGTACATCAATGCCACACAAACTGTGCTTTGCAATACCTTGCAGGTTGCAGTCTTCTTTGTTTCGTTTAATATAAAGTGCCTTGGATGATTTGGGACGCACAATTGTTCCTGTTGCGGGTTGACCCTGTACACTCTGCCATTTCATAAGCGGTTGTGTTATCTTTCCGTCACGCTAACCCGTAACTTGAGCAGCCCAACTATTCGATAACGGCATTTGTTGACAACGAATCTCATTATCTATGATTATCGATTTTACCGATTAGTTGTTGCAGCCCTACTTATTGAAAAATGTTTTGTGTAATTCACATTGAAGCATTTGTTGGCATTCTGTTTAATCACATTATGAAAATACAGATCATTTGATAAATGTAGTCATCTGCTGCATCTCCACAGCGTGGTATGCAGGTTACTCAGCGAGGTGTATAAACATATTCACTGCTTGTATAAGCTGTCTGATGCCGTGTCCATGCTGGATATGCTGCTGTCTCTTGCCAATGTTTGCACTATTTCAGATTACGGTAAGATTAGACTCCAGGTACAGACATATCTTAACATATTACAGTGTTTAATGTCTTATAGCTGCTAACATTTAAGTATTTTACACAGTTATATATTTCACTCTGTGTTTGTGCCCCAGTGCGCCCTGAATTCACAGATACACTGGCAATAAGACAAGGACGCCATCCGATTCTGGAACGCATTGCTGGCCAGCAGCCCATCCCCAACAACAGCCATATCACAGAGGGAAGCAACTTTGTTATAATCACAGGCCCAAACATGAGTGGCAAGTCCACTTACCTCAAACAGGTGGCCCTCAGCCAAATCATGGCTCAGATAGGTACATAGACTTGCAATATTGAATTAGTCAGTATTCGGTTATGTTGATTTTTGTACTAAAAATATGACAAAGAATATAGCCCTTTCACTCGTTTGAACATTATTTGAATTTACAGCCCAATGCATTAATAGTACAAATGTTATTAACAAAGACTTAATTTTTTTTCAACAACATAAAAAACATCTAACAGTAAGGATCTGAGGACTAGGTGGAAATTGCTTTTTCCAAAGTGGTTTCTTATGTGGTCTGATACTGGAGCCATATATTAATTATTAATGGTAACTCATCTGCAAATGTGGTAAATTCTTTAAAGATATCTGGCATTGTTATACACCCCGGCCACCATTTACATTTTCCTCTGTAAAAGTCATGTCTATATAAAAAAAACGATGAATTATTAAGAATATAACAATTAACTTGTGGGGAAAAAAAAGGTTTAAACTAGTGCAGGAATTACCACTTCATGTCTCCTATGCAAATGTCCTCACTCTTTCTTTTTGGTGCTCTGATTTCCTGCCACTATCCAAAAACATGCAGGTAAAAGAATTGATTTCACTAATCATGTCCCCAGGTGTAAATTTGTTTGTGAGTGTGTGAGAACATGGCACAATGAAAAAGACATTTCATTCCGTATGAATTCTCACATTATGCCCAATGTTTCTAGTTTTTGGATCCCCATAGCTTTAACCAGCAGAAAGCAGTTACTGAAGATCAATAGTGCTGGAATTCAATACCTGCTCTTAAGACTATAATTAACCTTTTTGGAATAAACAGGTTTCATTTGTTTTGTCAGTATGAGAAATATTGGTCTTTGTGCACAAATGAAACACACTGTAGCAATAATTTAAAGAATGACTATGTACATTATATATGTTTCAAATTCTAATTTGTTCAGTTTACAAGTATCTGTGTTTTCCTATTTTTTTTTGCCTTAGGATCATATGTGCCTGCCGAATTTGCCTCGTTCCGTGTTGCTGATCAGATATTCACACGGATAGGAGTAGATGATGATTTTGAGACCAACTCCTCAACATTTATGGTTGAGATGAAGGAGGTTAATATGAAGTGAGCATGTGCAGCAGAATTGTAATGCATATACAATACCTAAAATAGTGTTTTATTGCAATACCAGGTCTCCTACATAATACACAATGCGAGTAACAGGTCACTGATAATTATTGATGAGCTGGGACGTGGCACTAGTGCCGAGGAGGGCATCGGAATTTGTCATTCAGTTTGCGAGTTCCTCATTAATCTGAAGGTATAGTGAAATGGTAGTGATAATATTGTTTTTCATGTTGTGAACAGTCTAAAAACCACTAAAGAACAAGCAGCTTCAGCCAGAATGTTATTTCTGGTGTCTTGCAGGCCTTCACTCTGTTTGCCACCCACTTCCTGGAGCTGTGTCAGTTGGAGACTCTTTACCCTAACGTCGAGAATCAACACATGCAGGTCCAGCACATGCGTGGGACTGAGAACAGCACAGAGAGTGTGGTCTACACCTACCTGCTGACTCAAGGCTTTTCTGAGGAAAGCAACTACGGTAATCTTAATCAAACAAAGGGCAGGTCTCATGACATCTGACAACTACTTGATAAATTAGGATTGAAGTGTTTCAGTGTACAGTTTGTTAAATATAAAATGGCAATAATTAACCACTGATTGGACAATGTTTTAATATGTTTTTACCCTTTTTACCTCCCTGACTTATTTTATTGTTTAAGGCATAAGAGCAGCAGAGAACACATCATTTCCACTATCCATCATCCAGGAGGCTAAGTCTATATCAGCCAAAGTTAACCAAAAGTTATGGGTGAGGAGGATGTAGTTTAATGTCACAGGGTGTGTGCTTACATTTGCCATGTTTAGCAATCTTTTAATAATGTATGTGAATGTTTGTCTAAGGAAAACTGAACTACAGAAGCTTAAGTAAAACAGATTTTCTGATCATGCATCAAGTGCAAATCATGTTCAGCTAATTTGCATTTAGTGACCCCCCAAAAAAGTACACGAATAGCATGAAATACCATGAAATAAACATGTAGGGTAAGGGCTATAAAATAGAACTGAACATTATTTTTAACTTGAAGGATAAAAGGAAAGACAGAAACTGAAAAAACTCTGTTAAATGTTGATGTAATGTTAATGTAATAGAAATAAGCAATTTCGACTCATATAAATAATCCACATCAATAAATATAGTAATCTGTGCAAATGACATGATTTAAATTCAGTCAAGTTGAGGTGTACATTAGTTAGTCTTTTTATTTGTAAAATGATCACATGAACCTTAGAGGATTTAAACAAATTTCTTGTGAAACACTTGTTTAATTATGATGCAATCATAAAATTGGACTATTTCAAATAACTGCACTCCTTTGTCTTGAAGGCTAAGCATCATAGTGACCCAACCACTCTGCGACAAGGGATAGTGTTTCGTCTGGCCACAAGATTGTTACAGACAGCCCGAAACTCCAGGCTGGATCCAGACAGTCTCCGTCTTTACCTAAAAGGCCTAAAGAGAAACTATGAAGCGGAGTTAAAGGACAGATTAGGGTCCATGGACACAGAAGAGTGATGCCCACTTCACCTAAACTAACAGAAATAAACTGGATTTTAAGATCTTTGCCACATTGTGTAAATCCAGTATTACAACTGGTGACTGACTTAGTTGTTTTAAAGGGAACCTGTTTGAGCAGATTGCCCAGATATTGTTCTGATTTTGTTCTCTGATGCACAAAGACAATTAAAACTGCTTTGTTGGTTTATACTCTACAGCATGTTGAGCAGGAAACATATGTTTGGCTTTCCTATTAAAGAATTACCTAAATAAGATATATTACTATTTTCTTTACTAAGCCATCCACCATATATACACACACACACACACACACACACACACACACACACACACACACACACATTGTTTTTAAATATTTGAACAGGGACACAGTGGCTCCTCTGCACATGTGCAAACCATCTCAATCTCATCTTGCTCATCAGGGACAAATTCACACCATTCACCTTAACTGTTGATTTGTGTAAAGCTGCTTTGAGACAATGCCTGTTGTGAAAAGCGCTATACAAATAAACTTGACTTGACCTTTCACTCTTGCAGATATCCTTCTATCACAAATCACTCCTGCTATCACTCTTCTCCACCCACTCCACCCTGCCTGCACTCTTTTCTTCACTTCTCTAACACACTCTCCATTACTTTGCACTGTTGACCCCAGGTACCTGAACTCCTCCACCTTCTCCACCTCTTCTACCTGCAACTGCACCACTCCACTGCCCTCCCTCTTATTTACACACATGTACTCTGTCTTACTTCTACTGACTTTAATTCCCCTTCTCTCCAGCGCGTACCTCCACCTCTCCAGGCTCTTCTCAACCTGCTCCCTACTCTCACCACAAATAACAATATCAAGTGAAGTCAAGTCAAGAGGCTTTTATTGTCATTTCTACGATACACAGTGGTACACAGTACACAGTATAAACGAGACAACGTTCCTCCGGAACCCTGGTGCTACACTAAACAGTATCATCCGCATACATCAAATTCCATAGAGACTCCTGTCTGACCTCGTCTGTCAATCTGTCCATCACCACTACAAACAGGAAAGGGTTTAGAGCCGATCCTTGATGCAGTCCAACCTCCACCTTGAACCAGTCTGATGTTCCTACTGCACACTTCACTGCTGTCACACTGTTCTCATACATGTCCTGCACCACCCTCACATACTTTTCTGACACACCTGACTTCCTCATACAATACCACAACTTCTCTCTTTGCACTCTGTCGTACGCTTTCTCTAAATCCACAAACACACAATGCAACTCATTCTGTCCTTCTCTATACTTCTCCATCAACATTCTCAAAGCAATTAATGCGTCTGTGGTGCTCTTCCTCTGCATGAAACCATACTGTTGCTCACAGATGGTCACCTCTTCTCTCAGCCTGGCTTCTATAACTTCTTCGTGTGGCTGGGGGGCATCTGGGACCCCTTCATAAAGCATTAGGGACCCACCATGACAAGTAAAATATAGACTTGGGGGGGGTCTACAAGATTATTTTATTAACCTCTTTCTAACTAACCGCCAACCTCTTTCTTCTTATGCTTTACGCCACTTCCTCATTCCACCACCACGTCTCTTTGTCTTCCTTTCTATTTCCAGATGTCACACCAAGTACCTTTCTAGCTGCCTCCCTTATCACTTCTGCAGTAGTTGCCCAATCATCCAGCACCTCTTCACCAGTCTGACCTCTTCCCTGAATCTCACACTACAGTCTTCCTCCTTCAGTTTCCACCATCTTATTCTTCTTTCAGGCCTCACTCTCCTCCTCTTCTTCTTCACCTCCAAAACCATCCTACAGACCATCCTGCCAACACCTTACAGTCTCCAATCTCCTTCAGGTTGCATCTCCTATACGTCACCCTATGATCCTCTTTCTTCTTAAAATAAGTTTATGACTATGAAAATTGTAGATTCACACTGAAGGCATCAAAACTATGAATTAACACATGTGGAATTATATATGGAATTATATACATAACAAAAAAGTGTGAAACAACTGAAAAACGTCATATTGTAGGTTCTTCAAAGTAGCCACCTTTTGCTTTGATTACTGCTTTGCACACTCTTGGCATTCTCTTGATGAGCTTCAAGAGGTAGTCACCTGAAATGGTCTTCCAACAGTCTTGAAGGAGTTCCCCGAGAGATGCTTGGCACATGTTGGCCCCTTTGCCTTCACTCTGCGGTCCAGCTCACCCCTAAACCATCTCGATTGGGTTCAGGTCCGGTGACTGTGGAGGCCAGGTCTATGGCAAGCCAAAAGGGTCAGAATTACGCCTTAGATTAAACGCGTTTACATTCAAAACGCCGTTGAATACGGCGTTTTAAACAGTATTGGCGCCGTAAAATACGCCGTTGTGATCACAAACGCCGTAAAAAGCGCGCGAAAAATAGGTAAATTGCGCAGTATTTGACGGCGTTTAGTATACGTTCATTGTGTCATGTGACGGCGTAAAAAACGGCGTTTTGGTTGCACAGATCGCGCGTCTTTTACGGCGTTTTTCTTATGGTATAATGAGAAAATTAATTGATTTCCACAGCCAGTAATATTGACCTGTTCTCATCCAATCAATGATGAACAGAAGCAGACCGGACCAATTCAGCACAGATCATTTGTGATAATCCAATCCGTAGGAGTTCTTTGCCATTCAATAAGCAGAAAAATCCAGTTTGCTTGAAAATGAACAGAAGAAACTTAATTTTACACTACAAGCGAACATTAAATCGGGTAAAAGTAAGGAACAAGATTTTAGCAGCGTAAATCTTTTCGGTTATAAAATTTTTATTACAATACAAGCCTATGACTATATTATTATATTGTATTGAAATTCAAGGTTTACCTGCACCATCTAGCTTGGAGTAATCTTTATTCAGACACCAGAATGACCACTTTGTTATGTTTAATACATAGGTTGAGGTGTCGGATCTGATATGTCAACTACTGTAATAAAGATAAACTCAAGTCCTCAATAAGCTGGGAAGTTCCTGACCTAATAAATATGTAACCAATTACATGATTAGGACATTTGCATTTACTTTGCATTGTAAGAATGTACAGGGAGACTTTAAATATGAAAACATGACTTGGTAATGTTTTCTCATTAAAATCAGATAATTTCAAGAGAGATTTATTTCATCACATCTGAAGGGCCTTGGGTATAAGAAGATTTCCAAAAGATTTAACATTCCAACAGACACCATTGGGAACAGCTGCAAACCTGCCTGGCCGTGGAAGAAAGCTCACAATTTCATCAAGGGCCCTTAGCAACTTAGTCAGGACAGCTAAGAAAAACCATTGTGTGACTGCAAGACAGCTACAGGATGACATGATGAAGGCTGGTACAAGTGCTTCAGTGGCAACTATTAAACGTGCACTGAATAATCAAGGACTTCATGGCCGCACTCCACTCTTGACCTCAAGGAACATCAGGAGTCGACTAGAATATGCCAGGGGGAATTTGGATAAAACTACAGAGTTCTGGGAGACAGTTCTATGGACTGATGAAACCAAACTGGAACTTTTTTGACATATGGACCAGCAGTATGTCTGGCATGCAAAAGGTCAGGCTTATGACCAGAAGAATACCATCCCCACGTTCAAGCACGCAGGTGGGTCAATAATGATGTTGGGCTGTTTTTCTGCGGCAGGAACTGCCAATCTTTATTGTGTACCTGGCATCATGGATTCCCAGAAATAGCAGGTCATTTTGAAGAAGAACGTGATGCCTTCTGTTGACAAGTTAAACCTTGGTGATCATTGGATCTTCCGGCAAGACAATGATCCCAAGCACACCTCCAAATCAACCAAAGCTTGGTTGGGGAAAAGATGCTGGAGTGTCCTGGAGTGGCTTTCTCAGTCACCAGATTTAAATCCAATTAAAAATCATAGGTGGGATTTGAAGAAGGCAGTTGCAGCACGGAAGCCGTCAAACATCACTGAGTTAGAGGCTTTTGCACGTGAAGAATGGGCAAATCTTCCAATCGAGAGGCGTAAGAAGCTTGTCAGCACTTATCGAAAACGCTTGATAGAAGTTATAAAAACTAAAGGGCGCTCCACAAGGTACTGAAGCTGGGGGTTGAATAATACTGCACATGCTCATGTGTTACAAGACTTACAATTTTTATTTAAACTTTAATGTTAAGTCAACTTCTGTTGTCAAAATAACTCAAATATGCAGCAATAAATATTGTTTGTTATTTCACGCGGGTTCTTTTCTTCATTTTCTTTCATTATCTTGCATCAACATCATTGTATTGTCTATTGAGGTGAGGGGGTTGAATATTTCTGATTGCAATTGTATTTATTTATTTATTTATTTATTTATTTTATAAAGGTTTGAGGTATTCCGTAATTCAAGTGGTGGTGGACCGATCCGTCAGAGAAGGTGCAGAGTGAGAGCACCTAGACAACTCACTTTTAAAGTTTCTATGCTAAAAAGGGGATTTTCCCCCCTTCCACAGTTTGGGCACTTTTGGGGTCTTAACATACTCAGAAATGCATCAAAATCAGCAGCCTGTGTACATTATGTAAAGTACATGAAACCTTAGGATTATGTTAAGAGAAGAAAACTGATTTAAGAATGTCGGTTATAGCGCCACCAACTGGCAGCAGGAATTGTCACTTTTTGACGCTGCAAAAATCTTGTTCCTTACTTTTACCCGATTTAATGTTCGCTTGCAGTGTAAAATTAAGTTTCTTCTGTTCATTTTCAAGCAAACTGGATTTTTCTGCTTATTGAATGGCTAAGAACTCCTACGAATTGTCCTACGATTATCACAAATGATCTGTGCTGAATTGGTCCGGTCTGCTTCTGTTCATCATTGATTGGATGAGAACAGTTCAATATTACTGGCTGTGGAAATCAATGGGTGGTGACTCATTATACTATAAGAAAAACGCCGTAAAAGACGCGCGATCTGTGCAACCAAAACGCCGTTTTTTACGCCGTCACATGACACAATGAACGTATACTAAACGCCGTCAAATACGGCGCAATTTACCTATTTTTCGCGCGTTTTTTTATGGCGTTTGTGATCACAATGGCGTATTTTACGGCGCCAATACTGTTTAAAACGCCATATTTAACGGCGTTTTGAATGTAAACGCGTTTAATCTAAGGCGTAATTCTGACCCTTTTGGCTTGCCATACAGGTCATCTGTCGCAGCACCCCATCACTCTCCTTCTTGGTCAAATAGCCCTTGATGCCTTCAGTGTGACTCTACAATTTTCATAGTCATGAAAATAAAGTGAACTCTTTGAATGAGAAGGTGTGTCTAAACTTTTGGTCTGTACTGTATGTATATATATATATATATATATATATATATATATATATATATATATATATATATATATATATATATACATACACACACACACATATACATACATACATACATTCATTCATTCATACTGCTGTAGTGTTGAAAAACCTGCCAGCACTTATCGCGAGATCTCCTCGTGTCTCCGCCTTCAACGTGATTAGCTGCGCCCTTTTAAAGCGTACAGCATCGTTTCTCCTTTCCCACGTCTACCACGACAAGCCCCGCCCTTTGCTTCAGGATTGGTGGGAACGAACAGCTCTTTTGTGGTATGATTGATCAGTGATTTTTTTTCCCCGTATTACATTGTCCAATCGCATGACTTGTTACTACTACAGCCAATCCAGGGTTGGGAGGTGCGGTTTGTCGGAATACGGGCGTTCGCGTCCGCCGTGGTATTGTGCGCAGCAGGGCAGGTGACCCGCCCCCACCCCCGCGCCTCGACACAGAGCAGAATTGCTGCTAACTGCCGGCTCGGAGCTGCTCTCAATCGGGCTCTACAACCAGGAACACCAGTTCATTCCAGCCGTTAAAAGCTCTGTCAGAGACACCACAGCAGGTTTGTATGTCTTCGCATTGTCACAGCAGTGTATTAGTACCAGCGGGTGTGGTGGCGTTGGGCAGATTGGAGGGATTTCTCCCCCGGGCCAGGAGCTCAGTTAGCTCCCGTGATCGAGCTGCACGCGGGGCCTGCGCCTGCATCTGATACGCTTTCCTTATCTGCTGTGTCACAATGAGCAGCGACACGCTGATCATCACAACTCACTTTAGGACCCTGTTGGCTTTAAATCGGGCTTTACACCGTGGACAAAGTGTGTATCGGCGTTGTAAGATCTGAAGCCGAAACCAAACTGTCACGTTAAGTCTAGAGACGTGCACTGTCCTCACAGGCGCGAGCTCACTTTCATTATCGTTATCACGCGCCATTGGGCCACCGAGATGGACAAATCTCTAACCATGCTTTGCTTGTAGGTGTGCGTGTTCTGCGCGTGCGTGTCAAATGCAGTCTGATGCACTCTTTACCTCGCTTAGGAAAGGACTAAATGAGGAAGCGGCATCACTGGCCCCCTTTTCTTAAGCCTTGGGGAGGTGATTATGAGATTACAGCAGCGTTGATCGTGACACTAGATTCGTGTGTGTGTGGACGCGTCTGTGATTTGCTCTAATGTAAATCAGTCACGTGATCAGCCTTCTTCTGACGCTATTTGTCATTTCACTTCGTGCAATAAGCAGGTCGTCTGAAAATCCGATTCTTCATCCATCTGGTTTGTCGTAGATCAGAACACCTCAAACTTATTTATTTTTCACATCTAGTGATCTTGACTAAAATAAATAAATCTGTAGTGTGGGTGTGTGTTTTATTTATTTATTTATTTATTTAAATTCTGTATTGCGTTATTTTGAAACACAGTGACCCCGTGCATTTGACTTCCTGGATCTCACCATGGTTCTATATGCGTGTCAGGTTTTCTGTTATAAATAACCAACTCACTAACTGGGTGATTGGTGTCTTTTAATAGTGTCTGCATGTTGTGCACTTCTCCCAGTCTACATACTTGGAAAAGTCTCTGGAGTCAACGTCATGGCCATGTCTGTCCAGTTCAACTGAATATCATTTGTGTTTGTGTTGCATTGTGTTAAGGCCTGACCATGAGGAATATATTACCTCATACCCTCTTCCTGTGTACGTAAACTCGATCAAAAGGAAACGTGTGTGTGTGTGTGTGTGTGTGTGTGTGTGTGTGTGTGTGTGAGTGGAGCTAAGAACTGCCACAAGTCTATGTTCCTGTTCTTTGTTTGCCTTTAGAGAAGTTTTACATGGTCTGCAACTTTGCACACTCTGATAGTAGTACATTAAAAATGTAACCAGCTCAAGCTTCGGTGTGTTTCAGCTCAATCTTGATTCTATCATCTTCTCATATACTGATTCCACTCATCTTAGCAAACCCCTTCTTAATAGGTTATAAAATAGTTATTTATTCTCACAAGGCAGACGTTTTGATACCCATTCATCGATATGGGAAAAGCTCATAAACACCAGCACGTCTAAATATGATGCCAACTTGACCCCAAATTTGGGGTCCTGTGTTCTTTTTGCCAGCAGTAGGATTTTTTTGCCTTCATACAGTATTTAATTTCAGGTTAAAAATCAAATACAGCGGTTCCTATAGTAATGGAGTGAAATGGAACACCTCCAGTTCTCCATCTGTGTTGTTGTAGGTGTTTATATGTTTTGCCAGATCAGGCATGCCATACCAAATTCTGTAATTCTAAAGAGTAGTAGTCTGAGAACAGTGTTTTCCTGGCTTCATTTCCCTGCCGCAGGACTCCCTTGCCGTGAGTGTGCATCCTGCTCTCTGAAGCGTCACATGTAAATAAGGATTCAACCAGGTGAATGGCGGTCCAGAGCTCGAGCAGCCACTCAGTGTTTCACACTACTTAGACCGTGTGCCAGGATTCAGAGTTCAGAGCAGAAAGTGCCACACCTATGCCTGTGGGAGATCACTGTGGACTGAGGCAGTGTGCTGCTCTATTTGGTGCTTGAATGAATAAAAATCATACAATGTGCAAGACTGAAATGTCAGTCGAGTAGGTTAGTCAGGGTAATATATTTGTGTAGGCTCTGTATTATGTACTAAACGTATGTAATATACTTTAAGTGTACACTAATTTACTCATCTGCACAACCTGATTGGTGGGGCTCAGAGAAAAATATCATAAAACAGCTGGTTAGATGCTGCAATTACAAACCCAAAGTAGTTTATTATCCAGGAACATCCTGAAGTGTATTTTCCTCTTTTTTTTTTCTTCACACTTTCAGTGTGTACATTTATTTGTACTTTTACAATCCTTTTACAACAGAATTAACATGTGCAAAGTCCTCAGTCCTGAAAACTCTCTTAGGGTGGAAAACTTACTGATGGTTACAAACTGCTGACACCTTCTGTAAATTATATTTTTCTCATTATAGAAAGTGTTTATTAAAATACAATTATTTTATTAGTAGTTTTATTAATATTTTATCAAACATTTTTTTTATTAGATTATCTGTCATTATTATAAGATCATGTCATATTAGTCACTGTGAATGGTTAACATAGATAAGATGGCGTATTAGCACTTGCGTCTTAATATTTACTTGTAATGTACTTGAGAGCCGCTATTGACTGAACTCGGACCAGTCAGATTTAAGAAATTGATCTGGCTTTAATGTTACCTTCTGTATTCTACTTTGTGTTTTCTGGTCTTTAAATAGTTTTATTCCGTTATTGATGCTTGGTGGTTCTGCAGCTATGTGTGGAATTTACTTAGAGATAATATCAGATAATTGACGTTGGTTTAACACCACACTGTTGAAAAAAGGTGGCGTTTACTCGCAACAAAAAGAGTAGAGGTTAACCAAGGATGTCCAGACTTCAGGTTATGTAATAGAAAATAATTCCTGTTTCTAATAGGAACATTGTCCAGATTTAATATTTTTATCCAGATTTCCAGCATTGAGTAACTTGTCTGTGCTACACATGATGTACTTTCTCAGCTACACAACTTTGTCATCACACAATTACTAAACCAAAACATTTGTTAAGGACATTGTCCTAAAGAATTGTGCTGTAAATGTATGGAGAACTGCAATAGTTATTAAAGATTTTAAAGTATTTTAAATCACTCTATGTACACGCTGAAGTCTTTAGGGTTGAACTCAATATGGTACTGATAAGTTAAAAACACTGATAAAACAAACACATCTGTTTTCGATTGCTTCTTAGGCGACAGGTCTGAAAGTGTTTGACAGGCCTTAGAGTTGGATTTTAAGTGCTTAAATGGAGCAACCTTTTGGATATTTCCTTCAAAACATTCCATGGGTAAACTGCAGTGTTGGGGGAGAGAACAAGACAAAATCTATGGTCTGTTTTTAGTTTGTTGTTCAGTCAGTGAGGTTTTCAAATAAAACCAATTCAGGAAGCTAAGAATACTTACCTATTCTAAGAATGCAGATTTTTTTTCATTTGAGTGTTCCTTTTTTTTTTTTTGTCTCCGTTCAGTACGAATTGTAAATATGAAAGCATATAGGATTTAAGTGAGCAACTTTTGATTGCTTTTCTTTTTTTGATTTATTTATTAACCAGTAAATATTAATAGAGGGTGTTCAAGACAGGTGCAATTATATTTCTCAGTGCTTTGGACTTCTCCAAGTATTTATTCGGCTTCTCTAAATCTCATCTGGTTGATTTAATGATCAATGTTTACAACCACGTTTTGCCACAGATGCCTGACAAGCTTGCTTTTGCTCTAATGAAGTAGAAGAGGACAGTGCAGCATGGGTCGACTAAGCAAATTAACCAGGATTCAGCATTTTTCTTAAACTATTTTCTTGGCCAGCTGTGCTGTAGCCAGGGCATTCCAGTGGAGTCAAAAATAGTGCTGATCACTGATTGTGCAACTGTAGACATTAATAAATCTTGAAATTACCTCTTTTCTTTCAATGTTTATTCATCTTTCTCTTTTTAAATGCTCTTTTGGATGCCATAGATTATTAATATATTATACTTCATTTGTATTTTTATTTATTTACCCTCAGTGATGATTTCTTGTTGTTTTTTAACCTGATTTTCCATTTCTGTGATCAAAGTACAATTCGCTGCCAGGTTGAATCCCGAATGGCTTTGTTATTTTCTGATTTGCATAGGTTAAAACATAATAGAAATGTACTTTCGTTACTTTGCTGGGATGGGGAGCTCGTCCTACTATAGTATGTTTGGGGAAACTGACGTGCATACTCTTCCAGGATCCGTGTTTGGATTTGTCCCTGAGCTGTACATTTGTATGATTATTGTCTTCCTTCCTTTGCCTGTGCAGAATGGCGATCGACGTGACCGATTCACAGTACCTCCTTATTCTGGCCCCATCTCTGGTCATCATCCTCATGTTCCTCTTCTTCTGGCTGTTCATGAAGGAGACCTCCTACGATGAAGTCCTGGCTCGCCAGAAACGAGATCTGAAGTTGCCACCAGTGAAGACGGATACCCGCAAAAAGAGTGAGAAAAAAAAGAACAAGAAGAAGGAGGTTAGTGGAAGCGGAGGTGGTGGGGGTAAAGGGGGCGAATCTGAGGAAGACCTGCCAGATTTTGATCTGGTTGAGGCTACCAGCTCGACCTTAACTGACGAGCTCCCTGAGGTGGTGCCTGTGCCACAGCCACAGGCACCTTCTGTCCCTGTGCAATCAGAACCACCAACAGGAGTGAGGGAGAGGAAGAAAAAAGAGAAGAAGGCTAAAGCTGCAGCGTCTGCCTCGGTGGCAGCAGCTGCTCCTCCTCCTGCTCCTGTCAGCACCGGGAAACCGGAAATCAATGGCTCAAAGCCTGATGTTCGTAAGGAGCAGCCCATCCCCCTTACCAAACAGCCCAGCCCACCACAGGCTCAAGCTACACCTCCAGCTCCAGCTGAGACTACTGGCAAGAAGAAATCTAAGAAACAGAAGTGTGAGGCTGGTAAGGACATTTTATTCTGAGTAATGCACGATTATATTCACTTGTTTTGAGAAGATGAAATACAGGCTTTCAGTCTATTAGACTAAATAGTTGCATTTTGCACAAGGACATTAAGTACACTGTATAGGTCAACTATATTCAGATATGATGATGCTCAAATTGCATATATTTAATGATTGGATTTACTGTCACTAAATATAAATATCTTGTAGAAGCAAATTGATTCAACTGCTGTTAAGAGATACACAAGTTGAACAAGCGTCACCATCTGTTAATTGTAATAGTGTTCTATTGTAAGTACAGTAATGACAGAGCTTAGCAGTTTATTATTAATATAGTAATATAGTTTATTAAATAATATAGTAGTGGGTGGAGAAGAGTGATAGCAGGAGTGATTTGTGATAGAAGAGTATCTGCGAGATTGAAAGGTAAAGTTTATAGGTCTGTGGTGAGACCTGTGATGTTGTATGGTTTAGAGACAGTGGCATTGAGTAAAAGACAGGAGGTGCAGCTGGAGGTAGCGGGGCTGAAGATGTTGAGGTTTTTGTTTGTTCGTGACGACGATGGACCGGATTAGAAATGAGTTTATTAGAGTGACAGCGTGTGTAGGATGCTTTGGAGACAAGGTGAGGGAGGCGAGATTGAGATGGTTTGGACATGTGCAGAGGAGAGACATATTATAGGAGGGTATATTAGTAGGAGAATGCTGAGAATGGAGCCACCAGGAAGGAGGAAAAGAGGAAGGCCAAGGAGGAGGTTTATGGATGTGGTGAGGGAAGACATGCAGGTAGTTGGGTTGAAAGAGGCAGATGTAGAGGACAGGGGGGTATGGAGACGGATGATCCGCTGTGGCGACCCCTAATGGGAGAAGCCAAAAAAAGAAGATACACGATGCATTTTTTATCATCTCAGTAGAAATGGAGCATTTAAAAGCAATATGTCGTCCCACTCTAGGACAGTTTTGACCTCGAATATACGGTATTACGCTAGTTACATTGATTCAGTATATGATCATCAGTTATCTGTCCAGCAATGCTCATTACTCTGCTGTTTCATTTGAGAAGCAGTCATTTGGCAACACCTGAGACTAAAGCAATACCAAAACTATATTGTTCTTCCATTGGTACAGTGCATTTTAGCTGTGAGCGATATTTATTATAGATATAGCTGAGGTAGAGGAGTCTATCTGCAATTTTAACTTATTTTTAGTCTATATAGCTTTTGGTCATACAGTATAGCTGTGAGCATGATGTTGGACAGAGCTGTCCTTTAGACTGGGGTTTTTTTTCTGAAGACTGTTATGGATGAAGTTAATGATTAACCTGTCATTTCATTTTATATCGTTTTTTGTTTCTGCCTCGTTAGAATGAGTTGTTTCTGTGATTGATTAACGAAGAAACGAAATGCGACATGCAGCTGGTTAGAAAGTCATACTTTTAGAAAGATCATAGATTCAGTCTTGGTGCCTGGCTTGTTCAGACATGTGTCTGGGTTTAGGGTGTGTGCAAAGTATAAGGGCTAAGTTTTTGATCATGTGCTGTTTAGATCTTGAGAATGTTCTCCCTTTTCACAGTTTCTTACAGAATCCTTGAAAATCAAGTTTTGTTTGCAGTGTATTTCAAGCTGCTACCAGTGTAATCATATCACAAAAATACATGACTTTAATTAGTGTCTATGGTCACCCATTCGGCCTCGTCTGCTTAATCAGATCATATCTTTATTTATAGCAGACTGAAGGGACAAGTCTTATCCCCAGACCTCTTATTAGCACAAACTTGCGAATGCTGTCTTTCTTGATTGTAGCTATATTTACCGAGCATAGTTTTAACAATTGGTGGCATATAAACACACAAAGTGCTCATGGCATTTGATATCTGTTAAAATCACTTTTTTTTTTTTCTTCAGCTTGTCAAGTTTCAATAATGTGTAAAATATAATAAGTGCAGGCCTGTGCCTAATTTAGTATTTGGCTATGGTGTGTAGCAGAAGAGCCTCTGGCTGAGGTGAAGCCTGACCAGTCTCCTGTTGTGGTGAAGAAGGTAGAACCTGTGCAGGCAGAGCTAAAACTGCAGGATGGTGCTGCTCCTGCCGTCGTTCCTTCTGCACCCGCTACATCTTCTGGCAGCGGCAGGAGAAAGAGCAAGAAACAAAAGACCGAGGCTGCTGTCATTGGTAAGACATGGGCCTCATTGACTGTTAATACCTTATCCAGTCTAACAAACGTATTTTGTGAAAACATGCTACTGTTTTAAGTGTAAACATTTGGACAAACGGGTGAAATAGAAAACTCCAAGGAAGTCCTTCCTTCACAGATGATTCTTTGAACGCTTTGAACCCCGCGGCTTAAACAACGAAGCGGCTAATTTATGGATTTTTTGTTTTTGGGCTTTTCCCGGTTACACAAACTTCAAGCCAAAACACTGAACCCTATAACATTAGACCAATGAAATTGCAGAACAGGTTCAGGTGACCAAAGAAATTCTTTATATTAAATCGCGCTCCCACTGAATCGGGCCGCACCACATCATAAATATGAAAGAGGTTCCTCTGACGTTTGACCTGCCGCTCACTTGGACTGTCTACAGCAGGGGTGGCCAACCCGCGGCTCGCGAGCTGCATGCGGCTCTTTGGCTGGTTTCATGCGGCTCTTACGCTCATATCAAAGTTTGTTTGTTTGTTTTTTTTAATGTGCGTGTTCGCTTCGCTTCGCTTGAGTTCAATACGGTATTTTAAGACTTAAATGAGCTTGCCCTTACTGGGAAACTTTACGGTATATCAGAGAAACACAATTGTAATGACGCAATAAAAAAGCGCAGCAGCACACGGTTATCTGGATAAGAGCAACATGTGTGCGGAGAGCGATTTGCAAAACGTGCAATGCTGAAATTTCAAGAGGGGGTGTATCTGCAAAGAGTTTCTCCAAGTCGGGTTTAATTTATCACCTGAAATCCAAACATCCCGATTGCCATTCTAAATATGAGAAGAACGCGGCGCATAAAAGTAAAGTCAATCCGAGCATGCGCACTCCGTCTGTAGAGGACGTTTGTGAAAAGGCAGGAAGGTTTTCCAGTGATGGTGCCAAGGCAAAAGGCATAACACAAAAAAATTATGGATTTCATTGCCTTTTGAATTGAATTTTCATTTCGGTGCATCCCTAAAATATTATCGTTGGTGTGGCCCTCTGACACAATTCAGGTTTCTCATGTGGCCCCTTGTAAAAATTAATTGCCCACCCCTGCGGTATATTCATCTCACGCACATGCGCATTTGACGAAAATACCGTATTGATCTCATACGAAGTGAACACGGACATAAAAAAAACCTACAAAGAAAGTCCTTGTTTTCTACTCTGAAACACGTGAAATCAAAGCATTGATCTGTTCTGACTGACACACGTGAAAGAATTGCTTCCAGAAGCAACCACGGAATACGAGGCAGATTTGAAGGGGATTGTTCAAGGCAAGGAATGCCAAAAGTCCCACTAAGTAACATGCATAGTAAAAGAAAAACGCTATTGTAAATTATTATATTTTTGTTTGTAGACTTGGTTAAACTAAGTTTGTGTGTGTGTGTGAGACAGTGCAGTGTTCATTGTTAAAAATGACTGTCCTGTGGTCTTAGAACTGTAGGAGTCAATTTTTGTCCTTATGTTGCTTTGTGACATTTACAATAAATCTGGCTGAGCAGAGGTGTGTGTGTGTAAGTGTGTGTGTGTAAGTGTAAGTGGAAGGGATGGGTGATGTTCATCTGTATGATGTGGCTCTTTGCGGAAACACAGTAAAAAAAAAATGTGGCTCTCGGTCTCTGACTGGTTGGCCACCCCTGGTCTACAGGAAATGCGAATCATTCGTCACGCAAAAAAAAAAAACCGGGGATGGAAAAAAAAACCTCACTTCACCTGTGTTTTGAGCTGCGAGGCATCGGGAGAAAAGCTTCACCGATGGTGATTTTTAAACACACGACGATGGAGAGAGCGAGAGATCGAGAGAGCAAAAGAGAGAGAGGTGAAAGGAAGAAGGAAGACAGTGAACAATGACTTCCTTGGTAGGCTACTGTTTAGATACAAGCCGTGTTACAGGCACTGTCTTTTATTAAAGCCTGTGTAAAGTTCATTAGTTTCAGTGTAGACACCTGCAGCTTATAGACAGGGGCAGCTTATTTATGTTCAAAATAAAAATCTGTCAAGTTCAGTGGGTGCGGCTTATATTTGGGTGCGTTTAATAGTTTGGGAATTACGGTACATTGCATTGTCTTAAAAATCCAAATAGGCATTTTTTTCTGTTGTTTTCAATGTGTCATTCATAAGTATGTGTGTTTGTGTTTAGTCAAGGAGGCTCAGGTCCAGTCTTCTTCGCCAGTCAGCCAGACTGATGCTGTCCCTCCAGCAAACCACCAGAGCAGCAAGAAGGATGAGATTGCTGCTCCTTCCCCATCTCGGGCTTCCGCTAAACAGAGCAAGAAGCAGAAAAATGAAACTGACAAAGGTACAATACACTAAAATGATTAGATTGTATGGCTGTCTGCTCAAATAAGACCTAGTTTTATATATTGTTTTCCTCATTGTTCTTTTCATCTCCTTTATTACTAAACATTTTGACCTGGTTCAACTCATTATATTCACAACCGAATGTAAGCGTAATTGCTGACATGAACAGATTTAAGCACAAATCTTGTGACTTTGTGTGTGTACACAGAGAACTCCCGTGTAAAGTTGAAGGAGCTGCTAGCCAGTCTGGGCGGACTGGTGCTATCTGATGCTGATGTGGTTTCTGTGGTCTCTCTTCTTCGTGACAAAAGCCCTAACGTTTTGGATAACTGGTATAAAGTAAGACAAACGTCCATAATTATCAGCATATTTTGTATGCGTTCCATAAAAGATTTATAGTCCTTTTTTCGCATATTGTTCACGTTCTGTTATCAGTCTGCAGCCAAGTTTGAGCCGTCACCTCAGCAGCTGGCAGAGAAAGAGCGTTTTCTAACAACCCTAAAAGAAGAATCTTCCATCGCCAAGGACAAAGTCAAACAGCTTAGCCAGGTACTGCAATCAAAAATTCATTGCCTCAATTTCTGGAATTAAATCTAAAAGGTCCGTTTCTATTTTTATTTTCTCTCATTTTAACGTTTTATCTTTGTATTTATTATTTAGTTTAAAAGTAATTTATTATAAATTTCACTGAATGATTCATTTATTTGAACATCTCGTTCTAGCCTTCTGTTGTGTTTAAAATGTATTTTGTTTGTTGTATGTTGCGTGTAGGAGTTGCAGGCCGAGAAGCAGAAGAGCAACCGTGCAGAAGCCATGCTACGGGAGCAGCGGGTTGCCATGGAGAAGGAGGTGAGCGCCATGCAGGCCAAGGCTCAGGCCAGCTTCCAGGAGCTTCAGAGCATGCAGATGAAGGTAAGAAGTAGTAAATCAGTAGTAAAATAGAAAATCTGTAGCGGACAATAATATGACAGTTCTAGCAGGTTGTGGTGGAAGTTCTGGAGGCAGGAGGAGGGTAAGAGAATAGACTACAGTATTTGTTATAAGCAGACAAATGTGCTGTTGTAAAAGGGGTGAAGTTCACCAGTGACAACAGTACCACGGTCCTGCATATCCCAATGCCTGAACTGAAACTTGTTTCAAGATCTTGTTGACCTTTACTGTTTCTTTAGTAAAAATATAAGCATGGAAGTGGTGAACAGTAACAAAGTAAATGTAATGCATTACTGTATTTAAGTTGCTTTTTCACGTATCTGGTCTTTTTCTAAAGTATTTCCACAAATGGAATTACTTTAGAAACAGACCAGATGTGTGAAAAAGTTCCATTGTATTTATGAGTGGAGGCTTGATGCCTTCTATTATCCAAACAGGGTGAGTTTGAAGTTTGAACTTGAACTTGAGTGGCGCTTGGTGGTATCTATTTAGCACCAACATACAGTTAAGCATCAGTACAACAGCAAGCAGATCATTTTAGGAGTAATAAATGATGGAAGAACTTCGGACTCTAAATTGCCACAACATCCGTGGCATGATTATTTTTAAGTTGTTGTCCCTGGTGGTCTAGTGGTTAGGATGCGGTGCTCTCAACGCTGCGGCCCGGGTTCGATCCCCGGTCAGGGAACCAACCCCAGCCATTAGTGTTGCACAAGCCTTAGTGCCGGTCCCAGGCCCGGATAAATGGCTAGGGTTGCGTTAGAAAGGGCATCCAGCGTAAAAACATGCGGATGATCCGTTGTGGCGACCCCTAACGAGAGAAACCGAAAGTAAGTTCGAAAGAAAAGCTCATGATAATAGAAATAGAAAATATAAAATTATGCAAACTTTAATTTCTAGTATGCACACTTAAATTCTAGGGTGCATACTAGAAGAATTCAGTGCTGACTGATTTGATTCACCTCTCGGTCTCAGAGGGGGGCATTATTTTTCTGGAACGGTACCAAGAGCTGTTTCTCAAAGTTTTTGTAATTTATTCTAGCTCTTTTTGGACTGCTACCAGTCAGGCTAGAGTGCACTCTGTTTTTAACTTGTTTCGATTGCCGCTGGAGAGTATCGAATTAGAACCAACATACAATTCAGCATCAGTTCAACAGCAAGCAGAATATGCAGAGAGTAACAAATGGTGGAATAAACTCCTGACTCTAGAAACTCATTGCCACAACACCTACTTATTTGCGCCATTTATTTGAAGTTGTTGAAAAGAAGGTTTTGGGCTCATGATCATTTTAATAAATATCAGTGTATGATCATTATTATTCTATTAATAGGTTAGTGTACTAAGAGTAGCAGTCTTTTTACATAAACTGAATTGTGAAGAACATTTTATAGCCATAATCAATCAAAGTACATTGGATACTTAAGTACATTTGAAGGCAAATACTTTTGTACTTTTACTCAAGTGAAAGTTTAAAGAAACACTTTTACTTTTACTCTAATCATATTTTACCCAGTGTATTTCTACTTTGTCATGTACATGGTTTGTGCACTTTGTCCACCACTGAAACATGGTATGTCCATCTGTTAAACCAGTTTGGTTGGGTGTGTTAGTGTGAACACCATAAGCTGTGCCTGGATGAATTGATTGACACGTAATAATCAGGTGATTCGACAGTGAATCATACCTACACCTGGGTATTGTGCAGCTTAGGAACTGGTTAAGATCAAATGTATTTTGTATGTATGTGCTTTCTTTGTATTGCTAGAATGAAATTGTACGCATCTGTATCTGTTGCACTGTAAGACACATTAAAACTGATAAATAGAAATTCGAAAAATTTGACAAAAAGCTTTTCTCCATATAGCGTGAGTCAATCCTCATTATATAAATGACAAGTGTATTTCAGATGACACTTATTAAAGGATATCATATTGTACATTTGACATATGATTTATGTATAGCATATACAATACAATTTTCATCTTCAACACTTGCGATTGTCTCCAGTTCCAGACTGTGAGAGAGCAACTAGAGGGGCAAATCAGCAGACTTCAGAAAGAGAACAACATCTTTCGTGATGCTGTCAGCTCAGCCGCCGCTCCAATAGACAACAAGTAAGTCTTAGAAGCCACATAAATACTGACTGATTCGGTTGCGGCTTAGGATTCCCAGTTTAACCGTTCTGTAGCATTGTTCTTACTTTTTCATATTATGTACACCTTCTGCTGCATGTGCTTTGTTTTCAGGCAAAACACCGAGCTGAACAATCTGCGCTCTGAGTGTTCGAGTCTGATGAAAGAGTTGACTGAGACCAAGAACAAACTACAGCAGGAAGAACTCCAGAGAAAGACCTTGGAGGTCAAATACAAGCAAAACGTATCGCAGCTCGAGGTGCTATTTGAAGCTCACACACATGCTCTGATAAAAAGCAGATCGATATTTATACATTTTTTTAGTGTCTTTTCCTGAAAATCATGTGTGGCTACTGTCAATCAGGCCCAGTTACAGGATGCTAAGCGGCGTTGGGATGAGCTGCAGAGCTTTTTGCACAGTGTGAACACAGAGAGAGAGAAACTGCAGGCTGCCAAACAAGGTAGATGGTGTTTTGCCGTTATGCAGTACGCTTTACACGCGCATGGCTCTTATCAGTATCCTTCCTTGTCAGAGCTGCAGAGTCAGTTACTTGCGGTAGAGACCGAGATGAATAATAAAAACAAGGAGATCCAGACACTCCACAGCAGTTTGACCGACACCATGGTTTCCAAGGAGCAGGTAGAGCAAAAGGTCATGCAGCTCTTGGAGGTTTCGCAGCACAACTTGCAGCCTGACAACTCACTACAGGCCCAAGTGCAGGTATCTTGCGCACCCTTCTTTTAATAATGAACGACATGCAAATGTTGTGGCTGATTTTTTTTCTTTTTTTTCCCTGCAGGATCTTCTTTCTGAGAACAAATCACTCAAAGTTCAAATTGAGGGTCTTCAGCATCAGGTTACCTCTCAGGTAAAAACTGCATGGTTACTGGACTGAGTAGAACAAGTTTGTGGATCAATGCATACTCATTGGTTTTCTTTTTTAGGCAAATGCAGTATCCCATTTTGAGGAGCTTCAAAAACTGTGAGTTAAAGCTCTAAAATAATTGGACACTGTTTTATTTTCAACCAACCAGTCTTTCATATTTTTCTATGTGTCTTATGGGTAGTCTGGCTGAGAAGGAGCACCAAAGGAAGAGTCTGGAGGATTCCCTTAATGCAGAAAGAAGCAGTGGTGCCAGTCGGGAGACTAACCTGCAGGTGAACCACACCTTCTTTAAACCTGTGTGCAAGTAGTCGTGTAAATTGTGGCCTGCAGCCTACTCTAGATTATTTGGGTAGTACCGTATTTTTCGGACTATAAGCCGCTACTTTTTTCCCCACGTTTGAACCCCGCGGCCTAAACAACGAAGCGGCTAATTTATGGATTTTTCCTGGGTTTTTCCCGGTTTCACAAACTTAAAGCCAAAAAACTGAACCCCATAACATTAGACAAATGAAATTTTAGAACAGAAACGAAAAAACGCACCTCATCCGTGTTCTGAGCTGCACGGCATCGGGAGAAAAACTTTCACCGGTGTTGATTTTTAAACGCACAACGATGACAAGATAAACTCCCGAGAGAAATACTGTAGTTGTGAAAGGAAGAAGGAAGACAGTGAACAATGACTTACTTGGTCGGCTACTCTTTAGATACAAGCCGTTGTAGAGTGTTGAGTCTGGGGAAGGGAGAGCTCACTAACTCCAGTTACAACAGAAATCATATAAGCACAGACAGGTTTCCAAAACTCGTGCTTTTTAAATTATTTTTACAACCGCGTTATGGGTTAGTCAAAGAAACTTAGAAATGAGCATCAGATAAGAATGAGCACATAATCCTTAGTCTCACACGCACACACACGCAGTTATACCGGGAGAATGCAGTGACGTGCTTTTCCCAAAATGTCCCTCTGCTTTTAAAGGAGCCACAACATATTTCACCCGATACACTGTGTAACAGACACTCTCTTTCGGTAAAGCCTGTGTAAAGTTCATTAGTTTTAGTGTAGACACGGCTTATACACAGGTGCGGCTTATTTATGTTAAAAATAAAAATATTTGTAAAATTCAGGCTTATACAAGGGTGCGCTTTATAGTCCGGAAATGACGGTATTTTTTTATTTTTTTATTTACTAGTTTGTACTTTTGTATACAGAAAGTTTTATTTCAGTGACAGTCAGTGTGGGAGGTGCCTCACATTTCAAAGGTTAAAATAAACATAAGTTTCAAATGCACTTGGATGATCTTTTATAGAGCAAAAAAGATTCTGCAATTATTTATAGCTGTCTGAGAAGTTTATAATTTGGTTTGCAACAATTAATGAAAACCAATGATAAATGTGAGTGCAACATAAGATTGGAGCCAGGTGTTATTACTGCCCTTATAAACTGAATAAATGTTTTCCCTACAAGAGGTACAATTCTGTTGCACTGTTGATGATGATAAACTGCATATTAAAGAAAACAGCAGGAAACCTTAAGTACATCTCATGTATTTTGAATTGGTGGTTAAAATGAAAGTGTGACTATTCAGTTTGAGGCAGGTCTTCAGTAACACTTGAATAACCTGCCTAATGCTAATTGATTTTAAACACTTATTCCTAGTTATGCAGCTTTTTATGTGATTTTTATTGTATGGTATGTCCAGCCATTGCCACTAATGGATTTAAGTTACAATTAAAATACAATAGCAAACAGAAACATGGTTTAGAACAGTTTCTAGGTAGGCCATTTCTCATTTATTGAACATTAATTCATATTTGATATTGAAAATTGGATTGTTTTTAGCGCCCAATGTCTGAAAAACTACTTTGCCTGTAAATGAATGGAGTTTTTTCAACAGACCTATTTTTCAGCTCTTGTATGTGCTATGTATACAACAGCACTGACAAGATATTGGAATTGTGAGGTACTTAGAGTCCTTTGTCTTTCATTTATAGGCCTTTCACAGTGAAAACGTATGCCTGACAGCAGAGGTCCATTGTCTAAAAAATCAGATTTCTGAGCAGGTCAGTCACAAATGAAAGTTTTATATCTTGCTTTTTTTTTTGCTTTTTCATCTATTTTATCATTTGATTTACTTTTTTCCTCAGACCTCCTCCCTGTTGGCAATGGATCAACTAAAGCTGAGGTGTGTGAAATATACTAGTGTTTAATTACTTCTGAGGTTCAAAAACACCTTCCAATATGTCACAACACATTAAATATTTTCTTAATGGAACACAATCCAGTCTTAATCCACTCTTATGTAACAGAACCTATAGAAGATCTATGTATTGGGAAGAAACAGGACCACAGCCAAAATATTCACGTTCCATCTTGTTATAACAGTATACTGATTCCAACACTGCAAACGCTTATATTTGATTAGCATCAGGGTGGGTTCTGCTATTATTTAGTTTGTGTAGAAATATACAAATGACTAAACAGTTTGTTCGTTTTGACAGCCTTCAAGAAAAGGAGGAGAAGATTAAGACTGTGGAGGTGCTGCTGGAGACTGCACTTATTCAGGTGGCCAATAAGGAAGAGGAACTTAAGGTGAGCATTGCACAAGCAACTAAACATCGTATACTGTTCACATGATGAATAATGGCCAAAATGCCCCATTCAGATTAATCAGAAAATCAGGATAAAATTTTACACTATTGTCCTTTTTGGAATCACGGTACAGATATATTTAATTATTTATGTGCCCTATTTTTTTAAACCCCTTCCAGTGTGAATTTACAAATGTGGATTTTCTTATGCTACTTATTTTGCATAACGTAGTGCTGTACACAACATTTTCCAGGTGACGGAAATGCCACAACTATTAACAGAGAAAATTTTTTAAAACCCAAAAATCATTTGTAGTGTATAGATTTCATGGACCAAATGCAGAAAAGGTTTTCACGAACGTGAATAAGAGAAAACATGAGGACGGGCAATGCTTTCTTCTTTCTTCATGTGTCTGTGGCACCCTGAAATAAATCGCATATCGCAGGCTAAACTGAAGGGGACAACCTGCTGGCGGCAACTAGAACTTTGAAAAAGGGCAATAGCGAAAACGCAGGTTTTCATAGCAGCAAGCTTTAAAAGCAAAAGCATTAGAAACCTCCTGTTTAGTAAGTAAATCTTCAAAGGTTAATGCTCAGCCCTATTTTCTTTTCAGCAATTTATTTATTTTTATTGTCTTCGAGTGACTGTAGCTGGTGTAATATTTTTAATTAATTGGCTGCTTCCTTCATCTTCAGTAGTCCTTTAAATTTCCTAAATACAGTTGATGTACATCAGATGTATCTTTTCTTTGTTTTTGTTGTTTTCCCCTGCAGACTGTAAGAGAAGAGAAGGACCATGTGAAGCGGCACATTGACGCCCTGCAGCAGCAGACAGCGGAGCAGGTAGATCAATCATCTTTTACTTAATGGAGCTCTACTGCTCTCATGTTTAACAAAGTGTAGCTGTTGGATCTCGTTCTTATTTTGTTCTGTTTGCTCTTTCAGAAGCAATCTGACACAACACTGCTGGAGGAGCTGCAAAGACAGTATGTTTATTTATTCATTTTATTCTTAAGATTGCTAGAGAATTTTTCTCTTCCTGCATTAACTTGTATAATTCTTTCAGACTGTTTTGTAGCTGTTAGATAAGTGTGTTTCAGTTTGTGAGAATTAACAGCTGGTGTCCTTTTTTTGTTCCATCAGGATTCAGGAGAAGGATGAAAAGATCAGGTCAATTGAAGCGAGTTTACAGTCAGCACTGAAAAAGGAATCGATCAGAGTGAACGCTATTGAGGTGTGTCTTTGCGCCTTTGTATTGATAGGTTTACACGGTCATGTGGGCCGTACATCTTTTTTAAAATTAATTTAATGCTGCAATTTGTGATTGCATCTCATGTCTTCCAAAAAACACTAGGTGTATTCTTGCTTATGCCCAGTATCCCCGAGGATAAAGTGGGCACAGGAAAAAGTACTAACAGACCTGGTTGTTATATAAACTAATATAAATTGTAGAAAACCTGTCAGTAGGGTTGCATTTGGATTGAGTGTCAAACATTCAAATATGTGCCAGTCTGTTTAAGCATGTAGCTGTCACTATAGCTGAATTCCAGCAAATGAAGAAAATAAAAAGGGTAATAAAAATGTAAACATACAAATATTGTAGCTGAAAAATGTGGAAATGCTTAATTTAATTCATAATCTTGTATTGAATTTTTGGCAAAGATCAGGTTGGACAAGGATTCAAGAAGTGGTAGCTCACTAGTTAAAATGTTTGACTTCCGATCAGAAGGTTGTGAGTTCAAATCCCACCACCTTAAACCTGCCACCACTGAGCCCTTAAACAAGGCCCTTACCCTTAACTGCTCAGTTGTATGAATGAGATAATTATAAGTTGCTCCAGATAAGTTGGTCTCCCAAATGCTGTAAATGTAAAGGCAAACAACAGAGATCAGAAAATGCAGTATTTTGCCTAAAAATGTCTCCACCCTTGCTAGTTAGATATTCACCTGGTGAATTTCAGGGTGTGATGAATATATACATATACACACATCATAGAGAAACATACCCAAGACTAAATAGTTCTATTCTTAACAAGATATTGACTGTCTATTAGTCTATTGTTGTTAGAAGTGGGAAGCTTTTGCAGAAGAACAGAAGTTCTGAGTTTGAAAACGTGACTTTGAGAATTTCTATTCGTTCCGCATTCTTGGTAGTTTATTGAACATGAAACAGAAATGCATTTCAATTCAAGAAAAAAAAAAATCATGTGAAGGGTTTTTCCAGGCTGCCACCAAATTCTTTGTCCTCTGCACCATCAAAAAGAAATATCGATTAGTTTTGCCATACTTTTTTTACTGTTAAGATCGGTTTAAGTTTGAATGTTATTAATCTTAATTCATGCAAATAAATATGTCCACACGTATTTTAGGAAATGGTTTAAATGAAGCATGCACCTGAGGTTGGATAACATCACCACCCAAATTCATACTCCATCAATTCATTACATGAATTACATCTTTATCTTGACTGTAACACCATTTGTGAATTAACAGGATCTGGAGAAGCAGTTGGAGAATGTGGCAGCCGAACTGGAAAAAGTGCAGAGCAGAGGAGCTCTGGAGAACACTGAAATGAAAGCTCAGATTCTGGAGCTCCAATCTCGGTATATTTCCATTGCTGGACTCGATCGGGGTTAACAAAACTGACCTCCGCACTGTTCCTTTCTCATCCTTGCTATATTGTGTTGTAGGTTAACTATTAAAGACCAAGAGATCCAGAGATTAGAGAAACAGTATGAAGAGAAAGCCAGAGAAGTGAAGGACAAGATGGTATCCAGTGCTCAGCTTGTAGAATTTCAGACTCAGTATGTTATTTCTGTATTTATTTGTGCAGTATTTGAGACGCATTTCACTGATGCAAAGTTATAAATGATATCATTATAGCATTGCTCACTCTTCATGTGATGAATTATAGGTTGGCTACAAAGGAGCAGGAGCTTCAGATACTACAGAAGGAGATTGAGGCGAAGACCAGACAAACGGAACAGAGGATGGAACAGCAGCAACAGGTGACCTCATCTCATGTTCTGAAGACCAATCAGCATGGTTTTAGTTTTATTATTTAGAGCCTCAGAAATACACAACACATTGTCTTCATGCATATTATATGGTCATGAGAATAATTATGATGCTCAGCATATAGATTGGCATCCCTATGGAGCAAGGTATAAACTGATGTATAATTTATGGACAGTAGTTTCTATCTAAATTATAATGTCAACATAAAAATTTTACAATTGATAATCTTGTTGTTTTCATCCCCCAAAAACAACAGATGGCATCAGCAATTCCCAATAAGGAATTTCTGACCGCGTGAGTTCTCTTTTTATTGCGTTTCTTTATATCCAATGGATGTTTTTCGTTTGTAAGAAATAAGCTTGCTAATTGGTGCATTTATCTTTTTCAGAATCGCAGAAAAGGACAGGCAACTTTCTGATGTTCAGGTTGAGCTGCATGAGTTAAAGGAGAAAGTGGAGCATTACAGGAAGAAGAATAATGTGAGGATAAGCCTTTTATTTGAATAATTCCTCATCATCTTGTGGTCTACCCTTCCATCCGTTCATGCGTTTTTTTTGGGTTTTTTTAAAAGGTTGTTTAAATACGCCATATTGTACAGTTTGAAATAAGAATTGCACCCATCGTATTTGGTAGAGTGAAGGAGCACTGTTTGTGCATGAGTTGTCATGATGCTGATGACCCACTACACATGCTGGATTAACTGACACCTGCCAGGCTGGCTGAGTGTACAGTGGCATGTTCAGTGAATATACGTGAACGTCTGCGTCATTTCTGATGCATGCTCTGCTTCCATTGGCTAGATTTTGAACTGATGATGATGGATGAAAAAAATTCTGTACACATCACAACACTAATTTTACCTCATCACTGACTTCAGTCTAATTGGTGATAATTGTCACCTATAGATTTCACTGTACTAGATCTCATACGGTGTCTTTATCAGGTCAGAAAACTCAGAGGGTCAAGATTTATTTTAATTTTTTGTAGGACAAGATCACATTTGTCCCATTTTCGAATACACTTTCTTTAGTACCGCAATTATGAAAAACGCATGCATCTTCATTTTTTTTATCTCCATTTAAAAACCATAGTGTTTCAGAAAGTTTAGCTCTTAATGGTATTTGTTAGGTCTTTGTTTACACTCTGTTGTTGTTTCTAATTATTAGTTCTTTTTAAATGCTGAATGATTGCAGGCATTTTCTGGGGTTTGGAATGTAATTACGAGTTAACCATTGATTCAAAGAAATCTTGGAGGGTCCTTTTTGTAATACAGAGCTGGATATGAATGAAAGAACTAGAAAGGGTTCTGTGGGGTCTTTATAAATCAGGGATTTTATTCAGCATATCAGTGACATGCTGATTAGCATTAGTTCAGTGCCAACATTCGTAATGTCTTTTTTCTTTTTTTTTCTTTCTCAAATCAAACTGCAAAACATGGCCATTGCTCAGTGGATTTATGCTTATATAATTATACCTGAGTCATAGTCATTTCAAAATAATGTCGCACCTTTAAGCACAAGTTTATTCTTAATTGATTGCCTGTAATATTAAGAGCTATTGGTGTTTTTTAAAAGTAGAGGGGGGGGGTTCAGTTTGCGGCTGGTTTATGGGCTGAACTGAAAGTCGTGTTTCTTTAAAACTGACCAGGAGCTTCGGGAGAAAAACTGGTGCGCTATGGAGGCGCTGTCAGCCACCGAGACCATGCTTCAGGGAAAACTCAGCAAGACCGTCAAGGTTCGCATCGCAATACCAGTCTGCTTCATTTTTTTTTTTATAACCAAATCAGAGCACTGCTAATAATTGAGCAGAGGGATTGCTAGTATTTTCATTAACTGGCATGGAAAGCTGCATACTCATTTTAATTTGTAATAACAGCTACATGGCAGTATTGCATGTAACTAACACAATGTAAAAGGGAAAAAAAGGCTGAAGAAACAAAAGCTCTTCAGGAATCTAAGCATCATATTAAGTGCATCACTGCTTTGCATTATAGTTTCCTCATATCAAAACATCATTGTAGTTAAAATAGAATTTTTTTTATTTTTTTTTTTAAGAAAAATGAAATGAGTGTGCAGCTCAAATCTGTCTTAGGTGATGATTTAGTTTAGGAATCATTTTCTACCATGTTCATTCATATCTTTCCATATAACGCCCCTGACATTTCTTTACCTCACTACCTCTGTCTTGATATAATAATGGTGAAAGCACACCAGCACTGGTGATTATCATTTTGTGTGGGGGAAAAAAATATATAAAGCCTTAATCATTGCTGATCTTAATAATATATGTGTCTGACAGTATCAACATTACAACAGTAAGAGGTTAAAAAATTATTGGCCACTGCTTTGCAACAATGTTCATGTTCTCATCGGTGAGGTCTAAGAATGTCGGCAATTCTGTCCTCTAACGCAGCGGTCCCCAACCTTTTTTTGCGCCACGGATCGGTTTAATGTCAGACAATATTTTCACGGACCGGCCTTTAAGGTGTGGCAGATAAATACAGCAAAATAAAATACAACCGGCATAAAAATTTAGCAGTAATGTATTGTGTTAGCGATCGGAGCAGCCCCTTTAAGAAGGTAGCGGATGGAGGATGTGACCGAGGGAAGCATCATGATCTGCATCAAGAGTAAGTCATAGACAGATGTGGCGGAGAGAATCCGGTAATTTTCCAAAATAAAAAATCGTTCAGAATCAGATAATAAATTAAAACAGAAACAATGTAAGTTATGTATTCTTTCTGTGCGGCCTGGTATCAATTGACTTAGGGACCGGTGCCAGTCCACTCCCGGGGGTTAGGGATCACTGCTCTAATGTGTGCTTCCCGTCCTGGGGATCTGCAGAGGTGTTAATGCAGGGAAGGCATATGCTTTAGTTATAAACAGACACATGGCTGGACTTCTGCTTACACATGCATAGTGTGTATTTTTCCAGCCATTTTATTTTAGAGTAATGAAACGGCATATTTTTTTTTTTTATTCTTTTTTTTTTTTTTTTTTTTTTTTTATCAGCTTTTCCTCCTGCTCTACAGAACAGTAACAAATTCAGACCTGGACTCGAATAAATATGCGTTATATGACATTACTCGTTTTTTGAGTGTGGTGATTATCTTTGAAATGATGCTGAACTCAGAAAGATTTTAAATAAAATTGCCATGTTTATCCTTGAATCACACTAGCAAGTGATTAATTGCTTCATTGTAGTTATATGTGTATGACATGGAGATTTTCTCAGTTCTCAGCAAATTAGGTGTGTGTGGTAAAGCAGTTGGCTACAAGATTTCCTGACTAATCATATCTTAAAACCTATAATCATGTTTTGATGTTTTTTAAATGTGTATACAGACTTTCAAAGGGAAGAAAGAACTGTGTAGGAAGGCTGGAAAGTAGTGTTGGTGCCTCTACTGAGTGCGTATGGCTAGTAAAGGTTAGATTGCTTTGCTGACCACTGCTCTTTTGCAAGCGACAGCAGTAGTGGTCACTACACATCAAAAAAAATGTGAGCGTCAATAGACAACACAAATTTTTTTTTAATGAACGTTAACTCACCAAATGCAGCGAATCTATAGAGAAAATCTGTGCCAGATGATAAAATGCAACATAGAAAGGTGTTCGGTTCTTTTGTGACTGTGAGGCACGAAATGCAGTTGATTTTGAACCCTGAACAAATATAAATAGGAAGCTGCTTTAATAAATGAAGAAAAAGCAGAACAATGACTGCTGAAAAGTGGAAAACTGTTTGGTTAATATTACTGCTCGAAACAAGATTGTTTGAATCACCAATAGTCTGCATGAGTCTATAAGTAATTGAGTAGGAAGGCCAAACAGATTTTTAACAGTATTTTAATTACATTTATGCTTCACTTGGCAGTGAATATCATAACATAAATAGTATTACAGTTCATTTCTAAAGCTGAGCATTGCTAGTAGCATTAAGCACTATGGGTATTTTTTTGTTTGTTTGTTTTTGAAAGGGGCAGATGTAGAGGACAGGGGGGTGTAGAGACGGATGATCCGCTGTGGCGACCCCTAATGGGAGAAGCCAGAAGAATTTTTTTTTTTTTTTACTTTAAGTTGACATGGTTCTGGTGAAGTTTGCAAATATTTATTCAAACATTAAAGTGTAACCTTTCATCTATTGTGCTGTGCCATGCCACGATTCTTTAATAGCAGCCGGTGCAACCACTCGGTGAAAAGGGAATTTCATTTTACACTGGGGTTTTTTTTTTAAGCAGGATAATTTGCCATTTTTAGATATTGTGTTTACAATCACTTTGAAATTCTGGGGGTGAGTCACTGATCACTTTTTGGGTGTCTAGATATAAAAAAAATTAGGATTGGACGCGTTTTGTTTGTAGGTATTCACAACAAAAAAATATAAAAAAAAAAAAATTCTTCAATAAACAGCTGCTTCGGACAGAGCATGGGGAAAATAACTTAAATGTTTACTCATTTCCGTTTTTTTCTTCCCCATCTGTTTCTCCCTGCAGGAGAGTCAGCTCTCACTCGAGGCGGCTGAGGCTGAATGTCGAGCAGTTCTCCACAGACTTCTCCCACATGTGTCTCTGCCAACTGATCAGGTGATCATAACGCAAACAATCGCACGTTGTGTAAAGTCTAAAAAATAAAATCAGCTTCTAATCACTCTTCTTTTGATTGTTTAGAGTCATAAAGTGTGGCTGCAGAACTTTGAGAGCGCCATGATGAAGGCGTCGACTGGAGATTCGGCTCCATCCGTTCAGGCAATACGCATACATTTAGTACCGTTTATAGTGGAAATGTTTTTTTGTTTTTTTGTGTGTGTTTTTTTTATATCTGTTCTGTTGATATTTCCTGCAGGATTTGACAGAAAAGTTAAAGGAGGCTAAAGAAGCCCAGACAGTTTTACAGAAGGATTGTGACACGTACAAGAAAGTTTTAGCAGATACGGTGAGAGACATTTATGCGCTATTGTTGGATGGATAAATAATGATTGTCATCTTTTTTTTTTTTTCGTAAGCATCTAAACCTGTCCTTGTGCTCTTTACATACTTTACAAAGAACACCACGGAGTTGAGTTTCAGTTTGGACCGGTGAATGGATCTCTCATGTTCTGATTTTACCGTTTTGTTAGGAGGGCATTTTGCAGCGGCTACAGAGCAGTGTGGAGCAGGAGGAGAGCCACTGGAGAGAGAAACTGGAGCTGGCTCAGATCGAGCTCGGAGAGGTGAGCTGAACACTGAAATCATTCTAATGACTGGCACTGAAAATGATTACTAGTCGGGGCATTAAAGTTATTTAGTTCAGAAATTGATGTGAATGTTTAGGTTTAGTTATGTTGCAACTGTTGTGATTGGATTTTTTTCATTTTCTATTTAAAATGTTCTAAATGAGTCCTAAATACATATTTTCATTGGCTTCAGAGCCAAGCTTTCCACAAAGTATATGTAAAATGTAAGATACATACTGAATTTATTGCCTGCCTGTGTACACAGCTGTACACAACGGACATTGATAAATCCCTCTTATTTTAAATTATTCTACTCGTTTACAGCGACACTCATTTGCCTCATGAAACGCCCCCAAACTGTATCATTTTGAAACTGCTTATTATGGATGACATGCAGCATTTATTTGGCATGTTTACAAATGATTACAAAACCAGTGATTGCATGAAAATCCCTGATTATTCTTCTTATTACTATTTGTCTTTTCCACTACCATTTTTGGTAACGTAATACACTGCCGCTTGAGCGCTCTACATGTGCGTAAAAGACGAGTCATTATTTGGCTTCTAGTTACATTGGAAATGCCCGAGTCTCTAATTTCTCTTAAAAATGTGTGTGTAGTGCTAAAACTTCTTGAAAGGATATCAACTAAACCGGCACTATGCAAACCAAATGGACTGATGAGCCGCTTATTACTCAGCAATCAATCTTTGGACTTTCCTGAACAAAATCAATAATTACGCTGTCATTTTTGTGAGTGACGATACATGCGGTGCAGATCCTCATTATCATTTTACCCATGATTATAGTTTTCCACCGTAAGTGCTTCCTGCATAATTGTGGTCAGTTCTCGCGTTCTCAAGCAACTCTGTTTAGTATTTCAATGAAGTGTGTTTAGTACACATTTTATTTATTTTTAGTGTGAAGGCATGACTATGCTAACTAACCAGTGTGTGTTTTACATTTTTGATACGAGTACCAAATAACTTTACCTCTTAATAACCGATAATGATTTAAAGATTTCTTGCTTTATAAATGATCATCGTTCTTTTTTTTTTTTATCCCTAGATGACTTTGAAAGTGACGGTGTTGGAACAGGAAGTGGACAGACTAAGTGCAGATGGAGAACTGGATAGTGTAAGTTTGCGATTGTGAGAAATATAAAGGAAAGGGAGGGGTAGAGGAATTTACTGAGGTTGTTTTTTCCCTCCACTGATTTCTCAAATACTAGTTTTGGAATTGTGCCAGCAGTGTTTTGAGGACCTCAGTGTGCTCATTTTTACATTGTACCATCTACACTGTTTGTATAAATACTAGTCTGAAGTCATCATGTGTGTGTTTGCATGAAATGTATGTTTCATTATACTGCAGCTAAGACGAGAGAAGCATCACCTGGAATCTGAACTCGAGAGAGCGGAGCGTGAAAGTGCAACTTATGTGTCGGAGGTCAGAGAGGTAAAACCCTGACTTATACATGTGATCTGCATTGTGTTTAACATTCATTTTGGAGACTAAACCTTAGCCTTGCTGTTACCCATAGAGTTGTGGTCATTCTGAAGTTTAGAACTACTCGATTCTTAGTCCCAATAATATCTATATTGGTTGCTGAAAAATATAATTTATGACATAATCTGAATATGATCGGTTTATTATACAAGTCAAATTCAGTACTGAATTTAGTACTGAGTTACATTAAAACCAAGTTTTTAGGTCCCTCTTATTAAATGTTGTCTTTTGCCCAAGTCTGGTGCTTATAACAAAAAATCTGCTACCAATTTAGTTTATTTATCTATTGTATGCTGTAGAGGAGTGTGAGAATACTGTCACATGACATTATCTGCAGTGATCATAAGACTGTGTGGGGAAAGTTTCCCATTCTAAGAATTTCATGCATCTTCTTTTCTCAGCGTTTCAAATTTATTTTTATAAGGAACTTCCTTTTCTTTTCTTTCAGGGAACCGAAATCTGATCTTAAGTAATCTAGCTAATGAGAAGAGTAAAAAAGTCATTAGATAAAATTACGAGGCAAGAGTGTACCCACATTGTGCAAGAACCTCATGCAGAATCTTTAGTAATATACCATGGTGTGTTTTACAAACTACTGCAGGCTGGCAGATACAGCGCACAGATAGCATTCAGTTCTCTTTACTTGAGCTCATAGGTCCTAAAAAGATCAGTTTGACAATCTTGCTTCGAGTCTGCTTTAAAACACCCTCGCCCTTTTACCCCTATACTCATCCCAGTGAATTGTCAAACTTCATTTCAGCTTAAAGATCTCTTGACCGAGTTACAAAGTAAGCTCGATGGCTCCTATACAGAGGCCGTCAGGCAGAATGAAGAGCTGAATTTGGTAAGCGCATGTCCCCATGCAGTAATATCTCTGCTCTTCTTCGCCTCAGCTAGCACATGGTCATGGGACCTAAACAACTTCTTCTAGATTAACTGCTTATTCGACAGGGGCAGGAACTACACAGCTTGCTTTTTCTCTAACTCTTTCTTTAAAGCATATCTTGAGATTCTCAGAGATTTCTGGCCAGCCTGCTTTTCTTTCCAGCTCACTCACAGCATTAACATATTTCGCTTTACTGCCTCATTGTACTACCACTCGAAATGTTTCGTTGTTTTTGTCCTTTATTCTACCTCCTATCATTTATATATTTTTGAATCTTTTGAACATTTAGTATCCTTCATTAATGAATTCACATGTGTAATTTTTCATGTCATTATGAAAGCGTTGCGAAACTACACACTTCAGTACTTGTCTGGAAGAATTCCAAATGTAACATTACACAGATGTGATCTTTTATAATAAATAACAGTAGAAGCCGAATTTTGTGAAGTCGGGTTAAAGAATCTGGTGAAACGGACGACAAATTGAACATATGGTTGATTGGGGCTTTTTGGTTTTAGCTGAAGACCCAGCTGACTGAAACTCTCGGGAAGCTGGAGATGGAGGAGAGCGAGCGACTGAAAGTAGCTGGAGATCTCTACAAGGTATATAGTTTAGTATGATTTGCTTTGTCATGTATGTTAGCTTTTACATTATACTGACTCATCATTTGTATATCCTGACAGGCCCAGCTGTCTCTAGAGCTGATCCAGGAGGAGATCTTAAAGGAATCGGGGCAAAGCAACCAGATTCAGAACAGTACTCTAACCACTGAGGTGATGTGGGGACTTCTGCCTGAATTTCTAAACTCAACATTTAATCTTTCATAATTATAGATGATAAAAGATGATTATTTCATTATAATCTGATATAATTATAACCTAATAAAGGCACTTATGGTCAGAGCAGTTTGCCATCCTGGATTTTATTATTTTTTGTATGTGACATGTGTAAGAACAATAGCATTCTGAAAACATTTAGTTAAATTTGCTAGTATTTCTTATTCAGGAAGAGATCGAGCACAAGGAGAAGATGGCAGCAGGGTTGAACCAGACAGTGCAAGAACTACAGGAATTACTACAGGCTGTCAAACAACAACTTACCAAGGGACAAGAGAGGGTGAGGCCTTAATTCCAGGGGTGAAGAATTTTTGAATCCATTAGCTGGCCTACTAGTCGAGTAGAACGTCTTGAATTGCTTGCCACACATGTGACCCACACACCCATATAAATTTTTTAATGATCTGAATGAAACCCCCACACTTTGCTATTATATTAACTTCCATTTCTTTGTGATTGGTTCCACTACATTTTGGAAAATGGCTAGTGGGGGATTGTTTACTATTGTTTGGTGGATATGTGTAAAATATATCAGAATCTGGATGGTGTATTTATTTTCTCTCTGTTTAAAGAGATGGTGACTAAGCAGGTCTATTATCAGGATACTGTGTAATGATGCTGTGTAATAGTTTAGTATTGCATGGTTTGTTCAGTGTTTCTACATACATGCATGTTCCTGATTTGTGGTTGTGAAAAGGAAAAAAAAAAAAAAAAGAAAATCTGCCACAAATTTTTTTTTTTAATTTTTATTTTTTTTTATTATTATTATAAAGTAAAGGTTGTTCAACCATCAGCCAAATCAGCTGCACCTGTCCAGCCTTGTTTTACTCACACAAATTCCACACATACACATGAAAACCTGCAGAAGAAATGAATACAAAATATTGCAGCCTCTCAATAAAGTAATGATTGATTTTTGTGTTTTTTTTCTGTTTCTTCTTTTTAGTGTGATGGAGACAAGTAGCTGAGAAAGTAGTGACAGTCTCTCTCTTTTGAAGGCCAGTTCTGTTCCACCCCCATTCAACTCTGGATCTCCTGTTTTCCTTTACACCTTCTCAGATGTGTGCTTTTCTCATCCACACCACTGACTCCTTCTAGTCCCATCCAAGAAGAGCAGGGATTGGCCAAAGCATGGCCACATACACTCCATTCTGCAACCCATCTGAATCTTTTTTTTCCTGACTATCAGTTTCTCTACAGTGGAATTCTTTGTCAGTAAAGCTGTCAGAGCTAAGCCATCCGAATAGACACAACGGTTAGACTGGTTTATGTTTTGATTAACTTTTAAATTCCTTTTTGGTTGAACCGCTTTGAATACGATATCTTTGTTAGCGTTCTTTGACAGAAGGGTTTTTATCCTTTTCGTAAAAATGAAAGTTGAGGCTAAGCGTGTTTTAAAGACTCTGCGATAACTGTGTACTGACACTTCACTACATTTGTTCTGCAATCTAAAACTTGTGTAATCATATACAACATACACATGAACCAAATACACCACGTGTTGAGTTTTCTGAATGTTATTTTTGCTTTCCAGGGTACCTATTTTAAACATGTCTGTTGATGTAAAAAAAGAAAAAAAAGAAAAAGGGAGCCATGTGTGGGATTTGTGCTATACTTTTTAATGCCAATGCACCAATCTGGCAGATGAAAGTCAGATGCACCATTCAGCAGTAACAGATTTCTAGTATAATGGTGAGGGGAAATAGGCATTGCATCAACTATTCAATACACTCATGTATTTCATTAACCAGGAATATTTCGGGGTTTTTTTTTTGTTAAGCAGGTGAGTGTTATTAAAAGGGATGCTTGATAAATACACTGTGTCTCATTATGGTTTTATAATAAATTCACAGAAGGTTGTAGATTCAGAAGTTAAAGATTTCAAGGAGTAATGAATGCTCTAGAATACATTAACATTAAATAGACGAATATTGTCGAGAAAAATATTCAAATCCAACTTATGAATTTTAACACCGTAAGGCCCAACCTTAAATTTTTGTGTTACAGTATAATTGCTTTATAATAGATTAATAGACGTAACTGCATGGAATTGTACCAATTGGAAATCAGCACGTTTGACAAAGTATTGGGACACCTGACTTCCAGCCATGTGGTTCGTCTCCAAATAGATAGCACCAAAAGTCAAGCATGATCCAGCATGGCAATGCACCTGTGACCAAAGCCCGCTTTATGAATATATTTACTTGGTTTGGGGTGGAAGATCTTGAATGACCTGCTGTAGAGCTCTGACCTCAATCCTACAAACGACTGTGGGATAAATTAGAATTTCGACTGCACCCCAGGCCTCCTCACCTTCATCTTTACCTGACTTTACGGACACCCCTGAATGATCACAAATCTCCACAACCACACTCCATAATCTAGTGGAGCATTTTCCCAGGAGAGTTGAGGTTATTATAACAGCAAAAGAGGACTAAATGTGAAATAGAATTGTATAGAATATGGTCAGGAGCAGTGTTGGACAACGTTACTTTTAAAAGTAATGCATTACAATATTGAGTTACTCCCCAAAAAAGTAACAAATTACGTTACTTAGTTACTTTTTATGGAAAGTAATGCGTTATATTACTTTTGCGTTACTTGTATCTCTTTCACGCCTTACAGGTGTAATATAGATAATTGCCATTAAGTAGTTATATTAGGGCAAAAGACATGTCTTAAACATTTAAAAATGCTTAATAACTTCTTAGATAACAATAAGATGATCGACTAAATTTTGACCACAAGGCTGAAAACTTTCCAGTCGCTCTTTTGTACACTGCTTTGCAATCTGCCTTCGCCGTCAGGAATGTAACTATCATTCGTGTATATAAGGTTGACGGTGTGGGCTGCACACCGGTGATGTGGAGGGAGAACATACCTTTCTCTGTCATCTCGTAAAACATCGTGCAATTCCGTAAATATGAGCTCGTCCTCGTCTACATCATTACCTGCTTCATCATCAGCTTGAACGCTTTTACAAAGTTCTCGCTATTATCAGTGACCGTGGCAGTTTATCTTCCCACAAAGAGCAAATGAGCTGTGAATTTGCTCTCTGTCTTCGCTGTGATGGCGTCGTACATGTGTCTCCCACAGAAAACTTTTATTCTGAGCAGTCCATAGAGCTGCAGTGGTGGAAAGTCGGCAAAAGTTTTCTATATTTCTGTCTCCATTTCCATATGTTCAACATTATACACACACACACACACATATATGTAGTGCTGTGCTTTGCATGCAGATCTTTATTATTTTAAGTGGTATTTTTTGCAGTTGACAAGAGCTTTTCACCAACACATAATCTACACTTAACCATTATTCCTTTCTCGTTTTCCTCGACTATTTCAAAATAATAAGAATACTTCTATCACAGTATTGTAATGCTCTGGTTTGCCATCTCCGCTTCTGACCAGCTTCTGTTCAGCTTCTGTTCCCGCGGCTCGCACGTGTGAGTGCGCGATTATACGTGACTACCTTCATTTTAATTCAGTATTTATTTATTTTTTTATGCAAAATAATAAAAAAAAAAAAAAGTAACTCAGATATTAATGTGTACATTTATAAAGTAACGCGCTACTTTACTCGTTACTCCAGAAAAGTAATATTATTACGTAACGCACGTTACTTGTAACGCGTTACCCCCAACACTGGTCAGGAGTATGTGCACTAAAACAAAGGATAAACTATTATATAATGGTGTTCAATATACAAATAGAATTGGATTACTTGCACTGTGGCATGTTGAACAGTAGGGGCAGTCATCCTCCAGCTCCAAATAGAACAAGTCTGTTTATTTGAGTGTCATATTTTGCTCCTGAAATCAATGCTTTACCTTTTATGACCCTGCCTAATTGCAGCCATTTACATGTCATAACATGTTAGTCTAGATGTTAAAGATGCTGTTTCATCACGGAATCCTGCAGATACACATCAAGAGCTTCAGTTCATTTTCACATCAGAAAGGGAAAATATCTTGAGGATCATGGCATGGTTGTTGCTGCAAGCGGATTTTAGAAAATCCTTGGATTTCTTAATCTCTGAGTTCTAAATAATAATTTTTTTTAAATGACCGTATGAGCAGCAATACTACAGGTGGAAATGCCTTGTTGATTGGTACGGTCAGAGAACAATCGCCAGGCTACAACCTACGTGAGCAAAAAAGCAACTCATTATGCAACAAACAAAACCTAGAGGGACTACAATAGCAGAAAACTATGTTGGGTTCCACACATCAGCCAGGGTGACAGGAAAATACTTATTTTTATAAAATCGTGACAACAGTAGCCTTATACTTATCATTATTGGAACAGGGGAGGGACAAAGCTGCATCTATGATGTGGCTATGTAAAAAATAACACCAGAATTGTTGTAACGCGTCACGTTATTTCTAGATTAAGACTGAAATCAACAATTCCATATTTATCAAATATGAGAAAACGAACAATTAAATTTTGGAGAATGTGAGTTATCGTCAATGTTAATTTTTCAGTCATGATATAAAAAACTTGTAGAGAATGTAGATTACAGAGCAAAAAAAAATTTTCTCTGAGCACTTGTTGACTCAGGCAGGATGTGCAAACAGTATAATCTAAACAAAAAAAAGGAACAACTTGAGCATATCCTTAATAGGGAAAGATGATGGTTCATGTAATCAAAACATGCAGTTCTTGCTGACACTATTATTTATAACATGGGGGTTATTCATATGGTTCAGTGAATCAGTGAATGTTTTATCTTTGATGGTTCTCACACCCAAGGTTTTTATCATGCTGTGTTAAACATGCCATTTTTGTGTGGCATTCATTTGAGCACACTGTAAGCGTGTACCACTTCAGCACATTCCAGCGATTCTACTTGCATGCCACAGTGCAGTCAGCTGATCCCACCCTTACCTGGTGGCTGTGACCTCATCAGCATGGAAACCACATTCAGGCTTCACCACACAGTTTGTCTAGCATAAATAACAAACCAGGTCAAAGACACACCCATTCCTTTGAATAATACAAAGCACAAAGGGGCACATATTTTATTGATTTATTTCTTTACTAAGGGCTTATAATAAGCCGGTTTGATTAGGATTCTTTCATGGGATATGGTTATAAAATGCAATTTCTATGTTGCAAAAATATTATGCAATTAACACAAAATTCAATTAACTGTTCAATTCTGCTCAGAAAAATAGGTCAAGAAACCTGACAGTTATTTACAATTGTCTAAAAAAGATGAAAGCAAAATCATATTAAATGTTATAAAAGTATTAATAGTGCAAATAATAAATCGAAGAAAATCTACAGTAAACATAAAGGTTAATCGCTATAAATGACAGCAGTGCACTAGAGCAGTAGACATAAAAAAACGTAAAGGCCCCTTTGAACTCTTCTATTTGTGCATTTACATCCCTCTCAGTAAAACCAAACAAAATCTGATTTAAATAAAACCAAATAAGAAGTGAATGCAACCTGATGTGTTTTAAATAAAGAACCTGGCTTTAGTGGGTGCAAATGATAGAAGATGTCATAAAAATGTAGTTTATATCTCAAATAAGCTACATATAAATGCAGAAATCCTAATATTACACGGTTCACCTTAAAGCTCTGCTATAAAGTCAAAAATGTCATGCAGTTATGAGTGCTATATATTTGAATAAAGGGAAGGGATCATTGTTTTTCTGGCCATAGATTTAGCATCTTAGAATTTTTTCTTTTTCTCTTTTTTTTTTACTAAGCAAATGCTTTTTTCCATACTATGTGACTTCCTCTGTATAATCCTAATAACATATGAGGACAAGTGCAGGAAAAAGCAGTTGGCAGTGTTCCTAAAACACGTCATCATGTAGCCCGCATGATGTTTGCGTCACTGTTGCGCACTTCTCTCTCTGTGGATGTGTCATGCACTCTGTCTTCCTGACAGTTGTTCTCTATTGTGTGCGCTTACACACACAAACACCACATTGATTCAATTCGGCCAAAAGATCTTAAACAAAGTACATTTACAGCATTTGACAGATACCCCTCATGTAGAGTGACGAACAATTCATTTATACAACTGAGCAGTTGAGGGTTAAGGACCTTAATAAAGGGCCCAGCAGTGGCAGTGCTGGGATTTGAACTCATGACCTTCTGCTAAGATGTCCAACTTCTTAACCACTGAGCTACCACTTCCCAAAGTCACCTTGTATGTTACCTATCAATATGGCATTTAAATTCTGACTTTGACACTTTGTCTGTATGTGTCAGCTTTTAAGGCTGGAACAATATATTAAATATTTACATTGAAATAATATTCTTTACTTTTTGCACAATAAAAACGGAGCGGTAAAAAGAGATTTGGTGTTTTTACATGTCTTCCACCTGTAAACTTCAGGGGTGCTCCAAAGCTTCACCGGGTGTGAAATTAGATATTAGTTTACTATATTAGATATACTACATTAGATATTAGTGTACTATAATTTCTTTAAAGAGCTCTTTAAAATTGTCATTTAGGTACTTTGTTTTCCATCGAAACACCCTGAATACTGACTTTTGTTTATTTAACCTTATTTATAAACAGGTGACAAATTAGTGGGTAAACCTGATAAAGGGTATACATGCATCAATACAATATATAAGAAGAAAAAAAAGACTAAGTTCAAATGACTAAGAATATCACTGTAGGATATGAGCAAACTGTCAGATAAGGAGGGATATTGTAATAAGGTTACAGTGCATCAAACCCTCATTACACAAAACAAATGCACTTTTAAGTGTGACATTTTTTTATCTGGTCATTATATTTTAAACAACTGGGCCATTGCTTGTGTGGCCAGAATCTAGGAGAATGGTACAGGCCTCAATGCATGACAGGTTCAGTGATTCGGTTTTATGTTTTATATTGTACTGTTTTGTGTTTTGCATGGTTCAAATCCACTTGTCTTCTCAGTGTGAATTTATCATTTATAATCATTTATAATCTTTTGATTAACATTTTGCCCTGATATATTTCATCTCATTAGATAAATTATATACTCTCTTAAATATGTATACTTTTTCTTTAGCAGTCAAGTCAACCCAACTGAACATGTACACTATGTACACACATTAGATGGAAAAAAGGTTTGTGGACCATTAGTTTTTTATGTGCTATTTGAACATTCCACTCCACATTTAGTCCCTGTTTGCTATTATCATTACATTTCTAGTCTTCCACTAGATTTTGGAGTGTCCTTGTGGAGATTTGTGCTCATTCAGTCACAAGAGCATTAGTAGGGTCAGGTACTGATACAGGGTGAGGAGTCCTGGGGTGCAGTCAGAATTACAATGTATTCCAAAGGTGTTCAGTAGAGTTAAGTTCAGAGCTCTAAAGCAGGCCACTTACGATCTTCTACTCCAACCCTTGTAAATAGAACTCATTCTGGGCAAAGGGGCACTGCCATCTCGGAACATGGTTGGGTCTCCTAGTTTAAGTGAAGAGAATATATAATGCTACTGCATCCAAATATGTCTAAAACTGCTTCCAAGTTTTTCCTGGTGTCACAATACTTTTTTTCATATAGTGTAAAGTCTTTTTCTTCTTCTTTTTCTTCTTCTTTTGGCTGCTCCCATTAGGGGTCGCCACAGAGGGTCATCCATCTTCATCCTACTCTGTCCTCTACATCTGCCTCTTTCACACCAACTACCTGCATGTCTTCCCTCACCACATCCATAAACCTCCTTCTTGTTCTTCTTACTTTTTTCCTTCTTCCTGGTGGCTCCATTCTCAGGATTCTCCTACCGATATACCCCATGTCCCTCCTCTGCACATGTCCAAACCATCTTAATCTTGCCTCCATCACCTTGTCTACCAAAATGTCCTACATGCACTGTCCCTCTAATAAACTAATTTCTAATCCTGTCCATCCTCGTCACTCCCAACGAAAACCTCAACATCTTCAGCTCTGCTACCTCCAGCTCCACCTCCTGTCTTTTACTCAATGCCACTGTCTCTAAACCATACAACATCACAGGTCTCACCACAGTCCTATAAACTTTCCCTTTTACTCTTGCAGATACTCATCTATCACAAATCACTCACTGCTATCACTCTTCTCCACCCACTCCACCCTGCCTGCACTTTTTTCTTCACTTCTCTAACACACGCTTCATTACTTTGCACTGTTGACCCCAGGTACCTGAACTCCACCACCTTCTCCACCTCTTCTACCTGCAACCGCACCACTCCACTGCCCTCCATCTCATTCACACACATGTACTCTGTCTTACTACTACTGACTTCCATTCCTCTTCTCTCCAGCACGTACCTTCACCTGCTCCCTGCTCTCACCACAAATCATAATATCATCCGCAAATAACCTTCTCTATATTTCTCCATCAACATTCTCAAAGCAAATAATGCATTTGTGGTGCTCTTCCTCGACATGAAACTATACTGTTGCTCACAGATGGTCACCTCTTCTCTCAGCCTGGCTTCCACTACTCTTTCTCATAACTTCATGGTGTGACTGATCAACTATATTCCCCTGTAGTTACTGCAGGTCTGCACATCTCACTTATTTTCAAAGATCAGTACAAGCACACTCCTTCTCCATTCCTCAGGCATCCTCTCACCTTCCAAAATCTTGTTAAACAATCTGGTTAAAAACTCCACTGCCATCTTTCTTAAACATCTTCATGCTTCTACCAATATGTCATCTGGTCCAACTGACTTTCCACTCTTCATTCTCTTAATCGCTGCTCTCACTTCCTCCTTACTAAAACGTTCTACTTCCTGCTTTATCATCCATCATATTGTATCAGCTACCTCTCTCCATTTACCAGTCATAGTACCAACATTTAAAGTGCCAACCCGAACCTCTACTCTCCTACACTTCTCCTTTTCCTGTTGTCTCTGTAGACGTCTTCCTCCTCTCCTTTTCCTCCTTCTGCCAACAGTAGCCCAATTTCCCTCGGTACCCTGTTGGCTAACAATACCTGTGGCGGTCATTGGTAACCCAAATCTCGACTGATCCGGTATGAAATTCTGGTTTGTGATTTGATTTGGCACATGTTTTTATGCTGGATGCCCTTACTAACACAACCCTCCCCATGTATCCGGGCTTGGGACCGGCACTAAGAGTGCACTGGCTTGTGCAACCCTAATGGCTGGGTTTCTCATATAGTGTAAAGTTCACGGTATGATATATAGCATACAATACTATAAGATAGTGAAGTACACTGTAATTATATCATTTAAGAAAAACATTTTTATGCATACAGCTAATGACTCAATAATTAACAGTTTTTGTGATGACCAAGCATTTCCATCTGAAGCCCATGTATTTATGTTGGTTTTCACATAAAAGTCAGAGGAAGAAAGGGTGAAAGCAAGACAACCTAAAAGAAAAAGCAACAATAGGTCATATCGGAGGTGACACATTCATCAGGGATGTGTGAACGACTGCAGTAAAAACAACAGACATGGAGCAGTGGGACAACAGAGTGACCAGTCGCAAACTTAAGTGAAATTACCCCTACGGAAAAGTTACAAATGTTGCTGTTATTGTTGCAACAGCTGTTTTTCTTGTTAATTAGTATTAGCAAAATCACTTCCATTAGATCCAGTGCTGGTAGTATCATTAATCTTAATTTATATTTCATGTCACTACTATAAATGTTACTACTGTTATTATGCAAATGGTTTGCTGAGTTTGATTTAAATGTTATAATTTATAGGCTAATTTAGTTATGCACGTTTTACAGGCATCAATAGATAAGGTTTCTGTTGCTTTTCTGAAATGATTATTATTATTATTATTATTATTATTTTTTTAGAATAGTGGTTCTTGATAAAGCAAGGTTTGAGAAGCACTTCTCAATGGTCTTTTAGTTGTAAACTAAAACAGCTTGGAAAGTGTGTAAACAAACAGACATCCCAGAGCAAATGGCTCATTCATGTGCAATTGTGCTGGAGCAGCAAAAGGAGCAGCAATTGTAACAATACACTGAGCACCAACACCAAAGAACTGTGTAATGTATGATTATATATATATCAGTATTAAGTTTTATAGTTGAAATTGCACAAGGTTTTATATTACTTACAGTACATGAACAAAAGTATTGGGACAGCTATCTTTTCCAGTGATATATGGCTCTTACCCAAACCTTTACCACAAAGTTTGAGGCACGCAATTGTATAGGTGTCTTTGTATGTGGTTGCATTACATTTCCTTCACTTAAAATAGGAAACCCAATCCTCTTCCAGCATGACAATGCCCCTGTGCACAAAGCAAACCCCATGAAGATATTGAACTATTGAACCTATTGAATATCTTTGGGATGAATTGTAATGCTGACTACTCCCCAGGCCTCCTACACCCTGACTTTTCTAAAAAGCCCCCTGACCGAACGAGCACACATCTCTACAAGAACACACCAAAATCTATCCCAGAAGAGTGGAGGTTATTATAACTGCAAATAGGACTAATTGTGGAATGGGATGTTTAAAAAGGATATAGGAATCTTATGGTCAGGTGTACATAAACATTTGTTTATCTACTGTATTTGAAGCAAATCTACCCTAATCCTGGCAACCTGCATAGGTTCAGTAAAAAAACAAAAACAAACAAAATCTGATTAAATCATTTCTCAATATATGAAACCTGGTATTTACAACCAAGCAAAACGAGAGAAAAGAATTTCGCTGACTACATCTGGTGTGCATATCCCTTTAAATATGTCCAAATTTTACTCTTTGTTTACATAATTGAAGGTGCCGCCTCAGACCGTGGCGCACTTGGACTGTGCCATTGGAGGGAGAACCTCTTAATCAGCTCGATTAATTTTCATTAAATAATAACATTCTTAACAGCTAATATAATTTAGGGCGTATTTATATACCTTTTTACCTGATCACGCAATCTATGTCGAGAGTAGGAAGGCATATAGAACTATTTCTTTCGGTTTCTCCCCCGTCGCTCCCCCCATTTAAAGTAGGCGAGAGTGGGTGGTACAGTCCACCCCCCACCGTGTAGTCTAATGTTTTTCCACTTGGCAGAAAGCGCTCAGAACACTAAGTTTACTGGCTTTATTTTTGATAACGGGAAATGTTTTGTGAAACATTAGAAGTGTCCGGACCGTTTCTGATATATACGCTTACAGAGTACATTTCGTAAAGGCGAGAAACTTGAGAGGGAGCGGAAAAATGGCCGTTAGCCGCGTCCTTTGAAGTATTTTTTTTTTTTTGCTGTGATCTTTCCCCCCCTCTAAGGATTGGAGCCATTAGATGCAGAACGAGGAGCAGCCGCTTATTCAGGTGAACAGCCTGATGTTTTCTCCGAGTCAGGAGGAGACCTGTGCACCCACCAAAGATCCTGTAAAGTACGGGGAACTCGTTGTTCTCGGGTGAGTTGTATTCCAGTTTCTCCCCCTCCAAAATCTACTCCAGGAGGAACTTCAGGTTATCTAACCGGCGTTACCTGATCCGACACGGTGGAGATTTCCAGTAACCAGTTCCCATTCTAACGTGAACAGCACAAGATGGCTCACTTTGGCCAAAAAAATAAAATAAAAAATCATATCCTTACTGAAATTACGAAAAATCGGTTTCGTCGTGAAATTCACGCGCTCACGTTATTCACGGAGCGAAACACGTGCTTTTTTTTTTCTCTCCCCCCCTCTTTTCCCGAGCCTGCATCAGGAATACCGCGCGCGCATCCAGCTTCCTTCTTGCATCTGCCATGATGGAAAGAAGATTTCTTTATTTCGATCTCATCGACCGACACACAAACACACACCAGCGCTCCAACCAAAACCAAACCCTCCTGCTTGAGTTTTATTTTTGCTTTTGCAGCTGTTGTTAATTTACTGTGTTGCATTACTTGGCCACGGCAGAGTCTCTTTTCCGTCACTCAGGAAGTCCCACTGAGATCCAGAGCTTCGGAGGAATTCGGAAGTCGTTTTACTCCACCAGACTTCTCTTTCCCATTTCCTCCCCTGTCATCCGCCTTAGTGTTTGTCTTTGCGTTTTCTAAGCAACATTTCTTCATTTACAGCCTCCTTTTTTAAGTTGAAGTTCCTGCATATTTGTATTATCTCGAGATCTGTACCAAATTCTTGCTTTCTATTGTGTGATCCTTAAGGATCTGGTGAATCAGGAATGTATTCAGTCTCCCATGTCATAATGTTTTAATATAGAACTTATTTTGATTGCTCTGTTTCAGGCTTAACATCAGTACCAGGCTTGTTCTTGTTCTGCACACTTCTTTATTTCTGGCTAAATGGGCCTGGCACGGGACCCTGGCACACTTTGGGGAGAGGGAACGAGGCTGAAAGAGTGTATTATTGATCTGGGCACAGGAACTGTGTCTCCTCAGTCCTGCAGTCTCTGTTCATTGTCCTCGCTGGCCTGACTGGCCTTATTGATAGGTTTTTTTGTGACCCGACTAGGCTTTTTTTTTTCTCTCTCGAAGCAACACCTCTGGCTGGGCTTTTTTGTTCTCATTGACTGATCTCTGCTGGTGGAACGGAGGAAAAGGGATCTCTGAGCCTTTGACTCCTCCAGTGTGTGGTATTCAGTGTCCTGTGTCACGCTTGTTTCTGAAATGGTTTTAATCGCCGCCACTTTGAGAAGGCTCGATTGAGTTCCACCAGTGTGAAGCGGTGACTCACGTACTACTCGCATGCTATTGTCTTTTTGCATTTCGAACCAAAGGTTTCACAGAACACAGTTTTAAGTAAGATTGTTTACTTCATTTTCAGCTCATCTTCTAACACCTCTAAGGTGCCGATTCATTACACTAAGATAGTTCATGTGCAGGAAAAGTGTATATTTCATTCCGGTTGTGTTTAGACTGCTTTATGTCAGACAGAAATTCCTACCGGGTTCAGATACAGTAATCTCTCTGGATTATTTGAACAACCAGAGAGATTTGTTGCCTTGTGATTTGTGGTGACAAGTGAGACTGGCCCTGTGGGAATGACCCCTGACTGCAGGACAGGTGTGGCTGATCATTCCCACAGAGGGTCAGAAGTGAAAGGGTTACCATCAGCTACATAGACCTGAGCAAGCTCTCTTACTGTATATCTTCAGCCCCAGTTCAAAAACAGTTGAAAACATAGAAAATGTTTAGAGTGAGAAAATTTATCATTTTAAGAAAACAAAAAGGTAATTATGAAATTGTGGGCAGCAGCATGTCTCCGAAAAGTTAGGACAGGCCCATGTTTACTACTGTGTTGCTGCATACCCTCTTTTTTTAACAGCAGTCTGTATGTGTGGGAACAGAGGAGACCAGTTGTTGGAGTTTTGGAAGAGGAATGTTGTCCCATTCTTGCCTGATATAGGAGTCTAACTGCTCAACAGTCCTGGGTCTTCATTGGCGTATTTTCCGTTTCAAAATGCGCTTAATATTGGGATTGTTGAAAGAACTTCAACATATCCTGAGATTTGTGTACATATGTATGTGTCTGTATGTGTGTTGTGATCTCCCCAGCCTGGCTAATGACATCGCTTGTATATGGTTATTTATACATGTACAAATCCTTGCTCAGGCAGTTTTCTTGTCTATCTTTTTATATTTTTATTATCATTACTTTGGCTTTAGCAACATATTTTTGTGTTTTATATTTATTTTTTAGAGCCGTGCCCATATAAGTGGTGCAGTACATCGTGCTTTAAAAATCTAGCATGGTCTTTAGTCAAGTCAAGAAGCTTTTATTGTCATTTCAACCATATATAGCTGACGCAGGACACAGTGAAATGAAACAACGTTCCTCCAGAACCCTGATGCTACATAAAACAACAATCACAGAAACAGAAAACACAGGGCCAAGGAATAGTGAGGTCCTTGCCACATAAAGTGCATGTTTTCAACCTGGTGCAAAACCTGTCGTAATGAGATAAAGTGAACAGTAGCAAAAATGTAAACAAAATGTTGTGTTTACCAGTCTGCTACACGACACCCATCAGCCAATGTAGTGTACAGACAGACTTCTCAAAATCAGTAACATGCAGCGACGTGGATAACTCACATTTCAAGCAGAAGGAAGTGCAGCCTAAAATCTTAACACAACACACAACTCATCAAGTAAAATTTTTATCTGCTTTTGTCCATTTAAAGACGGCAGTTATATATGCTTTTATTTCCTTTTAGGTTTTATTCTTGCCCTCAGCTAGCTGTATGTTGGTACACTATAGTTTTTTTGTTTGTTTTATACTTCTTACGATTCTACTACCTCTTACGATGCATTTGCCTCAACTCTGAAAGGGGAAGTCATCATAATCTATGTAAATCTTTTGTGTTTGAGCTACAAACAGGTGGGTGGTGGTGGAAGGCCAAAGCTGCTTCCATGTTTGTCTTATGAATATAAAAGCCTTGCCAGATAATTGTGATGAGTGCTTTATATTTTCCTCTTTAGAACACTGACTAGTCAGTGTTGTATATTTATTAAGCAAATATATCTACATGTTGATTCATCCAAAGCAAATACTGGTGTATATACAGTGCACTGGCTACCATTTAAGAAGTGCCACTTTATTGCTTCTGTGGTCTGCCATGTTGATTTGAAGGTGTTTGTTTATTTATTTATTTATTTTTACTGTTTATGATTATCAGGGTTATTTTTTTAAATTGGTAACGTGATCAAACTGTTCTTACTCTTGATTCTATTTTCTATTTGAAATCACCGGTAACATGCTTAACTCGCATGAAGTGGGGAATTGATTGATATGTGAAGTGACCCTGTTAACTCACTACAAAGTGTTTTGGGGGAAAAGGGTCTAATAACTAAATAAACTGTGGTTTCCTGACTTTGTTCAGTCGCTATATCGTTTTCCAAAAAGCTTAGTGTTCTGAAATGCGTTGCTCTGCTGGAAACCTATACAAGATTCTGAAGGTTGTGGTCAGTGGAGATCATATCTTATGCTCTGTATTATGTGGGCAGAGCAAAAGAGGCTGTTCTCAACTAAGATTTCCACATATGCTGACTGCTAGTTTACTCTTTTTCAATCATACAAAACTACAGTATGACCGTTTCACAGTAAGGACCTGATTAATGTAATACCCTGACTTGCTGCTAGTTTACAGGAGCATCAGGTATTTTCAGATTGCCTCCAAGTCATTAGACTTTGCTGTTGCATAGACTAGTTTAGTATTACTATCTAATGGTTGCCACTTTGGGGAGATGCTGACTAGTTGGATTGTGGAAAAATCAGCAACCTTGATGGGAAAGGAATGCGAGCTGATCCCAAAGAAAGCATGCGACTCTGTTAGTTTAAAAATATTCCAGTTTAAACTATCCCAGTTTTACAGTCAGCTGGACTGTGCAGGCAGAGTGGGCTATTTTATTTATATTTACTTTGTCACTTTAATGATGATGAGATGTGAGCAGGAATGTTTTTGAATCTGCCCGAAGTCCCATTCAGCCTATTAGGGAGATTGACATTTGGTTCTCCCGCTTAGAGCTTTAAAAGGTTTCTCAGGCCCGCGTGCTCTTGGAGATTCACAAAGGGAAGTGTTGACCAACAAAAGTTTAATGACTTACATTGTGTCAAATATTTTTTTATTTTTTTTTTGTCGTACATTATCACCACCTTCCCACTGTTTTTCATTTGTAAATACCATTGCTATTTACTGATACAATATTTAGTGCAGCGTAGTTATTCCATTTTAGTGTGAATATTATCATCTTTAATTATACCCCCTAACTATTACAATTATTAGAATATGGTGTGTGTGTGTGTGTGTGTGTGTGTGTGTGTATATATATATATATATATATATATATAAATTATTATTATTATTATTATTATTTTTTTTGATAAAATAAAATAAATAATAATAAAAAAAAAGATCTGTTTCCTGTATAGCAGATACAGAAAGAGATAACTTGGATCAGGAGGCAGTTTTAAGATCTTTTTTCTTTTTTTGTTTATTTCAGGTCAACAAAGCAGCTGTTATCACAAAAATGTAACACTTGTAGTAGCAAAGTAACTTCATATACAGTGCATTCGGCTTCAATCTCGCTTTAAATGACCTAATTTGACCAGACACATCTTATTACATCTTATGAAGCCAAAATCTGAGATCTCTCTCATTCTTACACAGGTACAATGGATCCCTCCCGAACGGAGACCGCGGAAGGAGGAGGAGCCGTTTCGCCCTCTACAAAAGAGTCAAGGCCAACGGCGTTAAACCGAGCACCGTACACATTCTCAACAACCCTCAGGCCAGCAAGGTACCTTGCAATATGGAATATACCTTCTTGTTTTGGTTTTACTTCTTGGTACAGAATGAGTAGGCTTGACTGACTGAGGTTTCTCTGGTCAAAAAACTCAAAATCATTGGTGCATCTGTTGTAAATATGCTTTCTTGAGTGAGCGTAAGCATGTTTATAACAGTTGTATGGAGGTGGGGGGAAAATGTACTTTGACAATGAACTGATTTGGAGCAGATATTTGTGGTCAAGCGTTTTTTTTTTTTTTTTTTCCTTACTCGGCTGCACCTCTTTCTAATGGAAAAAAAGAAGCCAGAAATAAATAATACACAGGAACTTTTTTGATAGTTATCTTATCTTCACATCGTGAGTGTGAAACATTTAATCTCTGCATTTTGTATGCATATTTCAGTCAAATCCATTTTTTTTGTTTTGCGTTTGTTTGTTGATACAATCCTTATTTTTTTTCACATCACTGCTATCAATCGGGGACACTGATGACTGTCACTTGTGTCCTCTTAACCGAATGCAGCCCTCTTGTTGATGTGACATGGTTTGGAATTGTAGTTTTCAGAGGCAGTATATAGATAATTAGACAGACTAAGCTATTGATTGATTGATCACAAAACTTGGGCTTGTGTGTGATTGCAGGACTTAGTTTTTTTTTTTTTTTTTATAATAATGGACTAGCCAGAATATCAGCACTGCATTAGGTTATCTTCTTTAAACTATTATTAAACTGTTCAAAGGAGCAAAATGGGATTTAGACAGCTGTTTCATGTAGACCTTATTGCTGTGAAATTCCCAGCAGTGATCTCTCAATCTGCCTATTTAAACCAATAGGATTTGAAACTAGACTGTTCTGGCTGCCAGAAGTAGAGGTTTGGAGTTTTTCATTCTTCTCATGTAGCTGTGGGTGTGCCAGAATGGAATGCTGTAAAAACCTGCTTTTGTGGCTTTTGGCTGGATGCCTCGGTGAAGAGGCTTTAAATAGCATCAATATGCTAATAAGGCAGTGTTGGGTAACGATGTCAGACATGGTCACCAGCCACATATCTCATCCAGGCCATGGTGACTCCTTTTGTTGTTGTTGTTGTTGTTTTTTTTTTTTTTTGCTGCGTTTGGTTTGGTTCAGATATCTCTTTGTAAGCATCTGGTTACCTGTGGTGTTTCCAGTATAACATTAAATATAACCTTTCGATTACAAGGTGACCATTGTTACCAATACATGTCTTCATGTAGTGAGTGGAAACCCATTTAAAAGGCCAGAGGGAATAACTTCTGACAACTGAAATTGTGGCACATTATTTTTTAAATGTACTTGTTTTTCTTTTTCTTTATTTTTTCTTTATTTTTTTTTTCTTTTTATTATTATTTTTTTTAAAGTGCACTTTTGGGAAAAGCTACACCGGTTCCCCAGAGTCTGAAGTTCTCCTGGAAGTGCCTTTTTTTGTGTGGCACATGTCCAAAAGACCAGAACCCTCTCTTGTCATGTGGGGTTATGGGCTTAGAATAGCCATGGAATTCTGCTACTTCATTTTCACACGTAGGCATTGGTGGACCTTTTGAACCTTTCACCTTAATCTTGAATGCATCATTTTAGCGATGTCTTTTTTGCACTGAGGTCTGGCATTTTAGGCAAAATTGCTATTCGCATATTCCTGCAAGTTATTAGAATAATGTTTGAATATGCAAAGCGTGTGTGGATGCACAAGGTGACACTTTAAGCTTCCCGCAGCTGGCACGTGTTGTCCGGTTCCACATTAGAATTATATTTCCTTCTGCACACTCCTTATGATGCTTTGAGCTACTTACAGCATGTTTAACTATCTTAGCTGTCTCCTTAGTGTCCTGCCGCACAATTATTAGGCTTTATAATGCCTTTGTTTTTTTATTCTTAAACCGAGATGCAAAACTGCACTTCTGCAGTCGAGGATTAGAGTCTCTGGTTCTTATAGAGTGACCCTACACTTAAAACCCAACACCTTAAAGCTGTAAACTATAGATTTAGCAGGCAGAATATTTGTATTTACATTTTTTTTTATTTCTTAGCACATTACTTATATTTGTTTATTTTTTTAGCCATTATGAAATCTTCTTAAGTGCTCAGTAAAGTTTGGTCCCAATATCTGTACATGCATTGTAAACCGTAAGGCTGTAAGGGTCTTTTGTATCTTGCCTCTTTCCGCTCAATGACCTTCTCCTATTTGACATTGTGAAACAAAAAATAACATCTCTATAGCCCTGGCACCCTCTTCAGCTGTATTATTCTAATGTTAAAGTGTTACAAAGAATAGCCATTCTTTAAACTGTTAAAAAGTTGCTCAGAACTGGGCTTGCATTCAGCCAGAAGGCAACAAACTGCCACTAAAGCTCTTCATAGAACAATGTGTGTTTCTTTGGAGGTCTTTGAGTTGTGTTTTCTTTGTCAGAGTTGCATTGTGAGCTCTGCAGTAATTGATGGCTGTTGGGGCAGCTGTAAAACTACAGCTTTCTGTGACCCAACAGCGTCTCCTTACACTTTCCTCACAACGCATAATTGTTCAGAGATACAGTATAGCCCATTGCCCATGGAGCCCAGGACTTATTGTCCCTGCTCTTTTGTGTACTCCCTAGTGTACATTAGGGATGGGGATGGTGGATGGTGGACCCCCTGTGAAGTTCGACGTGAAAGAGAACCGCCACATCCCTGCCAGTTTTCATGACTGAACCTGCATGCTAGGCTGCGTTCACAAGAATATTTTGGCATCCATCATAAAATGCTGGGTTATGTGTTGCTGGTTTGTTGTAGGTGGTGATAATCATATCCCAAACAGGCTAACTTTCTGGAAGTTTGCTCTAAAAAAAAAAAAAAAAAAATCGCTACGGGATAAACAAGACATGTCCTTTGAGTTAATTAAAGTGTAGAATGATTCAATCACCTTCAGTATTTGCTTGATCCTGGTCATTGCTTACTAGTGCATACAAAGGGAACACTGGAAACATTGGTCGTGGAGTTTAGAATACACCCGTGGATGGGACTATCTCAGGCGCCATGCATGCACTTTCATGTTCTTATTTACCCCTAAAGGCATTTTAGCCAGTCACCCTACTTTTAATTATGGGAAGTGGAACGAAACCGGAGAAACTGACCTTAGCAGAACATGTGAAACTCCACACACACACAGTAACCCAAGCTCAGCACCGACTCAGGGATTCTGTAAACTGTGTAGCTAAAGCTACCCTCGGCAACACCGTCCTGCTCCTGGAAAAATCCCAAAACAAACATCCTGATTTATATTGTACTACGTCTATTCTTTTGGCTTCAAATTGCAGTGGTGAATAAAAACCTTTACAGAAACCAACCCTAAGGAACCCTGTATAAATACCACAGCGCTACCAAGATTTGCTTTGAAAATGAAGGGCTGCCACCTTTCATATCGGGCAGACTAGAAGTGGGCATATAGGAGTAGTGAGATATTTGAGGGGATGTTGATTTTCATCTAACGTGTAAAATTGTCTTTATGCAGCAGCATTTCTTATTTTATTTGATTTATTTCTTCATTCTATTCATGGCCAGCTATCGTGCTGTTACCAGCACATCCTCCTCATTTGCCTCATAGTTCACAGTGTATAGAATTGTATATCGGATAGAGGATATATGATAACTGCTAATTAGTTTTTCATCGAGCCCGTTCAGCATCTTCCGGCAACCTTCACGTGGTTAAGACGCACTGCGTCTCTGCTAAACGTTTTACAAATGCAACAGCTATTCATTTCAGTGCATCGATTTGCATTGCTGATTATTTTTCAGTGTCACACTGATGAGCATTTTGGTTTTTTTTTACTGTGCAGATTTGTTTTGCTGCCCTTGAACACATTAAGTTGTTGATATTTTCATTTAGAACTCTGAGTTCTGCAGTAAAGCAGCAGTTTTGTGTAGCACTACAAAACATAACAGTGCTTATACTTTTGGGCAAATAGCACAAGCTAAGGTTGTTTGTTGGTTTAAACGGAAAGTAGGATTGAAGGAGTTTCTGCGAGACTGAGCAGGATTGGTCAGTATTAAGGGGATGTGGTTGCTCAGTAGGTTAAGGCGCTCTACTTCTGATTAGTGTGCAAGTTTATATTCCAGCACCACTAAGCTGCCACTGTTCGGCCTTCGGATGCGACCTTTAACCCTCAACTGCTCGGTTGTATCAATGTGAATGAATTACTGTTGGAGCAGGAGGGATTGGTCAGAAATTCTGAGAAGTTAGTCAGAAAAGTATTTACAGTAGAAAACCTGAGGAAAGTTACTTAATTTAAATACTTTTAGTTCCATGTTATTGAATTAAGTAACATTTTAACAGTTTTCTTGATCATGCAACAGCCAGGTTACTGCTGCAGTATTCCATTTTGCAGGCCTCCTACAGTAACACTGATGTTAAAGTTCCTGTCAGTAACATCCTTGTGAGGCCTCACACAATAGTACTCTATACTATTAATGCTTTTATTTAAACCTACCTAATCTGTTCTTATAAATCTGACTGATCAGATATTCCCCATTGTTAGTGTAGTTGAGTTAGTCAGATTTACTGCGGGAGCAGGAGAAATTAGTCAGATATTCTGGTCAGGACTGGTGGGAGTGGGCAGGAGTGGGATTATGGCTAAGACGCTCACTATGTATTGTGTAACAGCTTGCTCTATTAGATAGACAGTCAGCATTGAACCAAAAGTTGTTACAATGCTGTTCTTGTATTTTGTTTGACTCTGGAGAGAAGGTGATTACACGAGGAATGCAATAATTCCACTACCCGTGGCCATCAGTAGACCATCATCAGTTGTTTTGCTAGATACAGAAATGTTATCGGTCTCAAAGTCGTCCCTGCTTTCAAGAGTGGAGTATGTAAGCATACAGGCATAAAATGCCTCGAAGTGTGCACTACATATGACTCCATATTTACTATACACACTGCTGTGGCCAGACTCCCACCAACCTGTTTTTCTCTCTCTCTAACTGTTCTTTCCTCCGGTGTAGTGCACATGACCTCGATTCCACTCCCCTTGTGATGTGGAGATTTGGAAATCGCAGATTATTGAGAGAACGAGGGTGAGGAGGGAAAGGTGGCTACACTGTGATAAAAATCCCTTTCTGTTCTGTGGAAAATGCACTCTGGTATGGCTACATTTAATGAGCTCATTTGTCCTTGCCCTGGTTGATGATAGTCTGAAAGCTTTTTGTACACTGTGCTGTAGGTTACATGTCTCTTTGCTGAGTATTTGCCCCTCACTTTTAATTGAATGTATAACTTGGAGATTACTGATAGTGTTTGTAAAAAAAAAAAAAAAAAAAACCCTTCTGATGACTGTGTAAAAATGCTATGTGCGTTCTTTATCTACAGATCAGTGCACTTTTACATAGTGTTCCATAGTGGCTGCTTGGAACAGTCACAGAGGGCTTCTGAATATGTTATGAAAGTGTTAAATACTTTTACATAATCAAGTGACCTTATTTTATGTTCCTGGCAAATGGAATGGACGATCATGTTCAAAATAATACCAGGGAGTCCAGGAGCAATGAACGGCTTTGTGTCGGCTGTACACGAAGGCCTAAAACAATACTCTTTCACATCTGTCATTCTAGGCTTTCTTGATCAATATCTCAACTCTTGTTCACCCTGTTAGGTTGCGACTGCAGTTGGAGACTAACATTGTTGCTCTTATTTTGTAGGCTGTAAACTGTAAGGGCCAGCACAGTATCTCCTACACTCTGTCCAGAAACCAGACTGTGGTTGTAGAGTACAGCCATGACAAAGACACGGACATGTTCCAGGTACAGTAAAGCACACACAACGATGATAAGAGCTAACTAACTATATATAGAGCGTTTATACATATATATATTTTTTTTAATGTTAAATAAGCTGATTTTTGTAGGTTTGTGGAATGTGATTAGGTGTGAAAGAGTAATGCTAGTGATCATTTTGTATAAATGATCATGCTCACTGTTCTATTCCTATTGTGCCACAGCAATTTTCTAGTGATCGCAGTTTTTATTTTATTAATAAACAACAGCTTTTCAAACTGTTGTTTAAAATACCAACTGCGAAATTTTTAGACTGTGAAATGTCTGAAAGAGAAGTGGACATTTCCTGTTAACATAAAAAAAAAAAAAATTACCCGTTTCTGTATAATAACTTTGTTACAGTAAACAATCAGAACATGAAATCTTTCTTTCAGTCAGGCCCACTGAAGCTCATATCACAAAGGATATAAATCCCTGATAGAACACAGCCACTGTAGCTCTGTTTTGACAAACCATTTATTGTTTTACGAACGTCCTCAGGCGATGGGGAAGTGTGTATGCGTGTGTGTCTGTGTGTGGGAGTCTAACCATGTACAAACAAAACAGACCAAAGACAAATGACCAGAAATGGAAAGTTTAAATGGGAACCAACCGGAACCCACAAAATGAGGAGAAAGAGTGCTCATAAACAGGAACTGAATTTGGAGACTTTAATTTAAGTGTTCAATTTTATTTATTTTTTTCTTACACATTTACTGAAATTTTTGGTGATGTTTCATCCTAAAATGATATACTATAATTCTTAGTATCTTTGGTCCATTCTTTAAATTCTGGTAAGATTGTCACTGCGTCTGTGTACAAAATGCAGCACAAGTTGTGTTCAAAACATGTTTTTAGAGAAGAAAGAGAAGAAGTGCAGACAGTGACACACACGTGTCCTCATATCGTTTCCCCACAGTGCATTTGAATAGACTTTTTTTTTTATGGTTCTCATTTGTTTTGAAAGTACAAAAGAAAAGATTCTATTATAATAAAAGGTTTTATATTTGGTTTGACTGTTCTCGCTGATTGAAACGGAATCAAAGCGTTCTTTTAAAATGTGTGTTTTTGCAGCAGTCACCACATTTAAACACACTTAGCATTTTTTTTTCTGCTGTGAATTTAGATTGGGCGCTCAACAGAGAGCCCCATTGACTTTGTGGTGACCGACACAGTATCTGGGGGCACAGACGGCGAGGACTCTCCCATCACGCAGAGCACCATCTCGCGCTTCGCCTGCCGGGTGGTGTGCGAACGCAACCCTCCATACACTGCACGTATCTATGCTGCAGGCTTCGACTCTTCCAAGAACATCTTCCTAGGGGTAAGAGTGCACTTCCACATGACCATACACTTACATTGTCCACAAGAGAGCCTCCTGGCTACTTTTATCCCTGGTATTTGAGAAAGCGTCTATCTATATATACATAAATGTCCTGGCTTGCGAAGTGTCTTCTTCTGCTGATCCAGTGGAACCTTCCAGAATAACCCGTTAAATATAGATATAAACAGAATCGGTCACTCACGGATGTCGTTGTGTCGCGTGTCTGTTTGTTTACCATGTTCGTCTATCCACAGGAGAAAGCAGCCAAATGGAAGAATCCAGATGGCCAGATGGACGGACTGACGACCAATGGTGTGTTGGTGATGCATCCGCGTGGTGGCTTCACAGAAGAGTCCAAGCCTGGTGTGTGGCGAGAGATATCCGTGTGCGGAGATGTATATACACTCAGAGAGACTCGCTCTGCCCAGACACGAGGCAAATTGGTTAGTGCTGTGAAATGTTCCATACGTAACGTTACAGAAGTCTTGGTCAAATACAATGTTGTTTTTGATTTGTCTTTAGCGTATAGAGATCTAATCAAATCTCTAATATTTTGCCATTTTTTTGGCCAGATGAACAGAGAAAGAAAAAAAAGATATGTGACTCCTCAAGGCATATATGAGCTTCAGTAAATTAAAGAATGGAAAAAAGAAAACCCTAAAGTGAGGTGGTAACATTTTGATATGATTAAGAAGTGCTTCTCAAATGAATTGTAGTTCAGATTTTATTTATTTATTTATTTTTACAGAGAGTAAGAAAGATTAACTTTTTTACCCAAACCCTTGTGATTATTATTAGGTTACACTGTTTTGGTAAAAGCGAAAGGAAATTTGATAAAATGTATGATTTTGGATCTTATCAACAGAAAAATTATTTCCTGCTGAATTCACTCTTGGGTTACAAACATAAAAAAAAAACATTCCAGTTTTGGGTTTGGCTGTACAGCACAGAGTCTGTCCTCTGAATCATACTGCATTGAATTTTGCTCATGACACGAAGTCTGCACAGAGACTTCTGGCTGATTTAAGTACTTCAGTGATATTTTTTTAATTAAATCAGTGCAATGTACATTGTGGCTGATGTGCTGGACCTCTGCATTTGACCCAGTCACTAAATTAAAATAATTGACAGTTTGAACATAAAAGACCTTTGCAAAGCAAACTAAATTGGTTTATGAAGGTGGCTCCAACAGCTGGAGCTTTATATTCCATAAAGCTCCAGATGTTGAACCCACCATCATAAACCGATTTGGTTTATATTAAAATGTCAACCTTTAAATAGTTGGATTACAACTAGAGAAGTCCAGAAAAAGGGCTTTTTAAGCTCTCTACCGCCCTCTGCAGGTGAAGTGTTTTTTTTTTTTTTTTTTTTTTTATATATACAGTTTGCAGATGCTAGTTTCATACAGCGTTCTAACTGATTTAATTCTACAATACAGTGGTACCGCGCTTATCGACCTTAATCCGTTCCTTAAAACCGGTCGAAATGCGAAAAGGTCGAAGAGCGAATGTAATTATCCCATAAGTAATAATGGAAAACCAATTAATCCGTTCCCGACCTCCACCGATACCCATTTATTAACATTTTTTGCCCTGTTTTTAGCAGTATTAATACTAAATAATACATAAAATAATACGGGTACATAAATAATACTGTATATATAATACAGTAAAAAGTATAAATTAAAAACATTACAAAAGTAACAAAAAAATTAAATAACACTATATTGTTCACAAACCGAAGTTTCATTTACGATAGATGCTCTCTCCACAAAGGCTGAGGCGAGACTGGGAAGATCCTTTCCCTCGCTCCACGTGGGTCAGGGTAAAAAAAGGTCGATAAGCGGGCATTTGGTCGTTCAGCGGGCGCAAATTTCGGTCGAAAAAACTGTTCGCTAAGCGAAAAGGTCGATGTCCGAGCCGGTCGATAAGCGGAGTACCACTGTATTTTGTCAATAATAGGCTTTTTAACCTTTTTAAATATGTGAGCCCTTTGGCTTATTTAACTGAAAAACACAACAGAATTAGTGGCTTTATTGACCCTTCATATTCCGTTTGCAACTGTACAGTGGATATTTGTTTTCCCATTCGGTCTCTTTTCATTAAATATATATAAACGATGGTATTTATCTTTAGATACCATTTAACCACAGAAATCGTTAACAATATAAAATCAACATATAAGGGAAAAGACATGTTCTTCTAGTGCTTGTAATGTGGTGAAGTTGTGCATATTGTTTCATGTACATCAATATCTTAACAAGGATTTTTTTTTTTTTTTTTTTTTTACTGTTCAGGTGGATAGTGAGAGTAATGTGCTGCAGGACGGTTCTCTGGTGGACCTGTGTGGTGCCACACTACTGTGGCGCACAGCTGAAGGGCTCTTTCACGCACCCACACAGAAACACCTGGAGGCACTTCGTCAGGAGTTAAATGCTGCACGGCCCCAGTGTCCGGTGGGGCTGAACACCTTGGCTTTTCCCAGTATGCATCGCTCTAGCCGGGCACTGCCCAGTATCGCCCAGCAGCAGGACAAGCAGCCGTGGGTTTACCTGGCATGTGGGCACGTGCATGGCTACCATGAGTGGGGCCACAGCTCCGAGCGTGAACCTAATGGCAAACGCGAGTGCCCCATGTGCAGGACTGTGGGGCCGTACGTGCCTTTGTGGCTTGGCTGTGAACCAGCCTTCTATGTGGACTCGGAAGCACCTACGCATGCCTTCGTGCCTTGCGGTCATGTCTGCTCAGAGAAGTCGGCCCGCTACTGGTCTGAAATTCCCTTACCGCATGGTACCCATGCTTTCCACGCTGCGTGCCCATTCTGTGCCACGCAGCTCAGTTTAACACAGGGATGTGCTAAGCTCATCTTCCAGGGCCCTATAGACTGAGTGAGGAAGCTGAGGATGCTGGTGCTGATGCATGAGGATTGGTTTGATTTAGATGGAGCAGGGATACGAGCTGTAAAAGGAAAAAAAACAGAACACAGCAAAGAACTGTTGAACACCACAAACCATGAAGATATGCTCATATACTCAAATTCTACTTCTACTGGAAACTTTAATCTCCATCACTGTAATATCAGAGTTACCTTGGAGGTGGCAGGACTGCTGGCCATGAATATGAAGCAGACTTTTTTTTTATTATAAGCTGTTGAATGTGTTGGCCCACAGGTATTGTATCCCAGCAGCCCTGTGAGAACACTTTCAGATGCCCTTTTGAGCATTTCCTTGATACACTGATTTTTTTAACTTTATAATGGAAGAAGCTGCTGGTGAGTGTAGTAGCCACCAAGTTATAATAATAATTAAGATTTCAGTTTTTTATTATTTTTCCATTAATCAACAGTCTAATACAGTATTACAATTGACAGAATTTAATGATTGACAAACAAATTTGTTTTGTACCAAAATTTAGTTTTCCAAAGAAAAGAAAATGGCTGCTAAACCTGGACTATTGAAATAATCCCTTGATGAACCCTGGGCAAAAAATGGGTCACTCCCAGGCATTTCTTGATCATGAGCAAATTCTCAAAATCGATTGAAGGGGCATCTCATTTCTAGACAGTTAATGTCTCTGACCTGTAAGAGTTTCCTCTGATGTCTTTCCAGTCCAGGAATTTTATTGTACTGTAACTCGTGAATTATTTTTGTTGTTAGGTGAAGGAACAGTATGCAGGTCGAGTTGGTCGGGAATATTCACATCCCTGCAAGTCACATCCATACTGTAAAAGTTGCTTTAAACCAAAACCTACAAACTTGGTGATTTTTGAAAATGTATCAGCTGTGAAACGAACAGGCTGCCGGCCAATGATCAGCCGGTTTCCCACTTCTTTTCGATTCCAGGTTTCTCACCAGTGAACATTCACATACTAATAGGATGTGATCATGTTTATAATGTTGTTTTAAAATTAAAGAAACTGGTCTTCTATTTTCTTAACCTTTGTACATAGAAAGATTTTAGTTCTGGGAATTGGGGGAGTTTTTTTTTTTTTTTAAACAGTGGTTTAAATGAGTTATTTTAATCAGAAATGGGGTTATTGCATTAAAAAAAACATTATAAAAGATTTAATTCAAAACATTCCTGTTTTTTGATGTTTCATTTTTACTTACAGATGCATTTTACTACCAGTTTACTAACAGAAGAGATCATTTATCTTGTTAACCCAATTCCAGTACTGTTACGCATTGTTTTGGTGGCAATAACAAATCATCTGGCCACAATTTAAGTTAAAATTTGCAATAGCGAGCAGAGTGTTTCAATTACTTCACTTCTGCAGTATACCTCAGGTTTCTCTTGTTTATTACCATTTATGGCCACAGTATGGCGCTGCTGCCCAGGCAATCTGTAACACAGCTTTAAAAACTTTCTGGAGAGAAATGTCTATGAGTGGGTCGCAGGAAAATTGAAACAAATGGAGTGAACAATGGATAGAAGCTATTTTAAAGAAATAATCTACTCTGCTATTTACTTTCAGAAAAATGCTGTTTGTTTTTTTTTTACTGGGAAACAGGTTTTAAACAACCCTCCTAGACTGTGTTCTTACAGATTCCCCCTCCCAGGCTCAGGCTATAAAACTCTGTTTTAAATGGTTTCATTAGGCATTTATTTAAAAGCACACAAAAATGGTTTTATTTAGACCTGGTCCACATAAAGCCAAAACTGACCATTTAATGGATGTGTGTTATCCATTATCTAGTCATTACCCTATTTGTCCTTTTCACATAGTTGCTCCCTACAAATAAAGGCATACTGTTTATTTGAATGACAGTGGATGCTTTAAATGTGACCTCTGGCTGCTTCTGGGAATCTGGACCTGACTTGCTTTCAACAACAACTTTTGATTAAAATGAACACTATATGCATTTCTGAAGGAGAAACGGCATGAAGTCGCTTAACTTTGCTCTGAAAATTGAATTTCTATTGTGATAAAGTAATGACGCAATATATGAGCATATGTATAATATGCCAACAGTAACAACAAAAAAAGTGCATCTTTTGCTGTATTTAAATGCGCATCATTAGTTTATATTGTAGATATGTTGTTTCAGCCGATCAAACAGGATTGCGTTGTTTACAAACCAAATATACCTACTACTTTAGACTTAATATGAAGAGCTCTATAGCACTCAGACTCTCTCTCTCTCTCTCTCTCTCTCTCTCTCTCTCTCTCTCTCTCTCTCTCTCTCTCATGTGTTCACGCACAAAGATAGAAAGGCACAAGTGAAGACAATATCTTGTATCCAATCCCTCCTGGCTGACACCACATGATGGCTGCCAGCTCACGAACCAAGTACATCAGAGGGATCAACGCGTATGGGAAAGAATGATCTGCAAGCTTGCATCAGCAAACCTGAGTGATATGCCAAGTTGTGACGTCAAATCCTAATACAGCAATTTTTATCAGTCCGTTCCTGTATCTTTGCATATGCATCAGTAAAGTCAGTCACATAGCTCCTGGTTTGATCCAGTCTGTGTGTAAAAGTTAACTTAGTTTTTTTTTCCTGGGTGGAGGGCACTGATCAGGAATCGATTTTAAAGGCAATGGATGTAAAACATGATTTGAATGGACAACTCACCCTCTAATTTGGCCTACATTAATTGGTACAGTGCATCTAAGAAAGTATTCACACAGCTTCACTTTTTCCACAATTTATGTTACAGTGTGATCCCAAAATGTATTCAATTCATACTTTTCCTTAAAATTCTACAAACTATACCCCATAATGACATGGAAGAAGTGTGTTTGAAATCTTTGCAAATTTATATTAAAAAAATGGAGAAAAAAAACCCCCACGTACATATGTTTTCGCAGCCTTTGCTCAATACTTTGTTGAAGCACATTTGGCACCAATTACAGCCTCAAGTCTTTTTGAGGAAGATGCTACAAGCTTGGCACACATTTTTTGGGCAATTTCTCCCATTCTTCATTGCAGAACCTCTCGAGCTCCATCTGGTTGGATGGGGAGTGTCGGTGCACAGCCATTTTCAGATCTCTCCAGGGATGTACAATCGGCTTCAAGTATGATCTCTGACTGGGAAACTCAAGGACACTCACAGTCGTCCCATAGCCACGCCTTTGTTATCTTGGCTGTGTGCTTAGGGTCATAGTTCTGCTGGAAGATAAACCGTCGCCCCAGTCTGAGGTCCAGACTGCTCTGAAACAGGTTTTCATTAAGGTTGTCTCTGTACATTGCTGCATTCATCTTTCCCTTAATCCTAAAAAGTCTCTCAGTTCCTGCAGCTGAAAAACATCCCCACACCATGATGCTGCCACCACCTGGAGGCCTATACTAGAAGCCAAACCTATAGGCTTGATTGGTTGAGTGCTGCAGAAATGGTTGTTCTTCTGGAAGGTTTTTCTCTCTCCACAGAGAAATGCTGGAGCTCTTTTAGAGTGATCATCAGGTTCTTGGTCACCTCCCTGACTAAGGCCCTTCTCACCGATTGCTCAGTTTGGCTGGGCAGCACGCTCTAGGAAGAGTCCAGGTGGTTCCAAACTTCTTCCATTTAATAATGATAATGGAGTCCACTGTGCACATTGGGACCTTAAATGCTACAGAAATTCTTCCCAGAATTCTCCCAAATTTCCCAGATCTGTGTCTTAATGCAATCCTGTCTTTGAGATCCACAGACAATTCCTTGGACTTTATGGCTTAGTTTATGCTGTATGACCTTCCTTAGACCGGTGAGTGTCTTTCTAAATCATGACCAATCAACTGAATTTACCACAGGTGGACTCCATTCAAGTTGTCGAAACATCTCAAGGATGATCAGTTAAAACAGGATGCACCTGAGCTAAATTTTGAGTGTTTAAGTTCAAGTTTATTTCCATAGTGCTTTTCATAATAGATATTGTCTCAAAGCAGCTTAACAGAACATAAGAATTAAAATGAATTATATGTGTTTATCCCCGATGAGCAGCCTGGGGCTACAGGGGCAAGGAAAAACTTCCTATATAAATGAGGAAGAAACCTTGGATCTGAGCACCTTTGACTGTGTCGAGCATCTCAAATATGTAAGTTCTTGGGTAGACTGGTTGTTCGATTGGTAATATCTACAAAAATGGTCCAAGAATGGACAACTTATGAATCAGCAAATGGGCATGGGTGCCAAAGTCTCATTGATGCTCTTCTCTGATCACAAAAATAGTGTCAGTGCACACACATGTTACATCATATCATATTAAGAAGCATATTGTAAAATATCATTGATACATACTCTATATTAAATAATAAAATATAAAATAGTATGTTGGACCAGATTGGTCCGTGTTGACATGATTTAATTCTTAAATTCCTGCAGATACTTTAGTTCCACTTTCATCTCTGGTCTAGCAGATCCCAAAGGTGTTTTATTGGATTCAGATCCACTTTTTGAGAAAGCTACTTAAGAACACTGAACTGAATGTCATGTCATGAAACCAGCTTGAGATGGGTTTTTGCTTCATGGCATGGTGCATGATCATGAAGTATTTAGCTATTAGAAGATAAAGGGATGCACAGGGTCAGCTACAGTACTCAGACAAGGTGGGACATTCAGGTGATGATTACTATTAATGACTGACTGCTATTAACAGGCCTGAAGAATGCCATGAAAGCATTCCCCACACCATTATGCCACTTCCATCACCCAGTCTGTTGACACTAGGTAGTTTGGGTCCATTGATTCATGCTGTTGATGCCAAATTATTTGTGCATCAAAAAAAATGTGACATTTATCCGACCAGGCTATGGTGGTAGCTCAGTGGTTAAGGCTCTGTGTTACTAATTGGGAGATCAAGGATTCAAGCCTTAGTATCACCAAGCTGCCACTCTTGGGGCCCTTGAGCAAGGCTCTTAACCCTCTGTGTTCCAGGGGTGCTGTAACATGGCTAAACTTGCACTCTGACCCCAGGTTCCTTACATCGCTGGGATATGCTAAGAAAGAATTCCACTGTGCTGTAAAGTACATATGACAAGTATAAAGCACCTTTCATACTTTTCTTATTAAATGATATCACCACAGACACAGTTAAACAAAGGCAAGTCTCAAGCCACTTGATAAATGGGTAGAGGGTAAGCTCGAAAGTAGCGTACAGTGCAATTGATTTGTGATAGCATTTAGATTTTTTTTATTTGTTGAAGTATGTGTTATCAATGCCCAAAATCTACAGTATCACACCACCAACTCTGATTCCACAATTCCCTGTGTAAAAAAGCAAACCAGCTTATGCTTCCATATTTTCATACTAATACAGTAAGTGTCAAAAATGGCATAGCTCTTATTGTCTTTGCGTCCCTGTGTCCTCTGGTGCAAGTTGTTGCATTACAGGTGACGAGAAGCTGCGAGCCAAATAGAGCTCGCGCTGTTTACCTCCTTCACCCGGCATGAGAGCAGGAACACGATAACGCAGATGATCGCCTGTGAATGGGAGATAGTAAAACTCCCTTCTGCCGACACACCACACACACACACACACACACACAGATGCAGTCTTTGCTTTCCTCCCTCGCTCTTCATTTAGTAAACTTGGCAGTCGTCTTTAATCTCGTGGTAAATTGGAGCAGTGGGGGAGTGTAGAGAGTGCTGTATGCATGTCATTAATTCCTCACTATTTCTGTCTGGCGCAATTAGTCACTGTTTGCTGCTGAAAATGCGCCATTAATTATATGCGCCTTCAGTGCTGAGGTTCAGATCACAGCGACACGGTGAACCCACTGTTCCACACTGCACTCACCTGCGTAAAGAACGATTCAGCTCTCTGTTGAAACACATAGAAATACTGTTCATGCCCATGTGTTGCTGATTTATTGTACAACAGCATTAGAATGAAGAAAAGGCACAAAACTTGTTAACAGAGTAGGAAGTACTGAGCATGAAACACGTAAAAAAGGGAGCATGAGTTCTGTGAGCACAATCCACTTACTTAAACTGATATACCAATGAATTGATCACAAAACTGCATTTACTCTTTAATGCAATGGGAATTGTCTGTTTGTATGCATTTAATTTGCTTTTACATGACACTGAGCTGTTGGATAGTCCGTTCTCTCCTAAAAGATTACTGGATTTACTTAGATAGATGATGTATCTTAGGAGTAAAACAGTTTCTCCACATAATTTCATTGCATTTCTCATTGGTATAGTTAAATTAAACCCCTAAATGCAGTATCCAGGAAGGTGCAATATCTAGAATGAAAGACAAATGATTTCTTCTCCGTTTCATGTTGCTTCTCAAAATGGCATAACAAACGTGATGGAGCGCCAACTAGAGAACACATTATCATTAGGTTCCTGTTGTGTTGGCCAAATTGAATCCTCTTATTTTAATTGGCCACCATTAGGTTTTCCGCTCAAGGCAATTCCAGCTGGGCCTTGTTTTTATTGCTGCATGTACACCAAAGCAAAGCTCCAAAAATATTGATCACAATCATCTTAATCTTTAATGGTTTTAATTGCAGCTTGCTGTTCAAACCACAAAGAGGTAAACAGGCAAGTTTGACCAACATGTATCTCTTTATCTATGTTAATTTATGTATCAGGTCCAGTTTGTATTCTTCTGTTCTAGCACCATGCGGATAAAGATGAGGATGACTTTATAGTTCTTGTGATGATCTTGTTTGAGCCTGTGCTGATCTGAGTTTAAAACAGGGGCACACGATGATACGGCTTTTGGAAAAGGTCTGCATATTGCAAGAGTGACTCTCCTTTGTTTTAAAATAATGAGCCTGTTTTTCATGATTTAAACACCAAACAACATATAAATAGTCTGAATGAGACACTTGTTAGGGGCTGTTTTTTGGAGAGAAAGAGAATGAAAAAGTCAGTAGGAGTAAGACAGAGTACATGTGTGTGTATGAGAGGGAGGGCAGTGGTGTGGTGTGGTTGTAGGTAGAATAGGTGGAGGAGTTCAGGTACCTGGGGTCAACAGTGCAAAGTAATGGAGAGTGTGTTAGAGAAGTGAAGAAAAGAGTGCAGGCAGGGTGGAGTGGGTGGAGAAGAGTGATAGCAGGAGTGATTTGTGATAGAAGAGTATCTGCGAGAGTGAAAGGGAATGTTTATAGGACTGTGGTGAAATCTGTGATGTTGTATGGTTTAAGACAGTTGCATTGAGTAAAAGACAGGAGGTGGAGCTGGAGGTAGCAGAGCTGACGATGTTGAGGTTGAGGGAGTGACGAGTATGGACGAGGATGGACCGGATTAGAAATTAGTGTATTAGTGGGACAGCGCATGTAGGACGTTTTGGAGACAAGGTTAGGGAGGTGAGATTGAGATGGTTTGGACATGTGCAGAGGAGGGACATGGGGTATATCGGTAGGAGAATGCTGAGGATGGAGCCACCAGGAAGGAGGAAAAGAGGAAGACCAAGGAGGAGGTTTATGGATGTGGTGAGGGAAGACATGCAGGTAGTTCCGTTGAAAGAGGCAGATGTAGAGGACAGGGGGGTATGGAGACGGATGATCCGCTGTGGCGACCCCAAATGGGAGAAGCCAAAAGAAGAAGAAGAAGAAGAAAAAGAAGAAGAAGAAAAAGAATAGCAGGTCACATTGTGGTCCAGTTATTAACATGTAATATAGCTTTTACAGTATTATTGCATTAATTAAAAAAACAAACAAACAAAAAAAACACTCAAGTAGTTGTAAATCAGAATGCTCACAGGTCAGACATGAACAAACCTATCAAAAGGGCTGATAACCCAGTAATAATAGTGCTTATTATACCATAATAATATTGTCACATATCTTACAACACAATAAAAACCCATCAGAATGTTAAACCAATAAAAAATACATGAAAATTGAAACATGAAACAAGAAACAAAACATCTCTGCAATTAGCAGCAAACTAAAGATGCTGCTTTGCAGAACACACACTGACACAAACACGTGTTTAAACACAAACATTTCAAAGGGTAAACTCAAAACTGCTGTAAAGATATTTGAGGAAAAGACAAAACAAGAGACATAAATTACATTAAAACAAAGTTTCACATAGCAGATGTAAATACTGAAATCCTGAAGTCTTTAACAATGCAAGCCAGCACACACTTAGTAATTCTGTAAACAAAGCAAAGAGGGAATCTCAGACACAAGATCTCTTGTTACACAGTCTTTTTGGTCAACAGAATGTTTTTTAAGGACAGCAATTTTGGTCTAAGTTTTACTTCACCTAATTGTAACATCACGTTCTGCACTAAGTGAAATGGGTTCCTCCAGCCTGCAGGTTGGTCTATGTGCAGTGCGTACATGAGCCCAAACAGAAGCGTGCCTTTTGGTAACTTTGAAACTTATAAAGCACAATATATCCTTCAAGATTATTGCAGTGGACTTAGGCTGGAGGTGCAACTGGGTTGTTCCAGCATGTCTCCTGGTATATCTATTCAAATTCAAGTCCTAAGATATGTTAATGTCCCACATGTGAACAGCATAGTGAGGAGTTTTTTGAATAATTTTCTGCCCCTCAGTACCTTCAAAATGATCACCTACACAGAATAATAGAATAAAACATTATTTAAACACAAGAAACATTAATATCATGCATCAGAATACATTAAGGTGCATCTAACACAGTAATAATTCATCAGAATGCTTATTACAGAGTACTAACAAATCACATCTTTTAACACATTGGTAACACATCAGAATGCTTATATCCCTGTGATAACACTTTAGATTAGACAGGTATAAATCATTGAGGTGCTCATAACTCAAAAATAACATATCTTATATTATAGTCATAACTAGACACATATTAGATTATAAAAGAGTGATGATCAAAATGCTTATAACATATTAATGGATCACAGTGCTCATAAAATGGTAATAGAATATCAAAATGCTCATTAGACACTTATCAACTCCAGGGTTCTCCCCCCACAAAATAATACACAAAAATATAATACATTTAACTTAGGCTATACAAAACAATACAGATTATAGGAGACAATACAGATTAAATAAGAACACAATATACAGAGAATGTGACAGATCAGTAATGTAACACAGCAAATTGTTTATATCAGATCACACATTATAGCACAGGAAAAAGCATCTTGTTTATGTTCAGAAGTTACACATGAAGTGCATGTAGTCTTGTGCTTTCATGTAACTGAAGTGTGACGCTGACATATGAGGCCTTTATTTTGATCTGCCTTCCACAGTGCAGTGTTTAAACAGCCAAGCACACGTGTACACTTTATTAAATGTTGGATTTCTGCATAAAATGTAGAAATAGATTATTTTTCTTTGCATGTATACGTCGAGAAAAAGAACAGTTTTGTCAAATGCAAATTTTTTCTAGCGAGTGTCAAACATGTGGGCAGGTTGGAAATTTGTATCCGATGGAGCAATAAATCAATGCATACTGTATGTTTTAGAAACAGGATTCAATTGCAGGCTAAGTAACGTGAAACGTTGTTGTTTGAACAGGAAATGACGCTATAAACACAAGCATGTCGGCAGCAGCTCAGTGCAGCCATAGGAGTAGACGTCATGACTAGCCGCGCATGCGCACTGACGAAGAAACCGCATTCTCCGGAACCGGCAGGAACTCTGAAGTCTAGAGAATAAGATTTTCCCCAAAAATGTCCCAACCAAGCCGTTAAATCCATACACCGAAGTGTAATCGAAGAGCTTTCGGTCAGGGGTTGTGAAATGCGTGCGATCGGGAAGTGTTGGACTTTAACAGGAGCGACGGCAGCGTGCGTCCTCGCGCTGTACCTGCCCCGTGTCCCGCGCGCTGTCAGCGGTGGAGACTCAGGTAATCTGCCGCGCGTGCTTTTGTTTAGATCACACGCAGCCAATCAGCTCTTATTTTCTACAGGTGTGCGCATGCAAGCATGCATATATGGATGTGTGTGTGTGTGTGTGTGTGTGTGTGTGTGTGTGTGTGTGTGTGTGTGTGTGTGTGTGTGTGTGTGTGTGTATGCTCTTAACGTGATCAAATGATAATGCACAGGTTCCCAGTCCTGCTTTTGGAGAACCCATGACAGTTTAGCCATTTTATCATATTCCCACTGACTTTCTTCACACAATTCCGCCTATTTTTTCTCGCAATTGCGACTTTGTTCCTTGTAAAGAGCCAACATTTCTGGTGCATCCACCGGTAACCATGTTGTAGGTTTGAAGTTTGAATCTGTTATTGTATGGACGAGGTCACCTCTGCTTCATCTGTCTTCTTCCATCTCCTCCAGAGATGATTGTTAGATAGAGCTCTCTCCAGGGACATAATTTCAATTGATTTTTTTTTTTTTTATTCGAATTACTCGAGTTACTCGAAGAATCGTTTCAGCCCTGATCCAGTCATTATTGTATCACTAATATACCACTTTTTCTTTATTAATATCTATTTTAATATCTTGGCCCCAAGCCAGATTGCAACTTGTAGTTAAATCACTAGCTGATCTTAGGTTAATTTTCTTGCATGTATTTCCTCATCAAACAGAGCTTGTATTTCAATTACTAGCTGCTGATTAGGTCTTGCTGTGACTGATCGAACAGCAGTGCCATGGCTGTTACTAAACAGCACATAACCTACAGAATGGTCACTTTATGTTAGCTAGCCAACATCAAGCTGAATAATTGTCTACAGTTTGCTTGTTTTTTTTACGACTTTCATTTACTGCATCCAAAAGCCTATAAATGTTTGTAAAGCATGTTTTCATGTTGTAAAAAGTAAGATCTGAGGCTGATGTGGAACATAATGAGTGGCCTGAACAGAGCACTGACTGACTTCAAGCCCACTGGGATGGTTGGGAGCATGGATGGTGCACCAGGGCTTTTCACTAAACATCACAGACTGATGCTACTAAAGTTCTTGTGGCTATATCTACACAGGCACATTTCAGAATCGTAGCCTTCACAGAGGAGTGGATGTGATTATAACGGCAAAAGGGGACTAAATCTGTAAAGGTTCAATGTTTAAAAATCACATTAAAATGTGAATGGTCCTCAAATTATGATGGTTTGATTAAAGATTTTTCGATATTATGATGATAATTGCAATATGACAAAATTGTACAAATATTTAAAGTTTCGTGCTGCAGGCAAACGGTGCAGTGTGTGCTCCACCCTCCGTTCACGAACCGGCGCTCGTCCACGTGGCTGCTTCCACATACATATACTGTATACTATATAGTTTATGCAGTACGTTATAATCAATTGCTCTGTTTTGCTAAATCATGTCCTGTAATTTGTTATATTATTAACAAATTACAGTATACTACCCCATACTGATCACCATTCTTTAAGACTCCTGGATATGCTAGGCTATGCCTTGATTTCCAATATTTTCAAGTTACGATGGGGTCATGGGAAACGCATCTTCATCGCAAGTCGGGGATTACCTGCATTTAGTGTATTTGCATTACTATTTGTTTCTTAAAATCCTGTGTAATCTGGCAAATATGGTGGTTGCAGTGTTAATACAGAAATATGTCTAAAATAACTATAACAATTTCTGCCTGAAAACAGTGGGGTAATGGCATTGCTGTGGCCATCATTCTGTTTTGTTAACTACTTCTCTGCTTCCTATCCAGTGCTTTTTGAAGGTAGAAAACACAGAGCCTGGTGCGCAAAATCAGTGCCAGCTGAACGCTCGGCAGAATATTTCCAGGTCTCCGTCTTGCACCCCTAATCCCTTTAGGTGTGCAGCGCCCCAGAGAGGCTAATCGAGTTCCCCACGGGACTACTGTTGTCTAGGAATTTGAGTGTGGAAATGATTAAGATTAAGGGGAGAAAGACTGCCCGGTGCTCTGCTATCACAAAGACACTTGGCTCCTTCTTCTGCTTCTCCACTTTCATTGTATTTCTCCCCACCTCCCTCTTTACTCTAGCTGGTGTAGCCTTTTGCTCTAAAACATTATTCAGATGAATAAAGAGAGAGAGAGAGAGAGAGAGAGAGAGAGAGAGAGAGAGAGAGAGAGAGTTATATCTGCCTTTGTATATGACTTAATGAAATTTGATTAAAGAGGAAGTTATGTCCTTGCAGACATGGCTCTCATCATGACCTCACCATGTGTGATGTGGTCTGTTCATGGGTGTGCTAATTCAAACAGTGAAAGCAGAGAAAATTCCAGCACTGAAGAGTCAGGAGCCTGCACTCCCAGATAGAGAAGCTCCAACATGACGGCACAAACATCCGTGCTTCAATGAAATGTCGGAACTGCCAATTTCGGAATTTTAGCAATTCACTGAACATTTAGGGTTGCATCAGCAAGCACAGTTTATAGGATTTTCCACTGGTTAGTGTTGCATCAGACAGCATTTCTCAGATTTTTTTCCCTATATTTTGAATTCCCTCTATTTGCAAACAGCCAGGATGTCCTTGGTACCGTAAAAGGTCTTTTTTTTTGGTCTGATATGAAATAAAATCCCTTAATTTAAAGGGATTAAATATACATACATATACATTTATTTAGAGCTATTAGATTTATGATCTATTAACATACTTTTCTTTTGTTTGCATTTTTTTTTTTTTAAAGACTTGACACATCAGATGCAATGAGTTTATTAGAGGGACAGCGCATGTAGGACTTTTTGAAGACAAGGTGAGGGAGGCGAGATTGAGATGGTTTGGACATGTGCAGAGGAGAGACATGGGGTATATTAGTAGGAGAATGCTGAGGATGGAGCCACCAGGAAGGAGGAAAAGAGGAAGACCAAGGAGGAGGTTTATAGATGTGGTGAGGGAAGACATGCAGGTAGTTGGGTTGAAAGAGGCAGATGTAGAGGACAGGGGGGTATGGAGACCGGATGATCTGCTGTGGCGACCCGTAATGGGAGAAGCCAAAAGAAGAAGAAGAAGAAGAAACATCAGATGCAATGGCACAACCTCATTTCCACAAGGCAGGACAGTGTGTGAAATTTAGAATAGTGTTAGCACACATTGATGTGCTGATTCAGGAAATTCACTTTAATATTTCTGGAATTTTTTTTTATTTTTTTTATTTGTGATTGGTATGGATTTTGAGTATAAGTATAAAGGGTTTTTACATGTATTATTATGTAGAATATAATAAAATATAAATGTGGTCTAAAATTACATTGCATTTGAAATGTGTCATGAGACTTATATAATACTAACAATTTGATTGGTCACTGTACCTCAACATAAGTGTTTTAGTTTTTACATTGTACATTTGTCCTGTTTAAGACTCCAGTGGCAGGTGGTCACGGCCAGCAAAGTCTTCTCTGCTGGCCTAAACACTATCAGAAGCACTGACCTACATTCACAACCTAAAATATTTGTTCCATAAAATTGTATTCATTTGTATTCATTTGTTTCCAACAATTTATTCTCTTCATTTCGTAGCGTTTCTTTTGGCTGCACTGCTTCCAGTATGTGTATGTAGATTTTTTGTCCAGTCAGATTTCAGCCTCTATGTGCTACCATGTCAATCTAATCTGCCCAGGGCCTGCAAAGTCAGTACTGCTGGCATGTCTACCCTGGTCTCTATTAGAAATAAATCTGTTTCTTTTAACCAATCAGATTTCATATTCGCCTCACAGGGCAGCTAGCGGGCCCAGAATAGCGTCAGCATTTTTCTGTCCTCTGATTAGTTGGTCCGAGGCAAAATGTTACAGCCAAGTTTGACTGGCAAAACATGTGTGTAGCTCTGCACACATTAATAAATCTGAGTTAGACTTTTTTATGCCTACGGAGGAAGAGAAATTGATTTGGTCTCGGACATACTTAAAAATACATTTTCAAGAAAAGCTAGATGGCTAGGAGAGGTTGGCCAACCCTGAAGCTAGCTAGCTTGTCTCAGCCATTGAAAGGGTTTGTTCACCACTTCCAGACCAGTGAATATGAGCGGTACCACTGGCTTACAGCCTCTGAGGAGCGGTGTAAATGATCAGTCTGCATCTCCGGTAATAATAATGTTTTTGTCATGTTATTAGACAAATATTGATTCTGAACTGCTCCAGGTGATGTAGGTGCACATTTGCGGTGGTAGTGTAGAGGTTTGGAGTTGTCTTAAGTGGGTTTCTTGCTTTAGTAAAAAGTAAAAAGCATCTCTCTCTGTAATGCCACATGCTGTTATATTGCGTTTTTGTATCACAAAACTTGCGTTTTTTCCCCACAAAATGCCCAGGTATTAAATACACGGCCCGCCACTGTGAGACTCTGACACTTGTGCCTGCATGTGTATGTGTATGTAGGAAAAAGAGAAAGGACATTACAATTAGGCAGAGGGCTGAGGATGTTAAATGTTTTGTTGTTGTTGTGTGTTTAGTGTATGTGGCATTACATTTAGACCTGTAGGAGGGATTGGGGATGGGATGATGTATGCAGTTTTGGATAAATTAAAAGACTTGTGCATAGTGAGAGTGTATGAGTGTGTCTGAAAATAAGTACGTTCTTTCTACAAATGGGGACTCTGGAGAGACTGAATGAAGGTGTGTGTGTGTATGTGTGTGTATGTGTGTGTGTGTGTGTGTGTGTGTGTGTGTGTGTGTGTGTGTGGCGCGCACACACCAGTGCCTGCCTGGGGATCAAGAGAGCGTCAAACGATAGAAGAGAATGAGCGTGTCGCTTATGAAATGTCACACTGGGAAGATTTGCAGGTTTTGATCCAGGCAAATTAATGCAAAACCCCAGTGCAAGTATTTGATTCGGGAAAACTTTCGGGAGCTGACTTGTCCCCTAATAATAATTATTGGGTTTACATTAATTTCCCTCTCTGTTATTTCTACCACAGGAGAGTTGATCACCGCTGCTTGTGTGCTGGGGGTAAGCATTAACTGTTATTGTTTAATCAATTCACTCATTAACTCTTAGAAGCATTAAGGAAGTTTAATTAAGTATGTGGGGAGAAAAAAATGGTTGATTCATTTATTTTGCAGGCTACAGGTTTTTTTATCCTTTTATCCCCATTTTATGTACCTCTTTCACTAACTTAGGAGTAGAGAATGCTATAATTTGCAACCCCGTACTTTAAATCCAATTATACTGAATGGTAAAGCAATGGCTTTTGGAGGATTTGCCTTACGTATAGTACAAGGCTCATTATTCTCAACCCCTTTTGCTTTTTGTGCATGCATGTGTGTGCTTGTGTAAGCCGCGAAGAATGAACCAAATCGGGTTAACAGTTATAATAAGTTATATTATTTAATAAAGTTTATTACGCTGCCGTGATCCTTTTAGGGAGGCTGTGGCAGTGTCAGTGCCAGTAATCCCTCGCTCCCTCTGTCCGTGTGGCCTCGGGCTGCAGCGATCTCTCCGGGCAGCAGGCCGCTGGCTCTACCCTACTGCTTCTCCCTCGAGCACTGGATCTACTCCTTTAAGCTCCCTGAAGCATGCCCGCTTCACTCTATCCCAGCTCTCGACCTGTGTGTTCTACACTTCTGTAGTGTACCACACATGCTCAGGCACAATTCCACCTCGAATTCTTCACCTAACACTCTGCTAACACACAGGCCTGAATGATATCATGACACACACACACACACACACACACACACACACACACACACACACACACCTCTATTTCCATCTCATGATCACCTTGTTGGCTCTGCAGGGTGCCCTTCATGACCCTACCATCTGCTTGCCATACTGTCTCTGTTTCTTCTGTCCTCTCTGTGCCCTCTGTTTCCCGCACACTTTCTCTTGATCTCTGCTTTCATCCATCCCACAGTGTTTCAAATATTTCTTTTTTCTTCCTGTCTCTTGTCACAGTATATCATGTTTCATGATCTCAAGATCTCTGTATGCATATTCCAGAAGGTAACAAAAATGCAAATAAGCCTGCTAACAGAGCACATTTGTTAATCATTATTAATGTCACAGGCATACTGAAAAAAAAATGTTTTATACTGAGACACATTACAACTTCACCACCATGCTGTAATATGTACACAGACGCTCCCCACCTTAACGAACGAGTTACTTTCCGAATGACCGTTCGTACTATGAATTTGTTCGTAAGTTGTTATTGTGTTCGTTATTGACTACGCATATCCCCTAATGATGTGTGAGCTATAAATACTATCAAATAAACGATAAAATATATTAAAACAAATTAAAATACTATATACAATATTTTGTATAAAGTAATATTCTATACGCCAGTGGTCCCCAACCCCCTGGCGATTGGTAACGGGCCACACAGAAAGAATACATAACTTACATTATTTCTGTTTTATTTATTATCTGATTCTAAAACGATGTTTTATTTTGGATATTTACTGGATTCTCTCCACCACATCTGTCTATGACTCACTCTTGATGCATGTCATGATGCTTCCCTCGGTTACATGTCTTACCTACATCCGCATACCTTTTTAAAGGGGCTGCTCTGGCCGCGAACACATAATACATTAAATTACATTCAAATTAAAACCCCCAAGCTAGCAAAATGGACACAAAATAACACAGTGGATGCACGTTTATTATTATATTTAAAAAAAATACCGGTTTTATGCCGGTCGTATCATTTTATTGTGTTGTATTTTTCCGCCACACCTTAAAGGCCGGTCCGTGAAAATATTGTCTGACATTAAACCGGTCCGTGGGGCAAAAAAGTTTGGGGACCGCTGCTATACGGCAATATGTCTAATACTGTGTTTCTATCATTTGTACCTGCCCCTAGCTGCCATCACACATCATATTAGTCAATGCTCTCCCAAACAGAGCATCTCTCTTCAAACAGAGCTCTTGCTCTCTCTTTTTATTCTCATCTCTCAGACATCCCCTTACAGTAGAGTGTGCTGTGTGTCTCTGCCATGCCTGTGTGTGTTATCAGGCCAGTAGGAGAGCGGCAGCCTATAATAGCTCAGCCCTTATCGCTCCTGAGGGGACTTAGTGCCTAATTGCTGGGAATGCAACGAGACAGGAGATCAGGGCTTTCGAGGGTTATCAGGAGGAGATGTGGATGTGTATGTGTGTATAAGTGATTGAGGCACAGAAGCTGTAACTAATGAAACAGAGGCTGTCCTTGAGTAGAGAGCAGGGAGAGGGTGGGTGTGTGGCGGGGTGGTGGTTAGATCAGGTCACTTTCATCTTACAATGTTTTCTTTGTTGCAGTGTGTCAGTTTTCTGAATGTTGTCCTCTCTCAGGTGGCCCATCCCCCTGGATATCCCCTCTTCACCATCCTGGCCTCACTGGCCCTTTTTCTGCTTCCTGCTGCTACTCCTGCACATGCTGTCAATGTGCTTTGTGCTGTGTTGGGGGCCTTAGCTAGTGGTGCGCTCTGCTACACAGTCTGCAGGTAGGAACCTCTCACCTGACCATGTAGGTGACTGGAATTATTGTAATAAACCTTTCTGTCTTATAAAGCTATGAAAAAAGGGAAAAGGATGAACCCACAGGAATGCTTCTGAATACTATTTTGGGCATCAGTAAACTTTTCAGTGTAAATACAATTACTCATCAATACTAATAACAAAAAGAGTAACTTAATTAGTATTTATACATCAGTGACATGATACATGATATCAATATAATGTGCATGCAAGTGGATTTATGATCTCACTGTAGGCTAGGACCAGTTTTAGGATAAATTATTGAAACTGGTGAGTTTAGTTTCACACTGCAAAAGCTCTTTTGTACAGCTGTTAAGCGACATCTGTACATTTCCACTCATCCAGCGTTAAATGTAGACATTCGTTTTTGCCATCCAGTTAATGTAGAGTTACAGTTAGAGTTGTAGGTGTAAAAGTTAATGTTGCTTGTATAGTAGCATGATGCTGTGTTCTCTCCTTTTGATATTGCACAGTTTTCACACCATTCATTTGAAAATACATCTAAATTGAGTATTAATTGATACTCATACCCATATTGGTTTTTTTTTTGTTTTGTTTTTTGTTAACTGCAAAACTTAACCAAGTGTAACCAAAATGCGCTTACATCTATAGAAATGAATACATTTCATTGCTGTGCAGGACTTCCTTAATGATGTAAATATTGCATGACTTGCTTGAGGTCAGGGGAGCCACTTCAGTAAAGATTGTGAACCTAGCTGACCAAAGATTTGCCCTGAGGCCACATGTAAAATGCAACTCCTACTCTTAATCCAGAAAGGATTTAGATCCAATTTTGGATTAAGAGACTAAAAAGTCATTACCCATATCCTGGGCTTCCACCTCCCTTTATCCCTGCAGCTGATGGGGGATACACAAGCACACACACACACACACACACACACACACACACACACACACACACACACACACACACACACACAAAATAAATATATATATATATATATATATATATATATATATATATATATATATATATATATATATATATATATATATACATACATACATACATACATACATACATACATAGGCACACTCACACACACAAAGATGCAGAACAGATCACATTGGTGCCACACATTCCAGTGCAAAAGTCCTTACGTGTCAGTGTATAATCTATATTTTCAGCTGAGCGTATAACAGGTTTTAATGGTGTGTGGTTTTGGCCTCATGCTCATCTACTAGGCTGAGAGCTGTAGCTGGCAAGTGTGAGATGCCAGGGCTGGGAGGGGGAGACATTTTGGGGCTTCAGAGCTTCCGGCACTGTCTGGGATGCCCTTCTGGATTGGCATTGGGGTCTTCAGGTGTATGCTCTAAGCCTGGTGGGAGAGCTGAAATGGCATACCACACCCAGCAGGAGCACTACCGGGCAGGCCTCTCCCCAGACTGCCACCCTGGCACCTTACGCTACTTCATTCCGCAGTGCCTTTGTGCACTTTATCACAAGGTTGGGCTTTGCATATAAAATATGTGTCATTTAAATACCACATGAGTCAGTAATATTTTCTGAAACATTTTGAACTGTACAAAACCGTGAGCACTGTTAACAGTACAATTGAGCAAAAGTGTATTTAAACTTTTAAGCAATAAATTAGGGAAAGCATTGCATTGAAGTTTATATTGACACTCTAGCTGAGTGTAAGTTTTCCTATAGTTTGGAGTAACTAGCAAATGCCACGTGAGCCAAGTTTTTTCCTTATTATTTAAATTTCCAAATGAACTGGAAGATCCTCAGAAAAATGAGTCTTTGATGTTCTAAGTCAAACGAGGTGGATGTCTGTGTGTACTGATTGGTTTGGAAGCCATTTCCTTTCAAAAACTGAGTTACTCGCTTCATGAACCCATCACTTGGCCTCCCTTTGATTTGTCAATTACTGAAACACTTTTCGAACCCACATGGTTGATAGCAAAATTGAATGTCTTATTATGTTTTCACACTCGTCCTTGATGAGCCTTTGAGGAAGGTCGGCCTCAATAATAACAGTAATTATTAAATGTTGCTTTCAAACCTGTAGGGAATATATAGCTATTTGAGATCGTAGTTTGTGAGAAAAATTTTTTTTACTCATCTAAATAAAATATATGATTATTATGTAGGTATTAGGTTTGTGCTTTAGAACATTTTTTAGCACAAGTATTCTCTAGATATTTTTATTTAAAGCAAACTTTTAAGTCAAATTTCTGATAAATAAATAAAACAATTTACCTCTAAATGTCTAGTAACCCTCATTTGTGTAATTTACTTTTATCGCTAAGAAAGCCATACTATACCTGTGCTGAAGTTAATTTTCCTGTACCAAGTGAGCTGAACTGGGACGTATTGGTTGTGCAGGTTGTTGACTGACCAAACACAATCACACAGACGCCCTGATTAATTTCTCTGCCTGGAAATGCTTCTCTGCTGGAATGAAAATTCTCAGTAGTAGGTTAGTGGCAAGTCTCTGATTAATTACCGTTTCTGTTACCTTTTTAGCAGAACAACCAAATCAAAGCCACGCCCCCTCTTATTTTTGGTTGTCTCATGTATGTTTTTTTTTCCAGTGAAAATGCAACATGCACTCTCAGTCAAGATGCTGATAACTTACTATACTATACTGATTTACTCAATATACTAATAGTGCTCATTTGCTGCTGGTGAACCGTGCTGTTTGATGGAGAAGTTAGATGTTTTGTAGTTCATTTTGAAGACACAAAATGTTTATTATACACGACATTGGAGAACTTCATTTAATAGTAACTGATTCATAATTACCTAATTCTGATTCAAATCAAAGCAATAAACAACCAACACTCAGCATTTTTCACACCTTCCTGAGAACTTCATTACATAACACAATCAGCCATGCGGTCTAAAAGGGACTCCACCCATCCTCCCTGCTGCTTCTTCGCCTAGGCCTATCTCTTTCACATATGCAATGGTACACACCTGCCAAGATCAGACTGGTCCAGGCCTGAGTACAGCAGCTGATTTCACAGCTGGCTGCGCTCCAGAGCCCACCTGTCTCACTGTGTTTTTTGTTTTTCAAGGGGTCTTCACCATATGGCTGTAACTCTGCTCTCTTCCTCATTGATGCCACGTTCATCCAGTCCTGCATGGTTCTCTATTGTTTTTTTTTCCAATCAGGCCATGTTAATGTTGTATGTAAGTGTGATTTCGAGCAATTCATAAGATACATTATTGCTAAAATACATTATTCTGTGTTTTTTGCAGGAAGGCTTGATTTTAAAGCACATAACAAATGTTAAACAGAAGAATCCATTTTCTTTAAATGTCTGCCTTATCCAAACTGTATCATAAGCCGTGCTCGAAGTTACCACACAGTAAGACACTGCTGATAAATGGCCACCCCCAGCATGACCAATGCTTCATTTGACATACATGCATTAATACTCCTTAACAGATATTTAATAAAGAAGACTTTCTCTCTGATTATTCGCTTCAGAATAGAGGGGAAATACAGTTCATTTACAGTATTATACAATTACTCTAATTTCTCTTTGCCTGGAGGCCCAAGATTGTGTCTGCTACACTGGAAGTCAGTATTATATCCATATTACTTTTTTCCATCTCCACAGGCACTTCCTAATGGCAGTCGCCAAGCAAGGAGAGGATCAGCATTTGCCTATTACCATATGTTCAAAATTAATACAGTCTATACAACTGTGCATAATTCAGAACCACAGATGTCTAATGACTTTGCTGCAATAATGATGGTGGAAGAAATTGCCGAATAACATACACACTTAGAGTCTGTTTTTCCACATGGTGCGGGTAGTTAGCGGATTATAGATGGCTTGCTGCTGGAAATTGTTTTAGTGTCCTTATTGTTTGGGGAACGATTAATTTCTAGCACGCACTGCACAGACTGTTCTATAATGTCCTGTTTCAGCCTTTCCTCCAACCTTTAAACCTGTAAATACCTCGCGGCTGTTCTCATCGAAACCATTTAAATTGAAAGGTTTATTGTTCCGTATTAGATATAGAATGAATATCTGCTACGAATCAGTGGTAAAATGATTGTCGATTGGCCTTATGCTGTATAATGTATACTCAATACTGTATTTCCTGATGCATGTTTTGTAATATGTGGAGTTACATTTCAAAATAAACAGTTAAACCCATCATAACAAACTAAACTTTAGATATACAGTGCCTTGAATTAATGGATAATTATAATGATAATATTAGCTTCTATAGAGCTCATTTGGGGTAAAGCAGTACAGTCCTTATTTTTATCTTTTCATTAATTGATTGTAGCTACGGAATAAAACTTTCTTTTCCGATTCTGTAAAAGAATTCAATGTTGTACAGGTAGTCGTCGATTTACGACCACAATTGGGACCAACATACCGGTCGTAAGTAGAGTAGGCTATATGTACAGTACTGTGAAATGATGCCGGAAGCTGGTATGCACTGTCGTAGGCCACGGCTAGCAGCGTAGCCACGGCGTACGACAGTCGTAACACGATTTGGTCATAAGTAGAGTAGGCTATATGTACAGTACTGTAAAATGATGCTGGAAGCTGGTACGCACTGTCGTACGCCGCGACTAGCGATTGTGGTTGTAAAGTCGAATCGTCGTAAGAGAGTCGACGACTACCTGTAATTGATTGGTCACTTGCTTAAGTTGTTTTTGTTTTTCCTTCCGTTTGCTTAGTATCTGTTTGTATTTTAAATTTTCAGGGCATTCAAGTTAGGGTTTTTCAATAGTATTATGACTGCCACCTTTGAATGCCAAACACTAGCCTATAAGTCTGAAATAATTAGTAATAGAAAGTGCAAAAAAACCCATACAATATAATTGTGAATGAGAAAATAGTATTGAAATTAACATCTACGTTATTGCAGCTAATATATATATTGCAGCCGGAGTAGGCCTAATTATAACTATTATGCTGTAAATGCAAATGGGATTTAAATAGGCAAAGTCTTTCACCTTCATTATTCAGCAGTTTACAATATCACTTGATCCAGCACACCCTATTACTTTGTGTTTTATGTTTTTAAATTGCACACTGCAGTTCATTGTGAGCACAGGTGTGGTCATACATTTCCATAGTGAATGTAGTATGTTGGCTCTTTTATTACACATTTAATGAGCTATTTTGTGGTATTAAAGAAACAAATGTTTTGAAAGACAAGCTGACCTGAAGTGTTCACCTGCTATGTTTTGAATATATTTTTTCAAATCACAATTTAAAATGTTGTATATGTTTAAGAAGTTAAATCGACATGCAAAATGATAATAATATAAACTAAATGTTAATTTGGGAAGGTAAAAATAATACATTTAAAAGATTTTGCCATAATTTTCAAATTTTTCATTGTTTTTTTGATGCCTGTTAAATCTTTTAGATGATCTGAATGAGAAGTTGTGTATATGATATATATGTATAACTTCCTTTACATTAGTGAGTGTTTTTTTTTTTTGTTGAACAGCTGTAAAATTTAGTTGCAGAAAAGCACACAGCAGCATCTCAGACAGCACACTGAGATTAAAGCAAGTATGCCGGTGATGCTGCACTGGAGTGTCACTCATTCTCTCTTATCACAGAGCTGCGAGAGAGAGAGAAGCAGACGAGACGGAGGGGGAGTAAGATAGACCCGGGTGGTCCTGCAAGTGCAGAAATGAGAGACGTGTAACATGAAGCTCATCAAACACCTTCCCTTAGACTAACTGACACTCGTAAATAGAGAGATGTCAAGCGTCATTAGAGGGATGGAGATTTAAAGAGGGGAGTGAATGCAGCTGAGCACTTCTGTCAACCTGAGCTGCTGACGTTTAGGGGGAGGTTTAAAAGCAGACTGGATGTGATGTTTCACACTGAGGACCTCTGCTTCTGGATAGAATTCCTACTGTAGCCCCCTGCTTTCAAAGTGTGCTGGGGTTAATTGACACACAGGGGGGTAGATTTGAAGGTGTGTGGGGGGTCTGCACCTTAACCAAAGTGCTTGCGGATACTCCTCATTTTTCTGTCTGTGTGAGTACTAAGTAGCTAATATTTCTGCTGCCACTCTGACACCCCATTAGCCTGAGTGCGCTTATATTCACATTCCCAAACATGCTCCATATTGTTTGAAACGGAAAAAAAAATAAAAGGACTGTGAAAATAAGGTTGGGAAAGAGGAGGAAGGCGAACAGTCAAAGAGTTCCACTCCCCCCATTTTCCTCTTTTTTTCCCATCCTTACCCTTCTCTTCTGTCTCTTTTTTCCAGACTTACTTTGCTTTCCCTGCAAAAGCTCCATTGTTCCCCTTCGCCTAAGTCTCATCAGGCTCTTTTGTGGCCGACTATCACAGCGGCAGGCAAAACGGCACTGGAAACGTCTAAATGGTATCATGGCTTGCGATTAAGCGTGCGCGCTGCAGCAGTGCTGCCGCTGCTTATGAGTCAGGTCTGATAAGGCGGGGGCCCTGCTCTCTACTCAATTTCAGATACCGTTAATGGAATCTGTCTTGTGCGATTGTAATGTGAGAGCGCCTAATTTGCCATGGAGCTTGAAGCTGTCAGCGGCGAGGGATTGCAGGGTCAGGAGGGACCTGGCAGCCGCTTGGCCCGCGGCGTGTATCTGTGCTGCTGAATAGAGCAGCTCTCTGCCTGTCACTTAGCTGATAGGCTGATGAGGACTCTAAGCCACTCGCTACAATGAGGAGAGGGCCATACCGCCTGACTACCCCCCCAACTTTAATTGTCAAGCTCGCTAAAATTCTCCAAACCAATGTGCTAGACAGAGTTGAGTTCCCCCCCTCTCTCTCCAGCTCTCTTCCATGCATCATTCTCAACTTTTCCTCCCGCATTTCTATCCAGTCTGATTCTTCTGGCTTCCTTACCCCTACACACATTCTGATTCTCCTTCCTCGGTGTGTCTTTGCTCTCTCTCCACCAGTTTGTCTTAGTAATAAGCACTGGGTCTTAAGGCAAATTGTCTTTTACTACTCTTAACGAGATGTGGATAGTGTTATTATTTTATGTTTAGACCTTGAAAAGTAACTTGAGGCGAATATTCTGATAAATCTGAATACAGTTCTTTAGAAAGGTCTGAATAAGCAACATGATTAAAAGGGTGATAACAATGTCCTAATACTTCTTAACTCCTAGTGATTATTAGTTGACAATTCAAAGTGCTTATGTATCGACTTATAGTGGCACTTCAGCTTACCCAATTTAACTAGTGCCATAGATTAGTTATTTTAAATTTGGAACAAAGAGCACATAATTCTGACAAGTTTTGGTTGACCATGTTCTTGGTTCAGTACTCAGAGCAGACAGGGTTTAAAAAAAAAATCTAAAAAAGCCCTAATACAGTAAAAAAAAAAAAAAAAAAAAGAAAAAAAAAAAATATATAAATATATATATATATATATATATATATATATATATATATATATATATATATATATATATATATATATATATATATATATATATATATAAATTTCTTTTACTTTATTTGGGCTGTAGCAATCGAATATTCTACCGATTATTCCATCAATTAATCGAGTAATCGGATAATAAATACTTTTTTTTTTTTTTTTAATCAAAGGGCAATATTAAATATATAAGAGACGGTCTCATAATTTTTTTTTTTTTAAAAACAAACATTTTATTGCTGAAATTGCATACAAGAATATCGGTAAAAACTAAACCCATTTAGTGAATTTAAATTGCATATTAAATCAAAGTGCAAATACAAATATATACAAAAAAAAATCACAAATAAAAAAAATAATTCAGATTAAACATTAATAAAAAAAAAATTATGATTTTTTTTAATTTTTTTTTATATATAATACATAGTTAAGTAAACGCATTGTACAATGTTTTAGTTTGAAATGATCCCAAACTTTGGACTTTCATTTTTTTTGGCCTGAATCTAAGGAAGCCTTTTTTTCCGTCACATTAAACAAAAAAGTTTTTTCCGACATTTTTTCTTGCGATACTGACTTTTTTCTCACAATTGTGACTTTGTTCCTCGTAAACATCTAACACTTCTGGTGAATTCATCGGTAACCATGTTGTCAGTTTGAAGTTTGAATCTGTTAGTGTATGGACGAGGCCTCATCCGCTTCTCTTTCTTGTTCCGTCTCCTCCAGAGCTGATTGTTAGACAATACTCTCCAAGAGTTCTCTCCAGGGATCGGAGGCTTAGTTTGACACCATGTGATTCTATTGATTGTATCCCATTTAATTTTCAATGTGTAAAGCTTTCTGGCACTACAGGACGAGTGACTCTGAACGATTGGCTGAAAAGAAGAAAAAAAAGGGGAAGTTGTGAAAAAAACAACAGAATTTGCGAGTGGTGGTGGAAACAGACTTTCATATAAATCTTCTCTTCGCTCCTTGCTGTTCTCTTGCTGTTCTTCCATTTTTTCCATTTTTACCTGTCCAGAGAGCTCTAGAGTTTAGCGGGTGTTGCGTCAATAATAATGTTCCGTGGGGAAACAAGCTGTGTGTAGTGAAGTGGACTAAATGAAGCATCAGGGCAAATCATTTGCTCGAGTTACTTGAGGAATCGTTTCAGCCCTATACTGTATATATCATTGAAAAATCTCTCCTTTTTAAGCTGGGGCCTTAAAGTATGTAGCTTCTTCTAGTCTATGGTCTGATGAGCTTTTTTTTTTAGCAAAATAATGCATGTGATTGGATAAGCTGATTATTAAAACAACCAAACTAGAAACAGTTGGTGAACTATGGCTTTTTAAAATTATTTGTTGGGGCGTGTTTACAGTATGTTCAGGTAATAAATCAATATTATATATTTGTTTTATTTATATATATATATATATATATATATATATATATATATATATATATATATATATATATTATTTTTTTTTATTTTTTTTTTTGCAAATATTATATATTCCGCTTTTACAGTATTGAATGCATTCATGAAATGTGCATTTTGCTCCTAATGTACTAGACGAAGAAAAAAAATGTTCATTACAGAACAGTGCAGAGCTATTCAATTTCAGCTAATTTAGGGCTTTTTGGTAAGGGTCAAACCCCCAGCGTGACCACCAGCTGCCACACCAGGCTGTCCAGTACCATATGGCTGCTGGTTACTGCATATACACTGACATTTAACAAGTATGTGCCAAAGTGCCAGACTCTAATGAAATATAAGGCTTGCTTTTTTTTCGTTGTTTATTTGCTCTGTGGTCTTATTTTGATATTTTCCAAAGGGATTGATGGTTTATTTCTGCTTATGCCAATAAAAGTGACAGCAGTGTAACCTCACTCCATTACTGTCATGTAGTGAAAAAGTCAGACTGTAATCCACACCAAGTTGGGGATTAAGGATGTGTAGCTTTGTTTATTAGCTGCAGTAAAACTGAAGCTTAGGGTAATCCTAGAGAGAAAGTTGTCTGTGTGTAGTGACTGAATGTGTGTTTCTTCTCTCAGAATAGCTGGGCCTGGACCAGGAGCTGTGCTGGCAGGTGGAAGCTTTGCTCTATCCAAACTCGTGTGGCAGTGGTCAATAGTGGCTGAAGTCTTCTCACTTAATAATCTATTTGTGGGTTTCCTTTTCTCCCTTTTGGCCTGCTTCCATAATGCAGAGGTTGTGGACGAGAAGAGAAAGGTAACGATATTTGCCATTTACATCTTACAGCAGCATGTTTGCAATTTGTATGACTTGTCATTATTGTTTGTTGTTTCCCAGTTTGCTCTGTTGGGGGCGCTGTGCTGTGGATTGAGTCTTTGCAACCAGCACACTCTGGTTGTATATGTGCTCATCATCATTCCCTGGGCTTTACTCCAGCTTTACTTTTACAAAGTGAGTAAAAAGTACACAGTATATTAGCACTAATGTATATTATGTATATATTTTATGTATAAATTTAATATATTGTACAAAACGCTCTGAAAGTATTTTTCATTTAGAAAAATTAGAGGGCCTCATAATTAACTCCTGTGCTCTGCCTTCAAAGTTAATTGCTTTGCAAACCAGTTAAGCAGGGTCTTGGATTGAAATAGCTCATACTCTGCAAACAGTGTTTAGAAGCTGGCAAGCTGCTCTCTAGATTATGGGACATTCTGCCAATCTGTTGTGTTTTAAAGCAATTAATTCAATGGAACTCATTCAGCAAAGAGAGCTCTTTTAGTAGTTGCATCTGAAAAATGTGCTAATAAATTCTAAAGTGCATTTCATATTTAAAAGTGGGAATTATTTTCAGTGTTGAAACAGCTGGATATTTCTTCTTTCAGGGGCTGTGTTTTTCAGCAATAGTATCTCTAGGTGTGTGTTTCCTCACTGGATTCTTGCCCTATCTTTACCTGCCCATTTTCTCGTACCTAAACAAAGCTCGATGGAGTTGGGGAGACCAGACGACCCTCTATGGCCTGCTTACACACCTGCTTAGGGCTGAGTACGGCACCTTCAGCCTGGTACACACTCCTATTTAAGTACAGTAAACACAGTAGATACATATGTTAAGCGAACTGGCATGATATCAGCTAGCCCTTGACTGTGAGGAATATATACTCTTTCACTTTTTTTTTGCTTTGTTCAGGCCAAATCTGAGGGTAAAGTTAATCTGGTGAAGATGCTACAGTGAGTATATCTGCTCCATACTGAGCTCAATATTGTCATGCATACTCTACAGAGTTAAATTAATGTTTTAATTTCTCTGCTTTCAAAAACTTTTATTTGATCTTTTGGTGTCAAGACATCATTTTATGACAAATCTTTTCACTTAATTACATTCACGATTACATTTATGACTTGTTTAGCTGAATTAAACTCCAAGAAAAACCCAAATGTTTATAAATGCAAATGGTGATCCAAGACTATTAGTAACAAAAAAGTAGTATTTAGTAGTAACAGTTTAAAGAAGTAAGAGAATCCTCTAGATACACCTTCTTTGTTTACTTTTCAGTGACCTTATTTCATTAGTAAAGCAGCAGTGCTTAGTAAGTTCAATTTGGCAGCTGTGCTTTGCTGCATGATCGCTGGCATTGACCGTGTATTACAGATTATTCTGATGGCAGCTAGAGCAATATTCTTATTTGGACATTTTTTCTGTGGCAAAGCTCCATCATTTCTTCACCAAACCCCTCCCCAGCAGAGAGGAAGAGCTTATTTTAAGACACTCTACTACCCATCACTTAACCTTCCACATTTCCCATAACCCCCTATTGCTGCTGCTTAGTGCTGAGCAGCCAGAAAACGACAAGCATGGACAACTCGGCGTATAAATATACCACAGGGAGCTGATATCTCTCTTTCTGTGTCTCTACTACTACTTCTGTGTTGTGTACACATGCTTCCGTATTCTGTCATCAACTGTTTAGCTAATTTTGGCCTAAATGTTATGTACGTGAGATGTTACGGCCAAAATATGTGCCGAAAATAAGACAATTTCTACTATAAATTTTCCCATAAAAATTGCTTGGGCATATAACTCAGAGGCTTGGGTCACTCATTTATAACATGAATTATATTTATTAAATGGTTAGGAGACATGGTGGTGTTAAGTCAGACCACTTTCACTAGGAAAATGCTCATTAACTTGCAAAAAGAACATGAGAGACATGGCAGAAACATTCATAAATATAAACTAAATTTATTGACTATATCAGAACCGCATCGTGGTCTAGTGGTAAGGATGCAGCGCTCTTACCGCTGTGGCCTGGGTTCGATCCCCGGTCAGGGAACCAACCCCAGCCACTCTTGGTGCCGTTCCCAGGCCTGGATAAATGGGGAGGGTTGCGTTAGGAAGGGCATCCAGCGTAAAAAAGGTGCATATGGTCCGCTGTCTTAAACTAAATGATTAAATATATCAGTACCGCATCTAGTGATTTTGGGGTACATGGAGGAGCAGCAGGTATTATTTTTTCCCAGGTTCCGTCCTGAGCTCAGTTTATTGTATATATGCTCATCATGTTCTTATGTGTCCTCTGGTTTTCTTTGACCTTCCTAAAACATCAGGTGACTTGTCTACTCTAACATTCCCCCAGTTCTGTGTGTGTGTGTGTGTGTGTGTGTGTGTGTGTGTGTGTGTGTGTGTTTTGTAAAAGGTGCATTGTCATTTTACAGCAGCAGGATTAAATAGTTACGGAAGATCCTTGAATGATTGCATACATTTTTAGGAATAGGTCCAGATTTACATTGACAGTAAACAAAAAAAAACAGTTGCAGAGATGAACATAAATAAAGTGCATTAATCGCTGATGTGTTTTCTTTCAGAGTTCAGTGTAATCACTGTGTGGTTGACCTCTCTGTTCCTGTGCTCATATTATCTCTCTTGGCTCTGCTGCATGCTTTATTTAATAGGTAAGTCTCAGCTGACAAATCTGCATGTAAACATTTCAATTTGCTGCTTTCAGTTAGTTCGATTGAAAGATTTTGTCATGTATGTACAAGCCAGCCAAGAATTTGATGCTGCATGAAAACCCGTATATTGCAGAATAACAATTGTCTATTTTCACCCCAGGAGATGTCGTGCTCTTGTGTGCCTGATTGCTGTTATGGTGAGTGTCTATTCCGTGTTCTTTGCCTGGAGAGCCAACTTGGACATTGAAAATCCACTGCTGCTTGGAGTTGTGAGTATCAAGTGTGTCTGTAACAAACAGATGATTAGTTTCAGTAATGCATGGACGGAAGGTACCTGTGATATCAGCACTGCATGAAATATTCACATACTGATGCTCTGAGTAATTAATTTTTTTTGTTTGCTCAGCACTAAAAGACTAATATTGAATGGAAGCTCTGTGTGTGTATGTGGGTAGGTGGAGCGGTTCTGGCTACAGGCTGATGCTGGTGTGTGTGTTTTGGCTGGTGTGGGGTTGAACTTGACAGTGTGTATGTTGGAGAGATGGCTGGGACTGAGATCTGTGTGGAACGTTGGAGGCTGGCTCATCACTGCAGGACTTCTTTCACACACGATTCACCTAAACCAAAGGTGACCATGCATGCTTTTGAGAATGAACTCAGTAAACAAAGCCACATGCTGTTAATTCCACAACATTATCCTGGTCAGGGTCATATATTTAGTAGGTAAGAGGAGAAACCAGAGAGCCCTGGAGAAAACCTGCACTGTCATGGAGAGAACATTAAAATCTTCACCCTGGCAGTATGAATATATTCTCCAACCTTGTTAGACATTAAGGAAATAATATAAAAAAAAAGGGTGTTAATAACTTTGAAAAGTGTTGTCAAAAACTACACAGGGAAAAAAAAAAAACTATATTCACTCATTGCACACATTTTTTTTTTTTTTTCATTATCATGAAGCGAGTCAATAAGTCAGAAAGTGACTGCAGGTGTTAACAGCCTGCCGATATATTAGTGGTGTTATCAGGTATAAGAGGTGTGACTTAGAGTTAAAGGGCTGCACAATGTTTCAAATGAATGTTTCAGGATTTTTTTTCCATGCTGTATTTGTTATTCCTCTCCCTTCAAATGTTTTTACCGGGGTCGTAGGTTTTTGCTGTGACTCGGCCATGGTAGTCACTCACCTAATTATTCGTCACGTCCATGCTTCATCAAACATCAAAAGCTCCCGAGCTTATAACATTCTGCCTCTTTTCACTCTCTGCTTGATTTGCTGTCCTGGCCACGCTAGTCATGCAGATTAAAGCGGCGGCGCTCTGTGGTTGATTAGGCGTACTGGCCACAGCAGTCGCAAAGATTACAGCCATGTGGTTCGGTGCCTCGCATTGTGCCACTTTGATCAGCCTGCTTGGAAGGATGTACTTGTTGGCGCTCATCACACCTGTCAGAGGCTGATTACAGAGGCAAGGCGCTCAGCTGCCTCATCTGAGAAAGTTTAGCATCGTTCGTTCACTCTCCCACTGCCTCTGTGTGGGAGAGGAGCTGACAGCAGACCAGCTGGAGGTGTGATAGTGTCATGGATCTCCTGTACACGTCAACGCGTAGAGAGTTATCTGTACTGTGTACCTCATTTCTGTAATCATGAATAAATTCTCATACCTTCAGCTTTATAAGTTACTGGTTGTTCTTGAACACTCTGGTTTGTTTAAGTCGAACAGCTTTTGCCTACTTTCTGACTGTTGTATCAAATTTGTCTACTTCCAGAGAGTGTGATCAGAGTAGGAACGATGTTGTGGAGAGATTTGCCCGTGAGCTCATTTTCTCATTCCCAGAGAGCTCTTTGGTCTTGACCAAGGGTGATCTACCCGGTAACACACTACGCTACCTGCATTATTGCCAGGGGCTGCGGCCAGATCTAAGCCTGATCGACCAAGAGGTTTAACAGCAAAGCACTTTTTTGTAAAATACCCTTCTGTATTATACATTTAATGTTCATTTTGATAGTGTTTCAATGCCACATTCCTGTTCATTCTCAGATGATGACTTATGGCTGGTATGTGCCTAAGCTGCAACAACATCTTCCTGGAGTAAAGTTCCCTGGGCGAGTTTGGGATCCAGTTAACACCGAAGAGAAGAATAGCTTCAACATTGAACAGTTTATTCAGCACAATATACAGTGAGTTTAAAAGGCACACACTTTGGTAATGGCGTTCCTTGAAATCAATACAGCTATTTATTATTGTCACTAGCTAGCAGTTAAATTACTCTTGAAGATCATCATACCTCTGATTAATTTTATTATACCATAATGGATCACACAAAGCCCAGAAAGGGAGGCAAATAAGGATTTGGGTTGTTTACCCCCTCCCTCCACCAGACGGCAGCATTTCCTTGCCAGAGGCCTGGAGCCTGGGGCTTCAGGCACTGGTGACTGTACCCTGGGGTCTTTTTCAGTGCATTACAATGGGAAAGGCAAAAAAAAAGAAAAAAAAAAAAAAAGGAAAAATACATGACAGATGCTTGAATAGGATCAATGCTTAGTCCTAGACTACAAAAAAAAGTGTAAATTGTCCAAGCTATAATTTGTTTCCAGAAGATCAGTTAGTAGCATAGGAAATTGTTATTCAGATTTGGTTTTACCTTTTTTTTTTTTTTTTTTTGCTGGAAGAACTATATCTGAGGCACATACAAACAAAAAGTCTAAATTGGTAGTAGGGCCGGTCAAGAGGAATAACTGGAACAAGCTGTGGGATTTATAAAACAGTGTATGTACATTATATTATCTGAATTGGCTGACGTTTAATGGAAAGACTTAAAAAGAGAAGAAAAAAACGAATAGGAAATTGTTTATATTTTTGTCATTGGCACACCCAGCCAACAAATTGTCAAGAATCTGAAGAACAAAATGTTCCCTTTTTTTTCTCACCTGTTGTGTGTGTCTTTGTATGTATTTGCATGTAGCCGGCCTCTATTTGTGTGCATTGGCTTGACGGAAGGAGACCCAAGTTGGGAGAAGTCCTTCTCTCTGTGGCCGTGGGGTGTCTGTGAGCAGCTGATGCCCCTTACAAGCCGCTTGCATCCTGTGGAGTGGGTTCAGCGCACACAGAATCTGTACAACTGGAGTGAGCCTCATAACAGGTACACTACATACTTCATTTACATATTATACATATGCTGTTTATTCCACCAGCTAATGTTTTTCGAAGACATTTTATGTTCAGCTCACACCTATCTATCAAATACATATTTTTAAGTTTCTGAAAAAGTGATTCTTGTTCAAATTGAGATCTATAGAGCACAATGCAGCATTGAGTGCCATGCTATTTTTCCTGCCGCATCTCTCTCTTCATTCTCCACTGAAGTCCACTTAACCAATGCATTTGGGTCCTGCTGGGAAGGCAGCCATCGTCTCCTGCTTCAAAGTCGTTATTAGTCTGTTGACCCCACCCTAATGACTTTCTAAACTGCAGCGTGCCGATACGTGCGTATAAAGTGAAATTAGTTCTAGTCTTCAGCGCCGAGGGTCTGCGTGCCTGCCTGGCATTCAGTGAGCTAATCAGGGTTGAATGGTGTGACATTACTCTCCTCTCGGCCGCTACAAGCGTGTCTGTCCCTGCCTGGCAGCCAAATATTAGCCGGGAAGTCACATGCTAAAATATTCCTTTGAAGGAGAGGCCGCATGGTTATGCGCAATGAAATGGAACGAAAGAAGTGCAGAAATATGTGGGTCATTTAGCACATGGGAGCACTTTTAAAGATTGCAGGCATGAAATATCAGCTGTCACATGTTTTATTACAAGGATCTACTGGATTGCTTGTTTCTGCTAACAGAAACTTGGACAGAAGAACCTGATACCATTGGCATGCTTAGTGCAGTTTAAAATGTATTCATTCTCCAAACTTGATATAAAATATAATATAATAAAAATAATAATAATAACAAATAAATTACACTTGTCTTTGGTATCTTTTATAATTTTTAATTTTGGGGTCCAATAATGTGGAAGAAAACATGGAGTAAAGAGTGTGTTGTATAGATATAAGGATGTGCAAGATAGTAGAATGAAATGAAAAATACTTATACTTTCATATATTATTGTATTACTGATTTTTGTTATCGTCTATTGTAGCTTTCCTCCTGGCTCATGGGAACGAGTGGCCAATGAGGAAATGTGGCAGTCCAGGTAATGCTTTCTATTATCACTGTTATCGTAATGTTCATCAAGGTCTAAACAATACATTTCATTTCATTATTGTCCATTCTAATTTCTAGAATATGATTTTTTAAATCCTTTTTAGGATGAAAATGGCCTTCTTCCTCTTTGACCTTGCCGAGAGGATGGAGGGAGGAGCTCAGACTCACCTCTATGAGCTTTCTTACAACGTGTGTATGACAGTTAAAGAACTAATATTATTGTCCTATTATTTATTTTTACATTCATTTTACATTAATTATTATTTACAGGTATACTTCCCTCATTTTGTGCCTAAATGCTTTTAAGTTATGCACAAGTTATTTAAAACTACGACTTCCCAACACTATTTATATTTAAATCAGTCTATTACTTATACATGTGAATATCACATAATCACATAATTAGGCTCCTTTGCCTTTTTTGACCATAACATCTCTGACTTCTACTTAAAAACTCTTTTTAACCCTTTAAACATTTACAGATATATCATCAAATTGTGGATGCCCAGAAGGACTATCCTGCTAACTGGGATAAAAATCTAGCTTTGGCTGCTGAGCGCTTGCTGCGTTCAGGAGGAGGACAACACCGGCTAGAAACTCTTATAAACCAGAGTATCCATCACTTCAGCCGGTATATTGAGAGAGAACCCACGGACACTCAGAACAGTGCCATCCGTTCTGCCATCACACACCTCAGCAAGGAGAGGGACAGACTCAGATTTGCACAGAAAAACACAACATAAGGCCACTACATGAAACTTTGGAAAATCTGAACACTACCATATGTTGCTATGCTTGTTTGAGGGACTTGAATGCTAGTAAAGCATTCCTGATGCATAGGCAGGTAAAACTTTGATAAGAAAAAGAAGCAGAGAGATTAATGTCTCAAGTCAAGCAATTTCAGTGAGAATCATATAGATGAGTGGGAAAGCTGTCGCAGCATTTATTTGACTATGTGATGATACCATCACTTAGTTAATGATGAACACGATCCTCATAAAACGCTGTATGTACAGATTGTGTCAATAAATGAACGATCTTATTTGACGTTGTAAATACACAGTGTGTGTTGTAATAACCTTTGAAAAAGGTTAGACACATTTTTTTTTCTTTATACAGCATTGTTGTCATAGCTGAGTGCGAAGCTGGGAGTTTTTTTTTGTTGTTAAATGAATTGCAATACTATTAAGTAGACCAGGTGGAGGATCTTTTAAAAAAGATGTTCCTTCATTTTGAATTTGCTCAGAATGTTTTTAATTTTGTACCAAAAATAAATGTATATAATTCCAATGTTTATTTATTAATGAATCATCTCTCTGCCTTGTTCACTTTCCACTTCCTTTTACACACTCATAATTATCTTTTTCCCTCCTGCTGTCATGTGTCTCTGGCTTCCACATTATGAGCACAGCAGTCTGGGATTGAGATTAGAAGGCAACCCAATTTGGGAGCAGCCAAAAGAGATTAAGAAGGGCCCACTAATCTGGGGACAACCTCTTGAAATGGCCCATCTTTTTCTTTACTGCACAGTCTACTTGCAACTCCTTTAAACTTCACATGCCAATGAATTTGATGAGTCTGTTTATTTTCTATTCGGAAATTACGTTTTGGCTTGTAATCCTTGATAGTGTGATCTGAGAATGCAGAATGTAATACAGCCTTCCTGCAAATTATGCATACACACCTTCAGCCTGAATAATACATACCAGAATTTTTTGGCCCATGTATCAGAGTGCGGCTTCTTTGCAAATAATGTCTATAAAAAAAAAAATCCAGCATAATTTTGGCTAGATTTCCGTCTTCATGACTTGTCTTTCTTTGCATCCCTCGCGCTTTCTCTTTCTTCTCATCGTATTCCATTGTTGCTATGTTTCTCCCTCTCTCATCTCAGGGATTGTGGTAACCCATGGAATCGCCGTGACCGTGGATGCAGGCAGGGCGCCACAGCAACACTGGAATGTGGGCCGCCTGAGCAGATAAGAGTGGAGAGCCCAGCCAGCAGGATATGGGGGGTTCTGGGATGAAGAGAAGAAAGTAAGAGACATTGAATAAAGAGAGTAGTACAGGGCTGGAGTCAAGAGCATGATAGGATGAGAGTAAACAAACAGGTCAGTGGGGCTATGAACAGAAAGAAATTGCCCAAATTGCAACAAGGACATATATACAAAAGAACACAGCGAGAATGTGGCACTACAATGCAAGCCAGAGCCAAAAGAGAGAGTTGCAGTGGAAAAGACAAATTACACAGTGGCAATGGAAAGCCAGCCTTATTGCTCTTTGCATTTCATTTACATCCCTGGCTGTATCGACCAATCGGATTGGGAGCACAGCCTGGGGCTTAGGAGGAGAATAAAAAGAGAAAAATGCCTTAGCTGTACTCATCCCTCCCTGATAATACCCCTTCTGTTTTTCTTTTTTCCCCTCGCTCCCGGAGAGGAGTTGATACTGTCCGAAATGCCACAGCAGAAGCGACACCTCCGCTTGCTGTGCCTTGCTGATAGACTGCGCCAGCGGCGTGCTAAAAGAGGGCTTTAGCTGCAGGGCCTATCTCCTTCCACCGACTTGGGGAAATAGGAGGGAGGGAAGGAAGGAACAATGAGGAAGGAAAGAGACTATTTACAGCTAACCAGTGTTATGGAGTTGAGATGGAACTTTGGCCACTTACGCAGGTGTGTGTATGTGTGGAAATGTGCTTTTTTTTTTTATATTTAATTTATTATTATTATTATTTTTTTTTACCACAGATGAACTGCAGAAAGGGGGATGGACCTAAGATTGAAAGGCTATTTGATCCAAAACCAATACAAAACACTCAACAATGAATCCGTTAATACAGTCCTCTAAACATTGTCGTTGATACCGTATAGCTTGACAGAAAAGCATTATCAAATGTTGTGTATATGTTTATATATTTTTTTATCTGTAATTATACTAATTTATTATTATATGTATTTATATGTACATTAACTACAAATTATATCTATGCAAAAAAAACAATTGTTAATTCATTAAACCCTTATTGTACATCTCTCTTATAGGACCCCAGATCTAGTTCCCTGATATAATAATAAAGAGAAGAAATCAGCAATAACCATCCCTCATACCAGTTAACATGGAGGTCCCACAAGGCTCAGTACTCAGTCCTTTTCTCCCTCTATTCCCACTCTCTTGGTGAATAATATCCTCACATGGGTTTTCTTACTTCTTCTATGCTGGTGACACTCTCACTCACATTTCTTCTTTTCCTCCCTCAGATACCACAGCTTCCGCTTGGATCTCGGCATGCTTGGCGGACATATCTTCATGGATGAGTGCTCATCGAACAAAACTCAACCCCAGCAAAACCAAACTGTTGGTCATCCCAGGTGATTCATCTCCAGGTCAGGACCTCAGAATAACTCTTCGTAACTCTGTGTTCTCCCTTTCAGCTACTGCTTGCAACCTTGGGGTAACTATGGACAATCAACTGTCCTTCTCCTCACATGTTGCTAATGTGGCTCATTGTTGTCGATTTCTTCTCTGCAACATCAGTCGAAACAGGCTGCCCAGGTGCTTGTCAGTCTCTTGCTATTTTGATACTGGACAACTGCAACTCTCTGCTGGCAGATCTTTCACTGAACGCTATTCGTCCACTGCAAATGATCCAAAACGCAGCTGCGTGACTTGTGTTCAACCTGCCCAAGTTCTCCCACACCACCCCACTGCTGTGCTTTCTCCACTGGCTTCCAGCAGCTCCACGTATCAGATTCAAATCCCTGATGCTTACCTTCAAAGCCAAAACTGGACCAGCACCCTCTAACCTCAGAAACCTCATCACTCCCTGCACTGCACCACGCTGCCTGAGATCCTCCAGCATTTCTCGACTGGTACCACCTTTTCTCAGGGGAAGAGGTACATTTACTTCAAGGCTCTTCTCTGTTCTGGCACCGAGGTGATGGAATTAACTACCCCCAGATGGCCGAACAGCGGAGTCCCTGGCTATCTTCAAGCAACGGGTGAAGACCTACCTCTTCCTGAAACACTTAAATTAACACTTTACTTTAAAGTTTTCTTTGTTTAAAAAAAACCCCAAACATCTCAACAGAGTTGTAGGCTGACTTTTCTTAAGTTTGTAATGTAGCGTACCAGTGTAGATTTCAAAGCACTTTTGTATGTTGCACTGGATAAGGGCGTCTGCTAAATGCCACAAATGTAAATGTAGCCAAGATTAAGATCTTGTGCTCAAATCTAATGTGAGCGTGAATGTTTGGCCACTATGACACCCACTTTCATTGAACTATTTATCTTCATTCATTGCTTGCTATAATAAACCATAAACCTGTTAAACAATAGATATAAGTGTACTGTGCTTTAAAAAGTGACAGGAATTGTTAAATTCCTGACCCTGGATATAGTAATAATGGTCAGGATGAAGTGGGAATGTGAAGGAGGGAGAAGGTTTCAGGCTCTCAGTCTTGTTACTTTGGACACACCCTATAGGAGTGAGGCCTCACCACAGCACTGCAGGACACAGGAAGAAATGTGGCTGAATGACATGCATTCACTGGCCAAATGCCTCCGATTCAAATGCCCCCTTTTGATTAACATTTTGCAGGTGTGTGTGTGTGTGTGTGTGTGTGTGTGTGTGTATCAATACACCAGTGAATGTGTTTGCATGTTTAAGCGAATGAAACATGACAAATATAAATGTTTTGATGTGCACAATTTGAAACAGATGTTTGCATCATGTCTCACTGTGATAATACCACTATGACATTTATTGGAATATCAAACGTAACCAAAGACATTTTGGGTAAACAAATGAGATCCCTTTAGGAGAAACGTTTTTGTCTCTTGAAGAGACAGAGTGCCCTCATTATGTGATCCCTGTAAAGGGCTTTTTAAATAATTGAGGGTAAACTCACACATTAGACACCTTTATGAATGCCTACGGCTCTCAGCAGAGGTGCCTTATAGATGAGAGTGCACCGTTGGTGGGTAAGAGATGATATCACAGCTTTCATGCAATGAATTACTCTGTGTGTGTGTATGAGTGTGTGTGAGTGTGTGTAGGCCCAGAGCAGTTTTTCCAATTAAACGGGTTGCTCTCTCTCACCCCTCAGGTTCTAATTTTGTGCCACATTAAGGAAGTGTGGTGCCATTGAGGACACAGAGACACATTTTCATAATTTGCTTCCTCAGTGTGCGTCGGTCCTGCGGAGCTGTGGCCGTGTCTGAATGCCAGCCTGGGGAGGAACAGCAGCCTGCTTTTTCACTGCGAAATGAGTGAGAGACTGTAAACAAGAGAGCCTGTAAACTTGAGAGAAAAAGAGAACCATAATGAGGGCAAACTCTTCACTGTCAACTCTGGGTAATAGTGCAATATTAATACTGACTTGTACCTCTGATATCTTATGTTAAAAAAACTGAAAAATTATTACCATTCATTATTTATTGATAAAACATGTTTGTTCCCAGTCAGAGGGCATACACTCTTTCAGCATTATCTTCAGCCTGAGCAATACAAAGTGGTCATATCACTGCCACCTCCCTCCTAGCTTGAGTGAAGCAAATGATACATGCATCATTGATAAAGATTAACGAGGTTGGTTGACATTGCACAGTTTTAGTAGTTTATTATTTATAATGATGATTAACATTAAAACAGGGATTGCTTTGTTGCCAGCTTTTATTTTTTTAATTTTTTTTTTTTTACATTTCTTATGAAAAATATATGTGAAAGGTTTCAAGGGATGATTCACATTTTGAAAAGTTTACATTTCTAGCCTGACAGACAGGAGTTAAATGTGCCGTTGGGGGAACATTTACAGAATGTGCCGTAATGGCTGACACCAGCTAATCTAAAAAGCTTCCCATTTACAAATGGAAATCCCAGGATCCAATTGGGCTAATGAAGAGAGTTGAGCGGTATAATAAGATGTGCTGTAATGCTGTGTAACAGGCCTGTAATGCTGTGTTGGTGGTGGTCTCTGTGTGGTGAGTTGTGTGTGACAGACTGAAGATACTTCCAGAAGCCTTGAGGCCTGGCCAACTTGCTCCGCTCATCTCTGAGAGTCGCCTGGGTACTTCTGCTGGCCTGCTTATTGCTGAGGCTCGGGAGCTCAAACTATAACCTCCCAGTGTAATCTCAAGGTCTAAATGTACTAGAAAGAAATAATTATTATTTAACCTTACATTTTTGGAAATTCTACTTAGTATACTGCACATGCACTCTATGCTTTAAACTTTAAATCATTGTATATCAGATATAGTACTTTAGAAAAATAGTAACATGTAGGTCCCCAACAGTGGATGTAAACAGCAATATAAGATTTAAGTCATGGATATCTAACACTGGTTTTAAAATCAACTAAATAATCTATAGGAGTAGCTCCTCCAGCAGAACTCCTTTCAGTCTTTTCTATGTCCTTAGGTTTTTTTCTTGTTCTTCTTGTGTTTTTTGGGGTTACTCTGAGTTTCCTCAAACTTTCCAAAAGCGTTATATTTCCTACATTCTCTCACGTACCTCCATTGTTACGATCCCTTCTCTGGTTTCCTGTATCTGCCCACATCAGATTTTCAAAATTGATTATTGTCCACAAAGACAAAAACCAACTCCTCTACTTCACCACAATTATTTCATCACACACTGAACCACACTGCATCTGATTCTCACTGCTTCTGAGAGAGAGAGAGAGAGAGAGAGAGAGAGAGAGAGAGAGAGAGAGAGAGAGAGAGAGAGAGAGAGACTGTATAAGGTGTCTTCCAAATTACATAAATATAAATGTACAAATTCTGGTATATATGTTGGCTAATCAAAATTCCTAACAGGCACAAATGAGTCTGTGACAGTGCATTGTTCATTGTGATGTGCTGATGGTGTCCCATCCAGGGTAAATTCACCCACCATGCACCCAGTGTTGCTCTGATCAGCTTGAGATTATGCATAGTATATGCTTATGCACAGTTTTAGATATTAATCACTTGTATATCTTAACACATTTATAACATCATTCATTTATTTATTATTGGTTATTCTCATGAGAATAGATGTCTAAAGGATTTTTATAAGTGTGTGGTTTCACGAGAGATTCCTACCTGTCAGTTTTTTCAATTATATTTTTAGTAGATAGACATTTGAGAAGTTTTTATTTTTATTTTTTATTTTCTTTGTGTGCAAAGTATTGAAGTATATTCACATGATTAGGTGTTGTGAATTCATGAATGAAAACAGAACAAAGGCAACATACACAAGTTGCATTGCATCTGTCTCCTGATCTTTTGGCCATATTACTTTCTATATGTTTTTTAGTTTGCTTCTTTGTTCTCGTTTTCTCTCTCTCTCTCTCTCTCTCTCTCTCTCTCTCTCTCTCTCTCTCTCTCTCTCTCTCTCTCTCTCTCTCTCTCTCTCTCTCTCTCTCTCTCTCTCTCTCTCTCTCACCTGTACCATCTTTCTTTTGGAACCGACCCTCCGCCTCTTACAGAGTGCTGCTCCTGCAGATGTGCACAAACAAGAGGAGATTAAAGCAAAACGAATCTAAACACACAAATGGAATTAGACTAACGGGTGCTGGTAGCCTGCACACTGTGATAAACACACTGACTCTGCGTTTGTGTGTGTGAGAGTTTGCATGAGTATGTATTTGTGTGTGTGCTTTCCAGTGTCTAGGGGATTAACAGTGGTAAGGTGTGTATGTCAGGATGATTGCTTTTGGGTACTGTGCCGTGTTTGTATACTGTATTGCGTTTTTTTTTTGGTAATTATGTTTTCTCTTAATTTTTGCCTGACACCTCTCTGAACCTGTGTGTTCGTGTGTGTGTGGAGTTCACACAAACTGTCACTTTCGCTTCACACTGGTATTGTCACAAACATTTCTATTCTGTTGAAATTTCATGTGTTTCCTTGTAAGACCATGCAAACATATTCCAAATTCTTGAATATATAACTTCTGTATCATGCACTTCTCTGGCACGGTTATTTCACTAAAGTCTGTGAAGGTTTTTAATTACTTGGTCAGTATATGATTATAAATTGCATACTATAAAGGCCTATGGATTATTATAATCACACTGTCAGCTCATCAGCTGAATGTTTCTTAGTGAGTGACTAGTTGTGGTCTAGCATACTGTAGTTTTAATGTGTGCAAGTCTTTCACTCTCAACCGCTTGTAACATTGCCATCAAAAAGTATGAATTATTTGTAATTTTACTTTAATTGCACTCCTTATTATGCTTTTTTCCTTGTCTACCACAGTGATTTACATTTACTTATTGTTTATTTATTATTCATTCATTAATAAAAAATAGATATTTTTCATTTATTACTGAATGTTAAATGAAATGCCTTACATTTCATTCTACGGAACATCTGTAAGAAGTTAGATACTGTTTCTCACTCATGTTGTAGCAGCTATAAGATAGATAAACACCAGTTAGATACTTTATTGTCATTGCACAGTATATAGTGAACAAAACACGGTTTAGCATCTAACAGAAGGCAAATAGTATCATTGTGCAAATTGATAAAATGCAGTTAAATATGCAAATATATTAGCAAATATACTGTATAAGCTGTGGGCACTGGAAATTTGCAAATAACACAATCTTAAATCACATTGCTGTAACTGAACAAGTGTGTGTAAAAGTATATATAGCTATCTATTTATACAATTTTGCGCAGGATATACAGTATCTCCCATATCTCCCAAATGTAAGTACACCCCTCACATTCCAGCAACCATTTTGTTATATGTTTTCAAGGGACAATACTATGCAAATTAAAATTGGATATATTTTAGAGTAGTCAATGTACAGCTTGTATAGCAGTACAGATTTACTGTCCTCTGAAACTAACTCAACATACAGCCATTATTGTCAAAATAACTGGCAACAAACTGTGATTATGGAGGAGTGGAAGAGGATCACAGCAACCACCATGTGTCTAACATTCAGCAGTTTTCTGATGTCATTATGGAAACGTGGAAGAGCAACAACCTGTGCAGCTCTGGTGAATTCCATGCCCAGGAGGATTAAGACAAGACACTTTGATAAGAATATTGGTAAAATTAGGTAAAAGTGAACATGTAAAAATTGTGTCCAAAGTGTCAATATTGTGTGTGAGCACCATTGTTATCTAGAACTGTTTTAATTCTCCCGGACATGGAATTCACCAGAGCTGCACAGGTTGTTGCTGGGATCCTTTTTCACTCCTTCATAATGACATCAGAAAACTGCTGGATGTTAGACACATGGCGGTTCTCCACCTTCTGTTTGAGGTTGCCCCACAGGTACTGAATAGGGTTCAGGTCTGGAGACATACTTGGCCACTCCATCACCTTCACCTTCAGCTTCCTCAGCAAGGCAGGTGTCATCTTGGCAATGTGTTTGGGTTCATTATTAAGTTGGAAAACTGCCATTTGGCTCAGTTTCTAAAGGGAGGGCTTCATGTTCTGCTTCAGAATGTCACAGTACATGTTGGACTCCATGTTTTCTTAAATGAACAGCAGCTCCCCAGTACCAGCAGCACTCATGCAGCCCCAGACTATGATGCTACCACCACCATGCTTGACTGTAGGCAAGACACAATTTTCTTGGTTCTCTTCACAAGGGGCATCACCACACATGCTGGATACCACCTGAGCCAAACAAGTTTATCTTAGTCTCATTAGACCTCAGGACATGGTTCCAGTAATTCATGCTCTTGGACGGGTTGTCTTTAACAAACTGTTTGTGGGCTTTTTTGTGAGCCATCTGCAGAAGAGGCTTCCTGCACTGTAACTCAGTTTTAGGGTGTTACTGATCTCATAGCCTACGCCAACTTTGTGGAGAGCAACAATTCTAATTCTTAAATACTCAGAGTTATTTGCCATGAGGTGCCATGTTGAACATCCAGTGGTCAGTATGAGAGAATTGTACTCAAAGCATCAAACTTTAACTGCTCTAATACACGACACAAATTTGAATGGACATGTCAAGCAGAAAAAAAGCATGAACATGATGAATAGGACATGTGGCTTTGCATGGTTACATGACATACAGCTGTTATCACTTAGGGTGTACGCACTTTTGTTGCCAGCTATTTGAACAATAATGGCTGTATTTTGAGTTATTTTTAGAGAACAATAAATATATACTGCTATACAAACTGCACATTGACTACTCTAAAATATATCAAAGTTTCATTTCTATAGTATTGTTCCTTGAGAAGATATACTGAAATGGTTGCTGAAATGCGAGCGGTATACTCACTTTTGTGAGATACTGTACGTAAGGTACAATAAAATATGTGAGATATACAGTATGTACATATATACAGTATATACAACAGTAACCAAGATAATGCATAGTGTATATACATATATATAAAGATATGCTGGGATATTGCTGTAAGTCTTAAATTGTTAATAATTATATAGAAATAATACAAAATATACAGCATGCAGCATAACTGAGTACTGATTAGATATAGTAAAAACATCTGTAAAACACGTGACATAAAAATGTAGTGTAGAGTTCATTAGAGTTTTGTGGGAAACTGTAATGTGAATAAACAGTAGTTTTCTCAGTCTCAATGACTCTCTCATGGTGGAAAATGTCTTACAAAGATAACAATTACAAAGTCCTGACAGTTATAGAGACCTTTTGCTTTAAATGATTATATGATATTCTTTGTTGAAAAACAATACATAAAAATGTTGTGTGTAGCATCCAGGATACAAGTCCCTGTGTATGACAACATATTTAAAAAAAAATAGAAAAAATAGAAAACCTTTTATTTTTCCTGCAGCCAGCACCATTGTCAGAGCTGTCGACTAGTTGGCATTGTGGTATAAGACAATACTCTTTTGTTTTTTGCACATGCGATATTAACAGTGTAATGACGTTGCTGGAGAAGAGGCGGAAGGTGCCACCTGTTAACACAGTTTCCCTTACACTCTAAAAAAGATCTCCTCCCAGCACCAGAAAGCTGATTAGACTCTAAAAGTGTGCCAACAAAAGATTTCAGTGCCCTTTAAAACACCTTCCCAAGCACAATTATTCCATTCTCTTCCTAACCTAAACATGTCCTGCGTTTGTCTTTGTTCAGCCTGTTGTCCTGCTCTATATGAAGGGAAGCCGGTGATTTAAGGTGCAACATGTGCAGTGAAAGTATTAAATGCACTGTTCAATGCCAGTGCCATGTGTGTTCAACTGGTATTAGTTAGGCTTTGGAGTTCAACTGACTATAGGGGTTTAGAGATGGATTTAAAGAGGAGAATAGAGAGGGAAGAAAGAGAGAGAGAACCTCTTCGTTGTTCTTGAAAAGCTGTGTTTATCCAGGATTAGAGACACCAACATGTTAATAATTGTTTCTCAGAGAACTGCAAAGAAGCACTTCCCCTGTAATCCCCTAATCAGACATTACACCTCTGAGCATACCCGCTACAGTGGCACACAGACTGCGCATGCTCCCTCGTACACGCAGGAACATGCTCACCATTCAGCAAACAGAAGTGTGGAAACACCTAGTTGGAGGAAAGACACTCATTATATATTCTTGGAGCACTCAAGTATGACAAGAATGATTTATTGTACACTTCCAAACATGAGGTATTAAAACATTTTAGAAATATGACATTTCTGGAACAATCTCAGTGAGCAACATACGCTCACTGTCAATCACTTGTAATGAAGTGAATGAGCTCTTCTCACTGCCGTCATTTTGTAGAGGTCAGTAAATTGCTGATCTTCTAAGGCCATTCCATTGAGGCTGAGGACTAACAGTTGGAGCTGTGCGTATGAGCATTGCAAGTTACAAGAATGACAAGGTGGTGGTCTCTCTCTGCAACCAGTGTGTCTCCTATGATGGTGGTTGGAGGTTACCCATTTTGATTAGAACTTTCTGATGTGGTTTTGCTTACCTTTAAAATTTAAAAAGAGGTATTCTTAGGTTCTAATGCCAGTCTATTACACTCTGCGCAAACACACACACACACACACACACACACACACACACACACACACACCCACACACACACACACACACACACACACACACACACACACACACACACACACACACACATATACATACCCAAATATTCATTCAATCATTTACCTTATTAATCTTATATTCAAAGTTTAATGATTAATTAAACATTAATCACTGTGATTGTCAATATTTTACTGTATGTTAAAAGGATAAATCTGTCCTTTTTATATTGATAATCCAGATAAATGTCTAGTCAGCATCAAAGGAGCTATTCTCTTAGTTGAAACAATGCTGCATAAATGTTTGAGTTTTAAGTGCATGGCACTAATGTTTATTAAATGCAATACAATTATATTTTTGATATTTCACAGGATATAAAACACAAAGATAAATGGCATAATCAAGATTTAAGAACAAAAAAAGCAAGCACACGCATCTTGTTATTCATCACTCAGATTTCCTTATCTCATTAATTATTTAACACAACTGGGTAACAAGATAAATCAATCAGTCATTAAAAAGATAAAAAATTCTTTGTACCATTTTGGACTTTCTCATTCCACAAAAAAATGTGATATGTGAATAGTACCCAGACAAATCTGAATGGCTAAGACAATATTTTTGTTTTAGGTATCCACTTAAGATAAAATATGAGGTTTTGGTCAGACTTTCAGCTTTTTTCTTATGATTTGTAATTTTAGATGTTTTGAACAAGTTTTTGATTGAACCCACCCAGTTTTGTGTTGCCCAAGTGTGCCCTTTTAGACCGAGCAACTGATTTCATGCATTAATAACTGCATTTTTGTTAAAACTATAATCCAACAAGAAAATCAGAGAGCTCTCAATTGAAGAAAAAAAGTAAAAGAAATAAGGGGAAATCAATCAGAGGCAGTGATGAGAATGTTGCACTGGTATGTTAAAACCCAGACATAAAAAATGTTGATGTTTTGTACATGATGAGATGCTTTTCTGATCAGCACAGCTAAAAAATTAGTGAAAATCCTCAAACCAGCCAATCACAGCAGTGACACTTTTTTCTATTTTGATGTTTGGTTCAGAATCAGAATCGTATTAATATACATACATAAATTTTTATCTATACACTATGCTGAGAAACATTGTTTTATATTGCCATAAAGAACTAGTCGTTATTATTATTATTATTATTATTATTATTATTATTATTATTATTATTATTATTATTATTATTATTATTACTATTATTATTTATGAAGGGTTAATAAAGGGTTGGGAAAGATTATCAGATTTAACATTAAACTTTGTTGCATGTAGTACGAGTTCATTGTTATGTTAATTCTGCCATTATAAACATATAATTTGCTTGTTAAAATGCCCTCATAACATAAATCCAACCCAAGCATCCATTGTATATTGCCTCATGCCTGTTGTTTACTAATTGTTTTTTTTTATATATATATATATATATATATATATATATATATATATATATATATATATATATATATATATATATATATATATAACTACTATAAAAAAAAAAAGAAATGCCATTGTTAATGGCGAATGTTGATTGTTTGTCTTTGCCCCTCCCTTTCTCCCTCCTCAAGCGTGTATGGGATAAAGAGTGAGTGTAGGGGACACAGAGGGATTAACCTGGCAGAATTTAATTAGTAGAGCTGTTGTCTCTACCCATGAACAACCAATTCCCAGTCCATCTCAGCCTGCCCTCTGATGGACAGGCGCTGTGGAAGGAGTGTGCAGGAGTGCGTGTATGCTTGTGTTTCTGTAAATGTGCATTGTCTTAAATGTGTCTATAAATGATAAAATGCTTTCTGTATTTCAACAAAATGAAAATCCTAAATGTCAATTCGGAGAATTTATTATACGGTTGTATGGAAAAAGTTGCTACAAAAACATTTGATTCATTGGCTTGTAAATATTGATAGCATTTACTCATATTGCCAAAAAGTTTGATAAAAACTATTCTCGATATTTTGTGCACATATATCATTATTCTTAAATGTGGAGAATAAAAGCAAATATCATATGTTCACATTGTAGAACTTTTTTTTTGCACAGACCTGAGCATTCTGCATTAACTGGGCCAATAATTGGATTAACAGATGTATACACACACACAAACACACACCGAGTGGCAGATTGTTCTGTATGATTCACGGATGTACAGATTGCGGGGTAACTGGAAGCACGTTACTGGTTGTCAACCCTCCCTTTCCCCCCAGGGTCAGCATGAATGTGAGGTCCCGCTTATGGGCTTGGGGTCAGTCGCTGCCAAATTTGATACTAACACTGTTTCATTGTAATCATATAACTAAGCTTCCTATTAACCCATCTGGAGCCCTTGTAACCTATATGACCTCACCAGTGCATGTGCATTGCACACACAAACATGAGGTAGACCACAAACACACTGTGTTGTGATGTGATGCCCATGTGCAGTAAAAATGTCTATACACACTGGCACCTGCTGAGAATTAAGAGAAAATTGTGTAATAAAAGAAAACAAATAAACCACCTGGAATTGAAATACAGTACCATAGCAGTGGAATATTGTGACTTTTTAAAAAAGAAAAAAAAAGCTAAAAGCACTGCAGTCCCAAGAATTTAAGATCCAAAAGTAAAATGTATAGAGTTGCAAAATTGTGACATTTATATTGTTTTTGTATCACGGTATTAGTAAAACAGTGTTAGACTGTATCTAATGCATCACGACATCGAGTCACCATGTCTTAATCATTATATTCTATTATAAATCTTTTTAAAAAGCTCCAAAGTGCTTCTTGTCATCCCACCAGCTATTAAAATGAGCCAGTCTGCTAACACAGGACTCTTCTCTGACAAAATGATGTGAAAGTCATCAATTTCGCATCCTGTCATTACCCAAACTCTTCCATAGTTCTGTCCCTAGCTGTGATCTGTATAAAGAAATCTACAGGATTGTATATGATTTTAATTGTATTTGCACTTTGAAAGTCTTATCACAATCATTAATTAGCAAATAAAATACTTTCCATTTCTTGGCTATTTTAAGATATAGTTATTGTTAATGAAGCATTGTTTGGGTGTTTTTCCAGCATTTTATAAAGTATTGCCTCTATTAACATAACAATGGCAGGTTGAAGTGTATGGAGAGAGAAAAACTAGGTTGGCCAACAAATCTAAACAAAAGGGTATTTTTGGGTCACCATGATGACACAGTCATGACAAAGGGAGCAATAAACATGAGCATATTAGTTTATTGCAGTACAGAATCCTCACTGAATGTTGATTATACATGCAATTATTTTGCATAAATATGAGGTGTTTGTCTTAAATGCATGTGCAATTAGAACAATTCTATAGAAATGTATATAACTATATAATATATAAAACCTTTATCAACCAGTCAATGCAGACTTTAACAGGTGCTGATGTTTTTTCACACATGCATTAGATATGAATGCTAGTGTGCCCAGAATTTTCAGGTGCCATATGCAGTGTGATGTAGCTTGAGACATGATAAGTCATTTTAAAGGGGAATGAGAGGTTAAAGCCGTCACTCCCCATAGAGAATCTGGTATGACCTCTGCTGATTCTCTCGACTCCCTCTGGGACTGAGAAGTCAATGAAACTGCACAGTGACTGCAGAGGAAACAAAAAAGAGAGATCAACTCTATTTGGCTATATTTACACTAGACCAGTGCTTCCCCATCCCTACAGTGTCAAACAAAATCTCTAAGCCCTAAACAAAAGAACCCAAATGTCTATCTGTCCAGACAAGAAGCCTGTGGCTGCATACAAAAATGCTAGCAGTTCTGAGGGTTATTTGACCTTGACCAATGGGGTCAATGACATTTGCACAATATACACCATGACACTGAGTACTGAGTTAAATAAGGCATTTTCATGCAAGCTGTGCATTAATAGATAGTCATACACTGTTGTGAATTCTGAACATTATTTTCCAGCCCTGTTACTGGATTTTAAATAAGTATAGTTAAAACTAGCTTAAATATGAAAATGTATATGCTTTAATTATTTACATAACTATGTCAATGACAATAGGCATTATAACCAAAGTCTCACTGATATCTATCCCCAACAACATTGTCACTGATCAAGAAAAGTAAATCCCATGTTTCAAAAAATGGGTTCTTCTCTATTTAAAATTAGTAGGTTGCATATAATTATACATTTGAGAGCTGTTTTGTTATAACAAGAATATTAGATGTAATTTATGCTATTGAGCCACGGGATTAAAGCAAGCCAGTGAAAAGAGTGAGTAAGTGAAGTTTATTTCTATAGCGCTTTATACAACAGACATTGTCTCAAAGCAGCTTTACAGAAATCAACAGTCAAGGTGAACGGTGTGCATTTATCCCTGATGAGCAGCCGTGGCGACTGTGGCAAGGAAAAACTCCCTTAGATGTTATGAGGAAGAAACCTTGAGAGAAACCAGACTCAAAAGGGGAACCCATCCTCATTTTGTCTGAAAAACAAAATAATAATGAATGGCATGAGCCATTTTTTTCAGTTGAGTTCTAATCACAAAAAAAACCCACATTTGCAACTTCTACAATAAGTAAACGTTAATAACATGGTGGTAGAAAGTTTAAATATCATAATGCAATGTACAACACTCATCTGGTGCCAGTTTACTATACTATAGTCTGCCAGAGTTGCTCCATAATGCCCCCACCTGCTGCCAACCTACATTCACTGCATACCCTGGGGCTGTGCAACTTTCAGTAAATAGCCCTTTTGTCTGGGTGACATAATAACAAGTGGCCAAACGGCTGGTGTGGCACACGCTGTCCCAACGCCAGTCTACAATTAATATGTGGGCCAGGAGATGGGCCAAATTTTATTCAAATGAATCAGGGTCTCTTGATATTTGTTTTGTCTCTAATGTGACTCCTTTTAAATGAGCACATGATGGAAAATGTGAGTAAATGAAGTTGATTTGAAAGAAATATAATGTACTGCTGATAAGAAATAGTTTTATCTATTAAATAATATACATAGAACAATGCTGACTTCTTGGAAGTTGCCCAGCTTGTAAACACAGTGATTAGCTTATTGTGCTTGGCTCCATTCATTGTAGATTCTTCGGGTCAACAAACAAAAAATGCACATTAATAAATTCATTGAAACATTAAATCAATGCTAGTAGTATATTTCATATTTTAACCTAATTGTTAAATGAACACTGGTAAATACAGCTATTATTTTCTCATTTTGTGATTATTAAAATAATTTGGATAAATAATGCAGATTATATATAATTATTTAGATTTAGAACAATTAGTAATACCTAAGGCAGACCAGAGTGACTCTGAGCTCAGTAATAGTTACACAGCTCTCACCTACATGATCAAGTGCTCAGATGTCTTTGATTAGGATTAACTTTTCCCTTGAGCAGGTCATTGCTTTATCCCCAAACAATTAGAAGCCTGTGGACTAATTACACTGTCAGGATGGAACATGAGATGTGAGGACGGGGAATATAACGTGGATTTGTGGGGATATGGAATATAATTTTACATTTTACAATGTGATCAATGGTTGTTCACTCATCTTCAGTAAGTGCTGTGTGCTGGTCAGAGTTGTAGTGAATGTACAGCCTGTAAGGACCAGGATTTATCTAATGCAAATAAGTGCCACAAAAACATATGTATTTTTTCCCCATAATTTCTAATTCTATTTTTATTTAATTTTTGTTAGTACCATACATGATATGACAAACAAATTACATTTTAGTGCATTGTAAAAATCAATGACAGTGACAGTAAAAAAAATGATGAAATCAGTGAAAAGATGGGAAAGAAATTACACAGGAAATTTACTAAAAAAACGAATTTGTATGAGTACATATTTCTACTGTAAGGTAATTAAATAGCCTACATGACCCAAATAAAGCCTATTACATCTTCCCCTCATTTTTCCTAAAACATCATCCCATTATTTCCCTGAAGAGCTTGGAAAATTACATATTCATTACTTAGATCAAATTTGTAATTTTAATATAATGCTCACCTTTCCTTTCCCTTATATTGTTATAAGTCAAAAATCAGAGGTCAAAAAGACAAATCTCTATTAATTTAAACTAATATTCAGGTTTATGAACCTACAGGTGAAGTCTTAAAGCCATACGCCAGGGCCATGTTTTTACCTAATTATTTTCCAGTCTCTGTTACATTTTCTCACAAGTGCATTATTTGCAGGAGATTAAGGGTGTGAGAGAGGTTGTTAGACAGGTAAATGATGGGTAAGGCCTCCTCTTGGGCACCGTCCTAATTGGGCTGATGACAAGTCCCTGAAGTACCCAGAGTGGAAAAGCTGCAACATCTACTCAGACTCAATGCTGAGAAATACATATAACATTACTTGAAGAAAATCTTACAGGAGGTAACCTTTATGTTATAAAAAAACGTGAGGCGCCAGCATTCATTTGCTAAAATTTAAAGTGTGTTGTACTGCCATCTCTTTTGTTTCCAGGTAGGCACATGAAAAATCCATACCTGGAAGAACATTTATTTCTTTATGTGGATATTCCTCTGATGTTCTTTTGAAGAAAATTGTTGCTGTTAGTTGTGTAACTGTTTAATGGACTTTATGAAGCATTGGGTGGATGCTTACTGCAGTTGATCAGAAATATTATATATATATATTTTGTTTTTGTTTTTATATGTTTAAAAATGTACCTGTACATTTGTATTACTTTACAAAATATACTGGTTCCACCAGCTGCAAACAGGAATTGGTTAAAACTAAGTATTTTAATATTGAAACATAATAATAATAATAATAATAATAATAATAATAATAATAATAATAATAATAATAATAATAATAATAATATTATTATTAATAATAATATTCTGCTTCTTTTTCCATACACAGTCCATATATGGTACATATAAGGTAAAGTGTAAGTCCATATAGGCTACTGTTTAAATAACCATCTGCCCAAACAAACGATGCAATTTTTATTTATTAGTATTTATCGAAAACTGGGCAATGTTTTTTTTTTTATTATTCCTGTTGTGATATTTCTACCTTGGACCGATAGTACGGCTTGGAAATTGGTAATATCACAAAAATAATAAGCATGCATTCTATTAAGCCTGATGTCCTATACATTTAAGTCTATATTCTCTGTGTGTGTAATGTATGTGTGGACTGGTGAGCGTTCAAGCTGATACCTCCAATAGCTCATAATGTCCCTTCTTCTGTAGGCAGCCGGTACCACGTGACTAGTCCAAAGTGCGTTTCATACACGTGCGTTGTCGCTTGCTAGGACTTGGCCAAAAAGTTGTCTGATCGGTAAGTGCTGAAAGAACAGAGGGCCGTTGTTTAGTCCAACACAGTAACCAACGTGGGGTGCGGATTAGAGCAGAGCCCCACATGTTCCTCTAGGGCCGCGTTGTCCTTAATTAAAAAAGAAAGACGCTCTCTGCGGGACTGAAGGCCCCTAGGTTTGGGCCGTGTCTGATCCATGGGTGACTTCTGCACTCTTAAAACAGCAACAATTTCAAAGTTAAAACCCCTGGACTCACTGTATTGTGTATGGCAGTAAATGAGTATGCCTATATGTCACGATGAAAGACGTTCTTGTTCTCAAGTTCAAAAATCACATCCACACAATCAGATTAATAGAAACTGAATTTTTTTTAAGTGTTCAGAGTATGAAATCAAATGCCCGAAACTCTCTAACTCGATACACAAAAAAAACCGGGTTGTATTAATAACACATTACCTCCTTTATTGTGTTGGTGTGTTTTCAGTTAACTGTCCCATAGAAATGAATTAACAGTTGCTACAACTGACACACGTCTGTCACTATATACAACAGCAGCAACTGTCACAACTGACCTACATACAGAATAATGAGGCTTAAATAGAAGAATTATAACGAGATATTCACCACCTAGTTACTCATGCACACCAGATTCGTTCTCTTTAGCAATATTATTGTTACATCACATTACTGAATTAAATTAGAAAATAACTGGATCACTACAAATATTGAGAATATTTTAGGGAAAGTAAATGAGAATATATTTAATTGAATACATTTGTCCGGATTTAATAAAGATCTTGACTTACATATCATTTTGGGTTTTACAGTAATTATCATTTTAGTGTGAATGTCTAGGCTTTATTTATATAAGGTGTAAATGAGAAATATTTCCTCTGAAAATCTAATTTGTGTGCACGTCATTTGGAGATGCAGGTGTTAGCAGATTGTGATTGTAATAATTTCAATGGTATATAAATGTTTTCAGATTAAAAATATTTTAAGAAAATGATTTTTTTTTTTTTGCTAAAATCAAACGCAATATATTTGTAATTTTAATAGTAAGGCTTGTTCTTTATCCTTATGTAAAAAAAATCCCTTTTTATTATCAGTACAGAACTCAAATGATTTGTCCCACATGGATGAACCTGAGGGGGTTTATTAATTAATATGCGCATTTTGGGCTTGTTATTGTTCTCGTATGCATTATTTAATTTTCCTTCTTAAACGTCCGCAGTACATTTTGCAATCCAACTTTCTTTCTTTCTTTCTTTCTTTCTTTCTTTCTTTCTTTCTTTCTTTCTTTCTTTCTTTCTTTCTTTCTTTCTTTCTTTCTTTCTTTCTTTCTTTCTTTCTTTCTTGTGGAATCACTTTCAGGGTATGAAGGACATTTACAATTTCCCTTGGGTAGGTGATCTGTGAGTTCATGGTCGTTTGGAGAATATGGACTTGCCTATTTTGACGTAAAGCAAATGCATTTGAACTTCGTGGATTTAAGAGAACTCCATTTCTCGTTACTGGAATATTTACTGATGGACATCCATTCTCTTTTCCATTCTTTCAGAGAAATTGTAAAAATAACGATTCGCTTTGGGCAACATCTTAACGTTTGGATTATTCCAAGTCATGCTTTTTAATGACCGTGTCTATAGTAAAGACTTAAATGAAAGGGAGATTATTGGCAATGTCAAGCAGGCTAATTGAATGTTCAGCTGCTCACATTTATTGGCGCAGAGCACGTCGCAGTCATTTCACTGCCCCTCTCACTTTGCTTTCCAGTCTAGTTTAGAAAGCATTCGACCACTGGTCTTTTCTATTCTCTATAGTACTCCATAGCTCTCTTCAACCATTCTGCTTCTGACCCTTTCCCATTGAGCAGCTCAGTACTCCGGGGAGTCTTTGTTCCAGCACCTCTCTGCAAATCGCGTTTTGATTAAAACAAATGAAAAAGATAAAATAAGGGAATGGGAGGAAATAAAAGGAAATGCATAGGTTATAAGAAATAATAGTAAGATATACAAATAAATATGCTATAAAACGACATGAGTATAACCAATGTAAATTCATTAAAACATTTACATTGACATCAAATGCACATTTTTTAATGACATTACTGTTAATTTTAATTCAAATTTTTTACTTTATATCTCAATCTGTGCCATACATCTCAACTATATTTCAGTATAACCCCTTTAGTGATCAAATTAAAAGGGCAAATTACACGGCACATTTGGAAATCACAAAAAAAACCCAAAAATTTGTAAAAAATAAGTTCGTCTGTAAAATCGACTGTTGCAGGTCTGAATGTACCCGCTGTGCCCTCTGCCCTGCAGAAAACCCGACGCAGAAATAGCGGGATTAGCGGCTCTTTGAGGCACGGATTAGAGCCACTTTCCCAAGACGCCCATTCCCGGAGCCACGGCTCTTAAAGCGGAAGGACCGGAAACCAGACGGCTTCACAATGCAAAACAATTCAAGTATGAGTACACTTGGCTAGTGGAGAGATACGTTTAATTGAAAAACCCCATTAGAAGCCCATTACACCATGAATGGTATAAGAAGGTCTGTATGGTTGTAATAATTTTTTATAAATAGATAAACTATTTATTAAAATAGTTTACACCTATCATTTAAAAACGCTCACAAGACTAGTCATTCGTTTTAAATTATTTCAATATTAATATAATATTATAATAATAGTATAATGAGGATAGGCGAGATTAACAAATAAACGCAAAAAAAAAAATGCCACAAGCTGACCTGTTTCCAGGACGAAATAAAAAGTTTTTTTTTTTTAAAGCACAGCTGAATAAATACATTATGTAATTAATAATTTGATTTATTTAAGCCTAAAGAGACTGATTAAAACTAGGTGATTGCGACTTTTTTTTTTTTTTTATGTAGAAATAAACCGTGGGATCTATAAGATGGTTGGGGGGGGGGGGGACTTAATACATCATTCGTAATAATGATATAATTCTTTCCCATATTCAATGTTTGTCCACAGTGTATTGTGTGGACATTGCATAAAAAGAATGGTAACTTTCCCTCCAATCACACCCAACACACATCCACACACACACGCGCGCGCACTCATTTATTTTACACACTCCTTCAACCTTCAAATGGAATGACTTTTCATATCGAGTCAAATGTGAAATCGTTTATTAATGTTCTCAGCAAGGATGGAACCACATTACTACTCCAGACAGGTTTGAGATCCGCGTTGAAAATCCTCGACGGTGGGTCACTAAAGACCAAAAAAATAAAAAATGAGTGGAAGGGAATACCCACTTTTGGGCGTTCAACAAATTTAGCAGATTTGTCATCTTTAATGGTTAGCTCAAATTAAATTCATGTGTGACTAATATAATTTCTCTTTTTTTTTTTTTTTTACCTTTAAAGGAAGATGAAGAATCTATTAAAATCACAGCCGAGATTTTTTTGCGGTTGCGAGGGCGCTCACAAATTGCATACAGTTACAACAGATCACAGTTTCGAAGGCTAGCACAGATTTAAAAAAAAAAACCACATGTACCATTTATATAAGACACACATTGATTGTCTCTTAAAAACTACATATTGATTCCTTATAAACACTTTTTCTTAAATAAAGTAGTGCATCCAGGTCGCCCTGGGGGCGTTCAGCGCGCACACACACACACACACACACACACACACACACGCAAACACTCGTTCTCTCTCCTGCTCACATCGTCCTAAAGGAAGTGTCTCTCGTTTGCCAACATGGACAGAAGTCAGCGTGCTGTAAGAGGTTTTGGATAGAGAAGCCTGGCCATTCCAGATCAACATTTCAACATGTAGTGTATTTCATCTCCTCTTTACATGGGTTAGGATTTGTTCCATGGCTGTGATCTAGTTTCTTAAAAGTTCACTTGGATTCTTTTTTCCTTAAATTACAGCTTGTAGTCTTATATCTCGTGTACCATTCAGCAACCATTCATATAATTGACCTTGTTACACAGAAACAGAAGTGGCTAACTGGAGGCAGGTATAGCGCAACTCATCCACCTCTCCAAATGTATTTGTTAGATTTTTGAAAGATGGCAGGTATGCAGTGTGTCTTGTCTAGTCTTTCAGGGGTTTACTTTTTATTTTTTTCAAGAAACTCGCTTGCTTCACTCTCTCTCTCTCTCGCTCTCTCTCACAACACCTGAAACTTCCAGGAGGAAGTTTGATCTTTGTAATCCAAGCAGTCAGCGTTGAAGTTGAGCTTCCAAGAGGATGTTTGATCTTTGTAGTCCAGGCAGTCCGCCGCGGTGGAGTTGAAGCTGAGGCCCGAGGCGCCGTAGCCCTGAGCGGACGGTTGGTTCAGGTGGCTGGTGACGGCGCTGGTGCTCATGGGACTGAGAGCCGAGGCTGCAGGCGCCGACAGCTGGTGGTGCATGGGCGCCAAATAGGAACCGCACTCCATACCGCTGAAGTAGGACGCTGAGCCCGCGTAGCCTTGACCGTAACCGGACGCCTGTGTGTAGGTCATAGGGTACGAGCGCTGCATGCAAGACGACGACGACGAGGTGGAGAGCACTTCCGACAGCGGCGAGATCGACGCCGGGCTCCAAATGGAGACGGGCGCCGCCGTGCTGGATATAGCCGGCACTGAGGTACTAGAGGGCGGCGTGAACTGGCCGCTAGCGCCGCTCTCGGAGCTCGCCTCCCGCGCCGGGGAGCTCTTCTTCTTGGCCGGACGCACTTTGTTCTGGCCTCCATTCTGCTGCTGCTGTTGCTGCTGTCGGCATTTGGCGCGCCGATTTTTGAACCAAACCTGTCAAAAATGCACAAATCACCATTAGAAACATAGACAGCTTCCATAATGGCAACAAATACATTTTGTAAATTCTTTTTAAGAATGTACATTAATACACTGCAAATATTGGCTATATTATTTACGTTCTGAAACACAAAAAATTTTCATAAAATATATTTTGCATACTTTTTTTTACACAGAATAAAACTAGGAAACTCTGAAGAATATAATGATTTAATGGTGCGCTTTAATCAATTTATTTGCTTGAACACATTTAAATGTAATATAAAATACGATCAGTATTTTTGTATTGATAAACACTATACTGACTTGTACACGGGACTCGGGCAGGTTGATTTTCAGGGCCACCTCCTCCCGCATGAAGATGTCCGGGTAGCGCGTCTTAGCAAACAGCGCCTCGAGCACGTCGAGCTGAGCCCGTGTGAACGTCGTTCTCTCCCGACGCTGCTTTCGAGGAGTAGCTGTTTCCAATAAAACACAAAATGTCCGCAATGTTGAAATCACGCCAACAAACACTTTTTGCCAGCAACAAAGCAGGCCTAGAGTTGTAGATTATAGATCATACAAAATATGCACTTTCTACCAAGTTTTCACGAGGTTTTACTGACTTAATTAAGCAGCGATTAATTGAATTTTGATCCAGTGTATCCATTATATTTTTCATTTTATATCCATTTAGCCATATATATCACACACTGTGATATGTGTGTGTGTGTGTACTTAAAATAATTGCATTATTAACTTTGCCAGCTAAACCTCTTAGACATCATAGGTTCAATTTTCTAATTTTTAATGCGATATTTTTTAGTCATTCTCATAAAATGTAATTGATATTCATAACGAAAAAATGTTTAGATTTGCAATTTACACACGCTTTTTAATTGGTCAGCTAAAGTAGGCCTTTACGATATCGTCCAATCTAATAAGCTTTTAAAACTAAACTCTCTACGTTAATTATAAGGATGTTGTAGGAAGCGGCCCATATAACTCAGTAAATTGTATAATGTAGCCTATAATGAAATAAAAACTTGACAGTGTATGAGGTAGAAACACAGTATTTAGTCCTGCAATCAGGCAAATAAACTTTTGGGCAGTTAGACAAGCAGTGAGATTTTTGTGTGACATGGCAAAGGCAGTTAACACTGTGTGACTAACCTGGATATCCCACAGAAGGATGCAGCAGATCCATACCGGAGGTGGTTAAACTGAGCCCGTTAACCGGGTAAGGCGGTTGCTTGAGATAAGACATCATGCTAAAGTTGGTCGCGTAGGTCAGTTTGGAGCAAATAATGGAGAAAGCTTCTTCTCTCGCCCCTCTTTCAGTCCGAAGCTCCAGTGGAGGTGTTTGCCAAACCTTGATCCAAAATGACAGAAAGGGATAGACTGTGATCACACACAGATACAGCGCCGGTATGCCGATTGGAGTTTAGTGGATGAACTTTGCGCTTCGACTGCAATCAGAGAATAACAGAATAAAGCGCGCAAACACCGCAGCTGCGCTCTTAAAGCCGCTGCAGAGCTCCAGCTGTCCTTGTGAAGTGAGCAAGGCTCATCTACCAACACCCCCCCCCCCCCCCCCCACACACACACGTCCCAACCCACCCCACCATCCCTGCCCCCTTACCTAGCCTCTCCCCGACTATCCCCCCCATACTAACATCTAATTGCAACAAGTCCCCGCAATGCACAAATCATAGTCTTGCTAATGTACATGCGGCAAGAATGTCGATTTGCATAGGAACCAGGTTAATTGTCTTCTGCATAAGGGAATTGATTGGAGACCATTTGTGGCAACAAAGGCCGCTGTTGGTCCGATAAATAAGGCCGATAACAAAAGCCCTACTGGCGAGAAACACACGTAACAATGAGGAGAACCTCATCGTTCCAGGCTCAGCCATTAAATTAGTGAATGCATTCATAATGAGGTGTTTTAGTGCTCCCAATACTCTTCCTGTAAAGAGAAATACGACTATTTACACTATAGAGTTAGGCAACAGTAGGTAATGAATTGGTTGTAGAATTCGTGCACAACCAACACCCAGTTCAATGCCTCTCTAATTGGATTCGAGGTTTGAGATTATTTGGAGTGCTTTGGGGTTAGAAGGTGAAGAAGCCAGACATCTTGCTATTATAAGCAATAAAGGACATCAAAGGGTGTAAAACTAGGCGTAGTAATCAGATGTTCTCAAGAATGCCCTAAAAGACAAATGTTTATTAACCTTAATAGGGCACTTAAGGAAAGAGTTATTTCAGATAGACTCATTCACAAACAAAAAAGATGAAAGGATTTTCCTTTTTCCCTAATCTAACTTCACGAATTTCTGCAGTACAACATTTTAATCTATGTGTAAGAATGTGTCAAATGAGGAACTGCAATTCTGGCAAATGTCAACTGCGACCCCAAGTCTACAGAGCTTCCTAACTTATCGAGGAGTTTGAGTTTTTTTTTTTTAATCCAACGGTTTTCTTGCTCAATCTGTCACTCGCCTCGTCTACCAGTTGCACAGTCGCTCGATAGTAATTACCTCATACAAAAAAAATCATTATGATAAATGTTTTGTGTTGATAAATTAACGAGATAATCCGGACAGCACGCGCTCTCTATAATTACTGGACGCTGAATCTTCGAACCTGCAGCTGAACATTTGGCCCCATTGATTTAGTGCACGACGACAAATTTCTCTCTCTCTCTCTCTCTCTCTCTCTCTCTCTCTCTCTCTCTCTCTCTCTCTCTCTCTCTCTTTCTCTCTTTCTCTCTCTCTCTCTCTCTCTCTCTCTCTCTCTCTCCCTCTCTCTCTCTCATACAAACACAAACGCACAAAACAGCGTTATTCCATATTTCATGCATAACCAATATTCGACCACATCAATAATTAATTCAAATAGTCAGCTACTTAATTCATTTTATTATTATTAACACATGATTCTTTTTCAGAACAGCACCTGGATTTCACGGATTTTAGGATAGGCCTGTTCTGGCAGTAAGTAAGACTCCTGCACTGTAGTCTATGCGACACAAAAATGAAAACACTTTATATTACGGGGATGGATGAGAGCTGTGAAGGGAGCAGAGCGCGGAAAGTTCCCGTCGTGATCCAAACCGTGAACATGGAAAGCGGCTCGCTTTGACGCAGCTCCGCGTCTTTCACGCCTGTGTAATTCTTGCCCTTTGTCTTCATTTCGCCTGTGTTCACCCTGAGCCTTAAGCAGCTAAGAGAACGCATTTATACACGTGGACTGGACCTAACGTGGAAACCCGTTCTGATAGCAAAGTATGACAGGCGATCTGAAGCCCAGCGATTAAAAACGAAGATAGGCTTCTGATAAAAAACAACAACAACAACCGGACCCCTGAAGTTTTCAGAGCCGGTTCAAACCATTGGCAAATAAACACGGTTGTAAGAAAAACACGCACAACAACAACAGCAATAATAATAATAATAATAATAATAATAATAATAATAATAATAATAATAATAATAATAATAATATGAAGGGAAAGAAGTAGAAGAGGAAAAATAACAGCCTCGAAATCTTGGCAATGCATAACTAATATGAAAAATTAAAATAAAAAAGATCTGCTACTTACTGCAAGCCTTCTTGCTGCTTGATGTTATCTGCAAAGTGTAAAATAGGTCCAAAAAACCCTGCAGGCTACATCCGACTGTTACCTTAATATGTATGGTGAAATAGTTGCATTCGAAACCAACGCGTAAAGTATAAAAGTAGAAGCATGGGAAGTTAAAAGCTTCAGCTGCTCCACTTAAACGGACAGCAGACGAAATCGTTTAGGGAGATTAAAGTGCGTACGGTTATAATTGGCCGGGCTTCAGGCGGACTTGCTCGTGTGTGATTTGTACAGCGCGCTGGCCAATAGAGACGCGGCTCCGGGACTCGCGGGCTGGACGCGGTTCCCCTCACCGGGCCTTTGGCAGCGAAACAAACGGCGCAGGCTCCTTTTTTTTGACGCGCAAACTCCTCAGCCAATCAAAGCGCATCCTGACCGGACCGCATTCGAGAGTCCAAATTTGCGCAGCTTTCCCTCTTAACAGCTCATATCCAACCTTTTCTCGACTTCCCAAGTTTCATGTGCCTGCCATGTACTTGGAAGATTCCTCGTTTATATGAGACGCATGATGTGCGTCTCATGTGTATATGTGTTTATTACATGTCAGTGTCAGTGTTTGAATTTACGCTGAATATTGCGGGAATCTCGCTCACGGGCGTAGCAAAAGGTGACGACTAAGCGTGTACTCTTAATCTCAGGGATAATTATCAATCCTGAGAGAAAGAGAGTGGGAGAGAGAGAGAGAGGGAGAGAGGGAGAGAGAGACAGAGAGAGGGATGTAGCAGACTCAGCCCCTCATTATCCCCGAGAGCGTCTGAAGACGTTGTGGTACGTTGAAAGGGAGAAAAAGGCAAACAGACGCTTATGAGCACTTCTTCTGCATTGTGTAGCGCAGCCAGAGGAATTTAAGGAGGTTTAATTGCCTAAAACGATCCTCTCGTCCCAGTGCAAGCGCTCGTTTTGATACATCGAAATGTAACAGCAGATGACTGGAGATGGACTGCTACTGGACTGAGGCCATGCTGGATAAGCAGTAGGCAGGGATGCACAACAGGGGTATATGTAACACTTTTCTAAAGTAAGAAAAAAAGCGCAATGAGCTTTCGAGGCGATCTTTTTGGAAGGCAGAAAATAAATAGATTATTGATACAGTAAGGGAAATTATTGAAAGAACAGTTAGAAACAGTTAGCTTGTATACTCGAAAGAAGTACTAAAAAACAGAGGATCTGACCAAGGATCATCTGCACACAGGTGAGACTTCACTGGGCTCAAGAGTTTCTATTTCAGGAGCGTTCTTTATTTATTGTCATGAGGCTGTAATAAACTGATATATATTACTTGTGTGTGTATTGCTCCTTTATTGGTCTACCAGTTATGGTAATTATAATAAAGGGGTATAAGATTAAATAATGCAAATTTCCTCTGTAAATTAATACTGTAAATAATTGTATTATCAATAATAATAATAAAGAACTTACCAATTACAAAATATATATTTGTGTATTTGTTATTATAGTTTTTATTTTTATTAATGTCAAGTTCTAAAATTATTATTATTATTATTATTATTATTATTATTATTATTATTATTATTATTATTATTATTATATGTTTAATTAAACACCTGCACTTTTAGATATTGCTTTCATATTTCACATATTCGCATTTCACGCACACAGAAAGCACTGCATAAAGCATTGCTCTGAATGGAAACACGCCTAGCGATGATGTACATCTACATCATACGAATAACCATGCACGTGCTGATTAATAGGATTTTTATCTTTCTCCTGCTTTTTATTTCCTCAGCAGATGTAGTTGGAGTAAAACTTTTGGAGAAAAAGTTTTGAGTGATTTTTTGACGAGCGGACGGACCAATTCACTGCACCTGCTGGCCAATGCATAGAAGAGAAATGATCTATAAAACCTCGAATTTCAGAGCTTCAGACCGAACCAAAGAACCTTCTGATATTTGATCCGAAAATCTTAACAGGAAAAGGACATCCGAAAATCTTCGGAAAGTGAGAAAAACCTTTTCCCGACGTTCTTCTCTCTCTCTCTCTCTCTCTCTCTCTCTCTCTCTCTCTCTCTCTCTCTCTCTCTCTCTCTCTCTCTCTCTCTCTCTCTCTCTCTCTCTCTCTCTCGAATGGTGGAAGTATTCAGGCTGCTTTTTATATCTGTGGTTTTATTATTATGCTGGCGTATTTCTAAAGCTTCAGACAAACTCACATCCAATAATAAAACGAACTGCATAATATATATTATTATACTCCAATTATTATGCAAGGAATAAATATAAAACATATTGAAAAAAAAACAAACTAAAAACACAACACAGTTTACCAAAATAAGATGCATAATATAATAGACTAATTAAAAAAAACTGTTTATGTTTTGTAATGAATATACTGTATTACTTAGTGCAGGTCTTTTGTGTGGGACTGATTCCAGTAGAGAAAACAGTCGCCAGCGTCGCTCTTTTAAACCGTTCAATTATTTATCAAGCGCTCAAACGCCCGCAGTCCGGAGGGGATTTTTGGATCCTTGAAGGATTTATTAAAGTAAAAAAGAGAAACTGCTACAAGCGACATAAATAATACAGAACTTACTTTATTTTCATGATCACTTTGGGTTTTGATGAACATTTTATAACATTCATAATTATGTTTATTTACACAATTATTTTGGGGGTTTGTTAAAAGCCTAAATAAATAGTAATACTAATACTATATACAATACTACTACTACTCCTCATTTTATTTTGACTGTGATTCTAATCAAACTCATTATAATAATAATAATAATAATAATAATAATAATAATAATAATAATAATAATAATAATAATAATAATTATTATTATTATTATTATTATTATTATCTGCAATTTATAGGACAAACTCACAATTTTGATCGATCTGTGCATTGCCTCCTATTGAAATTGAAATATTTCAATAAAATTGCACAAAAAAGAGAGAGAGAGAGAGAGAGAGAGAGAGAGAGAGAGAGAGAGAGAGAGAGAGAGAGAGGGAGAGAGAGAAAGAGAACCCCCTGGGTTGTCCTAAACACGCCCATCTATTAATCCGTGCGGAATTGTATGATAGTAGGGTACCAATCTGAGATCATTAGAGACACTGACACCTCTAAAGCTTTTAATCTCTCTCTCTCTCTCTCTCTCTCTCTCTCTCTCTCTCTCTCTCTCTCTCTCTCTCTCTCTCTCTCTCTCTTTATTTCTCTCTCTCTCTCTCTCTCTCTCTCTCTCTCTCTCTCTCTCTCTCTCTCTCAAACACACACTCTCTCTCACACACACACACACACACACACACACACACACACACACACACACACACACACACACACACACACACATACAGAGTGCAGGTGCAAAAGTTTGAAAAAAAATAGGCTACAAAAAGAGTCCCCCCCACAAAATGCCTATTTTCTGTATTAATGAAGAGGAATATACAGGCCTATTGAGTTTAAATGTTTGTTGTACGTTACATAGCCTTATAGACTATATAACAATCTGAGCAAGGAATATTCAGAGAAAGAGCTGAACGGAGCAGGAGGCCTGTAATGGAAGCTTTTGATATACCCGACGTTACTCCTAGCTAGTTGATGTTCTGCACTGAAATAAAAGGTGATTATTAGGCTAGATTATGAATATATTATACCTTAAGACCTCTTTCTTTAGGAGACAAAAAATAATCACCAAATAATTGGTCATAATATAGGTTGAAATAGGCGTTTTATGAAGGCAGAATATGATGTGCTCTTCAGCAGCGGATTTAGTGTAGCTGCTAATAGAGACAGCTGTTGACAAACAGTATCCTAAAAGAAAAAACAAAGACAAAGTGATGGAATCAAGTTTGAGTCCTGATTGATCGGAATTTAAACACTGGGTTCTGGTTTCTTTTCACATCACTGTAACCTTCAGAAGGCTAGTCTGCTTGCTAAAACATTCACACTTACACAGTTACATGAAAAGTTGTAAAAATAATGAGCTCTGGGACAATAATATTGAATTTTCCAGACACTAATCACACTGCTGTAATAGAGTCGAAGACTACTCTGATGATGTGTTTCCCTGAATGTAACGCTGATATTTCATTATTGTGACAAGTTCATATGGCACAAAAGAGAGAGAGAGAGAGAGACTGCATTAATGAGCAAAGCACTTGAACGTGAAGGTGTATTTGCACTGAGTAATTAGTGTGAATAAAAGAGCCTGTTTGATCCTTATTGACATTCCTAATTTCCCCTGTGCCACGTGTACCCAGTGTTGAACAACTTAAAATAGAGTTAAATGAGATGCTCCACGGTCTGAGAAAATCAGTGATGGAAGATCGGAGGTTGATGGAGCAAAATGTAGAAAGAGATCATTCACACTGGCTAAGGTATTTGGAGAGGGAGAGAGAGAGAGAGAGAGAGAGAGAGAGAGAGAGAGAGAGAGAGAGAGAGAGAGAGAGAGAGATTTGTTTAGCTCTTTTCTCATGTATATATTTGCTGTAAATGTTAGGATATAAGTTTAATAGCTATTCAAAAGAAAGCATTTAGTTGAAAAATTTACTGTTACACTAATGGCTTAAAATGTAATTTTTTTTTTTAATTTGTTCCTTAGTGAATTGATAATATCTGGGTATAATTGTAAATCTGCAACACTGGAAATATTTACTTATTTATTTATGTATTTTTTAAAAAGATTATCTTTATATTATATATCAACATCAAAGATAATCTATGTGATCATGTCGATTAACTCCGCATCATATTAAGACCTAACAAAGACCCAATTATAAAATTGTATAACTATTTGAAATGTTTGTTTAATCTTCAGGTTAAATATAATAAATTGAAGATAAATTAAAGTGCATAATTGTGTTTAATGACAATATTTATAAAACCTAAATTTTTGACCCACAGACAAAAAAAAGAAACACTTGC
>NC_139579.1:19361373-19398873 GCF_946808225.1 Silurus aristotelis
AATAATAATAATAATAATAATAATAATAATAATAATAATAATAATAAAACTAATGACGGCATGTACCACAGAAGTATTAAAGTTGAATATATAATTTATTCATAAATTATAACCATATATCCTATAGACAAATTGTTGCCATTTTAAAGTGGTAAATAAATACATCATATGCGTCAAAGTGCAATCGATGCAGTCGGCAATACATTTTACTGCCTCAAGGTGTTGCATCGTCCAGATCTTTTAAAGTAAAATGATTAAAACCAGCTCTACAATATGTTAAACACACCGTTTATGTATTAGAAAAATCGTTTTAAACAGCACCATTCCTACCGTCTCGACCTGTGTGTTTGAAGGACATGGCAGAGTGGATTTCCCCTGAATGGATGGCCATAGCGCTCGAGCCCTGAGTCTGCCAGTGGTGCCCGGGGCTCACATAGCTTCCTGCTGCACCACTGTACACGCCGTACTGATTCGAGGGAGAATACGCACATGGCGCAACGTAACTAGACAGAGTCGATGAAGACTATGGAAAGAAAAAACAAGCGCGCACATGCACGCATACACACGCATACACACAGATACACAGACAGACATACACACATACGCGCGCATACACGCAACGGTTAGAGCTAGAGCCTAATGAGCATCATTATGATTGATTATGCAATCAGGCCAAAATAATAAAAAACAGAGTAGGCCCACAATACAAGTAGGCCCACTTTACGAATTATCTATAATTAGTTGCAGTTTGGCCAAATGTATTGACTGCGTGAAATAGCTGTTACCTGAGGGTACTTTATGTCCGTCTCAATGGAAGATTTATCTATTCCGTTGACTCCATGTGAAGAAGGAAAAGCTGATCGGTTCACACTACCCCAATCCTCCATTTTCGGCGTGTAGCCTTCAGCCCCAGCAATAGCTAGGTAAACAACACACATTGCAAATAAAACCACACTTCTCTACATCGTATATTACATTTCGCGTTAGATTAAACGAATAACTGCGTAAAATGAATACACTGGACTATAATAATTAACTATTTAATGATGAATAACGACGATAAAACAATTACATAAAAATGATCATAATAATATTAGACCGAATGCTATAAAATCTAAAAACATTTCCTGAATGTTAGACGTTTTAATATTTAATTTTTATAAATCTATATCAAAAATTATGCTACCAATATTTGTTATATTTTTTTATTTTGCGTATTTTATTTAGACATATAAAGGCAACTGATAAAACCGTCCAACCTAAAAGAATTCGACAAACCTCTAAGGATGTGCGTAAATGTATTGGGTACATAACAATGTAAAGAGAGTTGCTGAATGTAGAAAATGATTTAATCTAATGTTGTATAAATGCTCAGAAAGAACGTTTCCATACAGGTCTGGTTATTAGTCAAAAGTGTGAAAACATGACTCGTACATGCAAGCCGGATCCTGTTAATATGTTGGTGAGGAAAGATCTTACTGATCGAGGCCTACACAAACGTTTGAGCGAGGCCTAACTAAAAATGACAAACCAGGAGAATTGGCTTTATTTTCAGTACCTTACACATTATACACTAAAATCTCTGAACATGATGTACCATTTTCAAACTGTTAAGTAGAGAGTAAACTTCATACAGTAAGTAAGTAATAGTTTTGTATTCAACAAAATGGTCTCACCTGTGGGGTCCATGAAAGCTCGTATGCCCAGTATGTTGCTGACAGTGTGAGCTGAAGGCCACCCTCTCGGAATGCTAACGTGTCCCCCAGTGACTGGGACCCCAGCAGAATTACTCATTTTGGTCCCGGAAGGGGACATCGCATTGGGGTATGTGTATGGATATAAATGATTGTAAGAAAGACTCGGCTGCGACGCAGCTTGTTTGCCAGTTTCGTAATGGTTGGGCTGGGAGAGGTTGCCAATCTTGTTTCTTAAAATCCGGCTGATGGAGCTGACGGAGGGCACGTTGTATTTGTCACATACTCCATCTGCTAGAAGACGGTCCCGAATCTCCCAGGCAAAAATTCCCGGGTCTCCTTGCTTGTATTCCCGTATGCTCTTCACCACGTTTGGTGTCGTAACCCGCGGTTTGCTGCCTCCGATCGCACCGGGCAATATGGAGCCGGTTTCGTTGTACCTCGCCAGAATCTTGCTTACACAACCATGAGAAACTCGGAGTTGACGGCTGATGTCGCACGGACGGATCCCGAGCTGAGCTAACTCCACTATTCTTAGTCGGATGGCGTTGGGCAAGGGTCGACCGTTCACAAATACCCCTCCTAACTGGTTCACCTCCCCATAGGTTTGCTCTGGAAAAGAAAGCACGGTAACCATCAATATAGCAGTTTAGACTGTACCAAAAACATGCACTTTTCACTATTTGCTCATGAGCAACAGGCTAAAATGTGATCATGCAGATCATGCACTATATAAAACAAATCAGGAGAATAGTCGTATTGTGTAAAGCTTGCCATTATTGTATTTGTTGATTGAAACTACAACATAAGTGATTACACGTTTTAGACAGAATTCACAACCGGCGTGCTAACTGTAGGTGCTCCCACAGGCTACTTTAAAGTATAAAGGGGATATACGTACTGCGGTCGACTAAAACTCGACGCCGAATATACGGTCATTTCTAGAGGTTATTCAGGCATGCAAAACATGTCCTGCTTCTATCATCCCTATCCCACTGAAGCGTGCTGATGTAAAACAAAAAAAAACAGGCTTACCCATTTGCCTGTGTTGTTGGGATGCTTTCCTTGAAACGGTTTCCCCCTCAATGGCACCGTCTCCGCTGCATGCAGTGGTATTGAGCTCCAAAACAGATAGGAAATATCGGGAGATCGCTTCTTTTTTCTCTCTCTCCAAGAAGCAAAATATTAGAATTGCTTTGAACGACTTTTTTTTTTTTTTAAGCGGCTCTTCATTCGTTAAAGACGAAATTTGTCTGATCTAGTAGGCAGAAGTTTGCTCGAATTAATTTGACGCATCCTCCACGTCAAAGGCTCAGGTTACGCTGTGAGCTTTGGGCTGATCTGATTGGTCGGCGCGACTTGGGATCGGCAGCACGGGTCCCGTCTGCGTAATTTAACCTCTGGAACAGACTAATTCGGATTAAAAGGGGGAACTTGCGCACAGAGCTTCGTGCATTCTGTGGCTAAAATAACGCATTTAAGGCTGTTTAATATGGAGAAAATCACACTAAAACGTGGCAATAAGTCTGTAGTAGAGGGCTGGATTTTCTGTAACGACAATGACTATTCACGGTGAAGAACTAAGGAACAAGATGTTAATAAAAAAAAAAAAAAAGCCAGTATAGTGAGCAACAGGCATGGCACGGATTGTGCAAGCATTTTAATTATCACAAAAGCATGCTAATTATCCAACAAAAAAAAATGGAATTTTCATTTTTCATTTTGATTCATTGGAATGGAAATTTTAATTACAGCATTTAAAGCCCAGACATTAAAACATAAAAAATATATGTGCAGTTTGCAGTGATGACGGGACTATTCAAATACAGGCATCCATAGATGAACATTTTTCTAAAAACATTTTTCCTCTCACATTTGCATTTTTGCCTATACACAGCCCATATGTTGACTCTATGTTGATGAAATGTGTGCACTTGATTATGCCATGCAGAATTCAATAATATTTAGCCTATGTATAAGTCCTACGTTGGATCTACTAAAATCGAAACCTTTTTCGTTGAAAGTGAGCAATGACCTCTAGACCTATAGACTATAAGGGCTTGACGGAATTCCAAGAGGTTGCGTTATCACAGCATGTTCTCAATGTTTCCTTAGAATGTAAAGAAGGTACACTTTATTAGCTCACAAAATGTCACTTGTAAAAGTTAACAGTCGACCCATTGGTAATAATAAGAGGCCATGTCACTATCTTACGTGACAAGAGCTCTAAAGAGGTCATTCACAGATGGAAAGCATCACGTCGAATTGTAGCACAAACTCTGAAGAGGGTTTTTTATAAACCGATCTAAAAATAAAGCAGTTGAAAACACCGGTAGCGAAGGTGATGAAAATGCATGGAAAGCTTAATAGACCCAAACAGTCACCCATTCAGCAGAGCATCCAGAAGCATTTGACCAGAACATCATGAACGGAGCTTTAGTCTGTATGCTACATCTCTCTCTCTCTCTCTCTCTCTCTCTCTCTCTCTCTCTCTCTCTCTCTCTCTCTCTCTCTCTCTCTCTCTCTCTCTAACGCCTTTAAAGATGCTTTTCTTACAAAGCCAGCGGCAATCCTAACGTCCGAAAACAACAGTGAATCCACAAAATTCGACAGTCTCAGCGACAGTCTCCCCCATCTGGATAAGTAAAGGAATGGCATTCATGCTCAAGATTCGGGATACACCACGTGAAGACATAAGGATCTGATCCGAGCACCAAAACGCTATGGAATGATGAAAAAAAAAAAAAAAGAAAACTAATCGTAAAATGGATTTGAAAGTTGACTGCAGCAAAGTCAGGTATCAATGTAATTTCTTTCAAAATGATAACTTTTATTAGGCTTAAATGCTGTATAATAACATCCACCATTATGGAGCAGCCTCCCGCTCCTTCTTATGCGTCTTTTATCCGTAGAGGTACGCCGGTCACATTAACTATGAATCGCGTTTATTTTTTTTTTAGTTATCTATTTTGGACAAATACATTTTTCTTGGGGGGGTCTTTTCATGGAATTTAAATGGAAAATAATAGATTACAAAGAGGCAAATGTTGCGGTTAGAAATGTCCCCCATCGATTTTAAGGAACGACTTTGAATATGCTTTATTCAGAAATGTTTTTTATTTGTATTTTTTCATTATATCATAACATCTGCAAAAATTGAAAACGTTATTGAAAATGACTGCAAACTTTGAACTTTCAAAGTAAAGAAAATAGACTTCGCAAAATAGCATAAATAAAAAAATAAAATACAAAGAAATAATAATAATACAAATGATATAACAATAATAACACTCATCATACTATGTCATAGCATTACAACACAATAGTTAATAAAGAAATAAAAATAGTTACATTCTATTTAAAAAAAATATGTCTCAAGTTATGTCTCGACTGAATGGAATGCTGAATTAAATTAACTTTATTCCATGTTTTTTTAATAACACTTCCCGTTTTAGTTATTTCAGGCCTCTGCCTCGTGGGTGACATTCTGTAACTATAAGAATATACTTAAAGCCCGTTTCGTTTTATTTTTTCACTTGTAGCTATCAAAATAGTACAAAATGTTGTGGAGATTATGACATATTCTCGATTATACAGTAATAAATTTAGCGCACACAGAGGCTTTCCAATTTAAATTAATTACAGGACTATGGAAATTGTCGAATCAAATGTATTACCCTAGCATCAGCATAATCCTGTCCGGGCAAACATTATGTCACCTTGTTTCGGGACCTGTTTATATGACCTGTCTCTAGGGATCCTAAGAGTTTCCTGTGTTAGTTTTAAAACGAATGGCTTTGAATAGACTGGAGGCTTCCACAAGGACTGGTCTCAAACAGCAATAAATTAGCCCTGAAGATGGTCGTGCGGATAAAGTAAACCAGAAGAGCTTATAATATAATTACCCCTAATACTTAGTTAATGTTTTTATTGGGTGCATCATTTGACCAGTTTACTTGTCTGAGTATTTAGAGGTCCAACTCTGTGCCCCCGCCAGGACCCTGTGTTCTTTGTTTTAGCCATTGGCTTTGCTTTGTATTAAATATGGCTGGCCCATAAATGAATATTAAAAGGTTATGAATGGAAAACATTACACTAACGCAGTAAGTTAACTCGACTCTTTCACAATAAAATACGTCATTCTGTACAATGGTTCTATTTCTATTAAATAGTAAGCTTTCGTTGGTGTCTTTCCATTGTTTCTAAACAGAGAAAAGGCTGCCTTCGTTAGGGAAGTATCTCTCTCTCTCTCTCTGTCTCTCTCTCTTTCTCTCTCTCTCTCTCTCTCTCTCTCACACACACACACACACACACACACACACACACACACACACACACACACACACACACACACTGAGAGAGAGAGATAGAGAGAGAGAGAGAGAGAGAGAGAGAGAGAGAGAGAGAGAGAAAGAGAGAGAGAGAGAGAGAGAGAGAGAGAGAGAGAGAGAGAGAGAGAGAGAGAGAGAGTGTGTGTGTATTAATAACCTATGATTAATATTTGGTTGTTTAGATTTTTCAACATGGGGAACATGATCTGTTTTACACCAACAAAGAAATGCATTATGTTTGCCCTGCTCCAAAATAACACTGTTGTAATCACAAGTGGTAATAACAGATTGCATTTCCTACATGATGTGGTTTTCATTTTCCTTTTTTTCCTCTCTCGATGGTCCATAGTATTTTATTGAAGACGCGTTGGGTCCCCAGTTCTGATTTAGTGTTTGTGAGTTTTGTGATCTCACTGCAGAGTATGGAAATTATTAGAACAAACCTGGATTGCATACTGGCAAAGAGAACCAGGAGAAGAGGAACAGAGAAAACAAATGTATACATTTAAAAGTGCACTTCTTCTTTTTCTTCTTCTTCTTCTTCTTCTTCTTCTTCTTCTTCTTCTTCTTTTTATTATTATTGTTATTATTATTATTATTATTATTATTATTATTATTATTATTATTATTATTATATAGTCATTATTATCTTAATTTTACTAGTTTTTCATAGTATTAATTGTCATTACCGTTTTGTTGTATCAACAATTATTATAAATTCTTTTGGACACTTTTATCCTATCCTACAGTGAAAAGTGAGGGAGGTAACAATCCACACTACAATTTATAATCCTTCTAATAGTAGCAAGTGTAAAGATGTGGATAAACTCTAAACCATATGAGAGAGGGAAGAAGTGCTAATAACTGTCCATGCTGTTGCTCAGTCTACATCGGGCAGAATATGACCCTGCATTAAGGACAACTGCTCCAATAAGCAAAAAATAAATATAAAAAAATGTCAAACGTTCCGGAAAAAATGTTAACATATCTCATTCTATAAAATTAAGTATTATTCATACCTTCTCATTCTAAAACTCACAAATAAAATCACAGGTAATAAGTTTTTTTTTAGTTTCCCGCACTTAAGGTTTAAATCATCCAACAAGTTGACAAAGATAACACATATGAAATGACATCTATGAAGAAAAAAAAGTCGAAATTACAGAGTTGTAAGAAAAAAATGGCTCCAAGCAGCAGGGTTAATTACTTATGAATATTGCAAAAATTTCCCCTATAAAAAAAACTACCATCTAATTGGAAGGTGTGGAACGGTGTCACACACTGGGCAAAAACACAGCTCAGAACATGACCCATGCTTTTCAGCTCTAACAATAAATGCCAACATCTGCTCTTTCAAAAGGCGTTATTAGTGAATGTCCTGGAATACACTTCCTGAGGTAACACATAGGAGCTTTTTTCGAATTTCTATCCATGTTTTCCTGTTTGATAAAATTGAAACTAGAGAGGAGGGGAAATGCTGCAAATGTGCACCAGAGTTAAAGCTAATATAAGCATTATTTACAGAGTAATGTGTTTGCACAGCCACTTAGTATGTGTACAATCAAGATGAACATTAGATCTGAAGCGATAGAAATTCTGGGTTGTGTTTAGGGACATTTTTAACCAAGCAATATCCTTAGAGCATTTGAAAAGATAATAAAGAAATGTATATAAAAGTACATTTAGTATGCTTGATTTGCAGTATTGAACATAGTTTACACTCTTGTAAAGTGTGTCTGTAAGGTTAATTTGGGTTTGCATGGATACGAGTGGCCCGTAGCGATATATATTTTGGTGTTACAGGATGACATTACCAACAGCAAAACCTTAAACAAAATTAAGTCAAAAGAGACTATCTCACTTGACTTATGTTAAGGCTTGTATGACAGTATGTCATCCTACTGTCTAGAAGCTTGTCTTAGTAATACCTTGGTTCACCTCGGTGTTTGAGTAAACTTCGAAGTACTAATAACACTATCCAGGATGCCAAATCTTAAAAACCACACAAAAGACCTCAAGCTGAGCAAAAGAATAACATTCTTCTTTTCTCAGCCTTTGAATGAGAAACAAGGTCGCTGTTTTGCAGACGCATTTATTGTGTACTAGTAATACCCCTTTCCTTCTCAGATTACTACAATATATCTTATAAACAGAAGTTCTGTTCATTGTATACACACTGTCTGTAATTACGCTGCATTTGTTTGAAGAAATGTGTTAGATTATATTAGATTTAAAATTTGCTATAAAGCTAAATTTGGTGGGAAAATGTACGAGGCAACTGCTTTATTACATGTCCTTTTTTAACAGGCATCCAGTAGCACATGTTGCATCTTTTTAAATAGGATTTAAATTATGTGTAACTTTAGAAAAGTGAGCAAATGAATGCAACACTGCCTTATATCTTTCAAATATCTGTCAACATTTTCTTTTATTGTTGGCCAACTAACTAAGTCACTACACATTTACTTTCAACAGAAGAGCAAATGGAGTTGTGCACAAGGTAGATTGTGGATGGTAGATTATGATTTGTTAAATAGCTAATATGCAAGATAGATTCCTAAAAACTAATCACCTTACATTTTTTGGTTGCTGCTTTTTGGAGAATCCTTTCCTGCTAAATTTGAGTAAATTAGTTAGTGATGTGAGTGTTAAAATGTGTGCATGCTGAAGTGAGTTATAAGCAAGGTAAATAAGATTCATTGCACATAAAATGTTTAAAAATTGTTATTAAAGGTATATAAAATAAGATCTCGATTTTAAACAGCTGCACCACTCTAATATGCATGGATTAGCCACATTTTTAAAGTGTTTTTAATAAGATGTTAAACAATGGTGAGACAGAGCTTTAAGAGAGTCTACATGTATGTAGGACTGGACACAGTTTATTTTAATAGGGCCTTATTAATGTTAAAAACAATAATACCAGTGAACTGTAAAAATTGTTAGTCCAAAATGTCCCACAGTTGTACAATTTGCATCAGATATCTAGCGATCGTAATGGTCATAGATTGTAATTTCACTTTCACACTTTCAAAATCATGAATCCTCTCACTGAATCATGTTCTGTGGATTCTATCTTCATGTTATCACCATGAGAGAAATGCTTAACCATAAGATAAAGCTTATCAGTGAGAATAACTTTGTATTTACAGCCACTGACCCTTGCCTTTAAGAGGAAAAATGGGGCATTTTACTAGCTGGTGACGGATGTCTAAGTCTAACTGAGCCATTTCCTATCATAGGAACCACTTAATGAATAGAGGAACCGTATACTACAATATAACCATTGAGATTACCTTTATTTGCCCCACTGCCAAAAAGCTAGTTAGTGTCTCAAAAACAATATACAATTTCATTCCAAGAAATAGTGTGTAATAATAAAGAAATCTATTTAATTCTACTCAATGTATATATGATGAAATGCCTTCATCACTGACTGCTGGGACTTGCTAAGACCACAACATTTACATGTACACAATTCAGAAGCTGTTGCAGGATGTGGAAGTGTGAATTTCTGAGGAACTGTTGACATAACACAACATATATTATATGAATCAAAAGCTAGTCTAGCCATCTGTATACCTGTATTTTGCTTACAGGGGCATCTAAATAGAATAGAGGGTTATTAAACAAACAACTGCCTAGTTATTAGCAAAATATTACTTCTAGTATGTACACAGCAAAATATTTTACTGCATTTGAGAGGTTTTCAGGTAAATCAAATATTAGGTATCACAAGAGTATATATGGCAGTAGACTTTATTACAGATTTTATTATAATTCTATCATGTAGCTATAGTTTATATAGTTATACTCTACTACAGAATACTAAATGTTCAGTCATCTTGCTTTCTCCAGAAATTGGTCCTAGTGATATTTGCCTCATTATAAACTTTTTTTAAATGAATAAAGATGACTATATTTTCAAGCTCTACATAGAACATGTCATATACTTTTACCTATTTGATTCTTTCTCAGAAGTACCAAACAAGCCACGTTAGAAGATTTTAGGCTTTTTTTTTTTTTTATAGCAGGCCTTAAGGTAAAGTTTCACTGGTAGAACCTGTTACAAATACACGGTGTCTAACTGCATAATTATCTGACATTAAGGCATATTTGCATTTGTAAACATAATGTGCATTAACTACTATACATTTTTAATCAACTGAAACAAAGTAGCTGTTTATCTGTTTCCATCTTTATCTTTAGTCATCTAACTTTTTTAATTTATTATAATTCATTGTTTTGATGTTTTATTTTATTTTATTTTTTAAGAAAACAATTAATTTCTATATACGAAACACTTTTATTATTTAACTGATTTTTTTAATTTACTGATTTATATTAAAATTTCACTAGAGTCTTTAAATTGATTAAAAATGTGTAAAAAAAAAGCTTTATATTAGTGCTTGCATGCCTCTAAAACAGAGCATGATATCTAATCTGATATCAAGTTATCTGAGTCAGAACGAATGCCTGATAGAAAAGGCTCACTAAATATGTAGAGTCAAGAAGAAGTCAAGAAGTCAAAAAGCTTTTATTGTAATTTCAACCATGTAAAGCTGACGCATTACACTGTGAAATGAAAAAATTTCCTTTCTTAACCCTGGTGCTACATTAAACAACAATGGCAGAAAACACAGGGCTAAGGACTAGTGTCCTCGCTACAAAAAGTGCATCGTGTGCAACCTGGTGCAAACAGAGCAAAGACAACACAAGACAATGCAAAACAATGCAGGACAGTGCAAGACAACACAAGACAGTGTAAGACAAATACACAAACCTGTTGCATATTGCACACTGCAGTGTGTAAAAGACGCAAAGTGAATATTGTAAATAACAAAAAAATGTAAACAAAAAGTGTACATTTGAAATCCAAAAAAAAGATGTGGAAAAATGGCATGTAAACAGTTTATGGTAATGAAGTGAAGAGTGAGAGAGACTCCGATGATTTTCTCAGCTGTCATTACTATCCTCTTTAGGGTCTTGCGATCCGAGACGGTGCAGTTCCGAAAACAGGCAGTGATGCAGCTGCTCAAGATGCCCTCAATGGTCCCTCTGCAAAACGAACATGGTCAGGATGGTGGTCAGGATTCATTTGTATAATTGGTTTTTTCCTTGCCTGATTTCACTTCTTCAACTATTTCTCATGTGTCTCAGATAAGTCAAAGATTTGAAACAAATAGCTGAAACAATTTATAAGATGTCATTATTATCTGGGCCAAGATGCTGTGGCAGCATTATAAGAGTACAATGACCAGTAGTCATAATAGAACCTAATAGAACACCTATTAAACACAATACTGAATAAAATAAGGTGAAGAAAAACTACAATCATTATCATTTGAAAAACATAAGTGACAATGCAGGATTACCCAACTTTTATTATTGGGGGGTTAGAGGATGTAGTAGGTATTGCTATTGGGACCACATTGTCATCTCTAACCTTGTTTATTTGGGGATAGTGAACTGTACACTGTTTTTCAGAAGATAATTGAAGTTTTTTAGACCAATTAGGATCCCTATACAAACTTTAAAAAACAATATTGTGTGTTGTTATTGAATACGATTTTACTGGATGGCATGGTTGTGATTCTGTCATAGGCAAAGTTCACTGTTACCTGTAAACTGTAAAGTTTTTTATCTTTTTGACCACAAGGACAGACTCAAACAGGAAAGATAATAAAATACATGATCATAAATCCTGATATTTAGCTAATACTTTTACTGAAATTGCAGGTTTTTAAATATTATTTTAAATCTCAAAACATTTACATGCAGCAGCCATATATCTGTAAATACAATCCTTGATTTCTGCACTAGTGTAAATGGCAGTTGTTCCAGGGTGTTGGTTTGTTTTGGGTGATCAGCAAAATCCTTGACTTGATATTTCACATAAGAAATCTACTGACTTCCTGAAATACCCATGAACTTGTGCGGCTAGTCATCTGTCATTTCGAAGATTGTGTTGAAAGCTGCATATGTTAAGCCCCATGTCTGCATAATGCTGGCTTGTTTGTGAAGTTACACAAGGATTCATCAGCCTTCAAACTTGTGGCAGGCAATGCTGAATCAATGCAACTTCAGTTTGTGGAAAATAATAGTTATTTTGCCAATGAAAATACATTTGAGAAGCTTCTGATTTTAAACAATCGCTCTGTTAAGTTTGGATTGAAAATAAATCATGATGCATGTCTGTGCTAAAAAGAATCGATCTTCTTATCCCAGTAAAATGAGGAACCCATTCAGGCTACTTATTAAATCCATGTATATATTTTCCCCCATTAAATATATTTTCTCAATAGAATATCAGAACATGGGACAAATGTTACCTTATAACATATAACACATAATATATTTTATATATAAATGGTTAACCATTTTTTTTGTGTGTTGTATTTGTATTTTACTTTATTATACTTTTTTTGTAGGCAGGCAATACATGACAACAACTATTTATTTACAAGAAATTTAAGGACTAAGGCTGACACTCTGTGAAACACACCACACTCTAAACATTATAAAACAATTTATTTGAATACAATTTATTTAAATAAAATGCCCAGAAGTGATCCAAAGACAAGGGGATTTTCACTGGTTAAATGATAGATGAGTTGAGTTATAGATCGTATGTGATATCTCAAAGGAATGAAAGTTAAAATCCCATCACACAAACACACACGCACAATGCAGTCTCAATGCAGACACATTATTAATTCTAACTAACAGTTGTTTTATAAAAAGTTATTTAAGAAGCCATAACATAGCATGACAACAGTAAAACTTGTTTTGTTGTTTTATTAATTCATTTTTTATTATTAACAAATGTTCAGCTTTTTTTTTTATATAGTCTATATTCTATTATATTCTTTTTATGATATATTTTCAGTGACATTATAAAAGTAAATTGCCTGTTTCTAGCTTTCCCCCAGCAAATATAAATGAGCAAATTGTGGCACAGGCCTCAGGAGTACATTTGTTTCACTCTTGCTATCTTTAAAATTTTTGGACTGATGGTTTGTTGCTAAGACTTTAAAAAGCTTAATACTTTGTCATTTTAGGCCAAGGCCATTTTTTTGCCTGTGAGCCAGTCATTCCTAACTTTATTCTAAATAGGACATTTGGTTTGAGTGGAATGATAATGACAAAAAAAATTTACTCTCCAATGCAATTTGGACAGGATTTGGGTTCCAGCAGATCATCAATACCTAGTTAGCCCATGCTCAAATGATAATAAAGCAAACATGCAATACCTGACAGATTTTAAACATGGATTAAAAACTTGTAATATTAATAGTGCATAAATTTGTCAGTGCAGTGCCTTTAAGTGCATGTTGTGTAATAAATCTATATATTATAATCAGATTGATCATTTTTAAGAGCACCTTGTACCACAAGTGTTGTATCAGTCTCTCAAAAATAGCAATCAGAGCTGTCACTACAATTATAGGGATTTAACAATTATAAGAATTTCACTTTGCTGGCAAGTTGTACAATCCACCAAAATGTCAGTCTGATCTGGTACGCTTGTAGAATTTCAATCTAATTTCACACAGCTTGTACAATGCATTTTTAAATAGTTAACTTAAGTCTACTTAGATTGTTTAGAATTCCTTCAGTAGTGGGTGAGACCTGAATAATTAAATGTTTATTTGTTTAGTACTTTTAATGGATGTTGTCACGAAGCAGCAGATATAATGAAACACTCCTGCACACACCTTTAGAAAACACATATGCACCCATATAAAAAAAAAAAAAATCACACATAAAACTAAAGAAACTTTGATTCTTAAAACCCATTATTTATTTACTCCCAAACCTATTCTTAACTTTTATTAAACGTATACATTTGTATTTCCAATTCTGTGAATGATCTGAAGTAAGCCTATATCTTCCAGGACTTCTGGTAACTTAATGTCACATCTAAAACTTGCTTAACAGGTTGTAAACGATACAAGCTGTCTCTAGACATTTAGACTAAATCAACCATGATATTATTAGCATTCTTGAGGGAACACGTTTAAGTTAAAGTTAAAAAAAGTATTTGTCACTGTCCACTTTTACTCTGAGGATGATTCACCATATTTGAAACCTGTCTTTCTTTTTCACTTTCCATTTGGAGGAGAGCCAAAACAAGCTTTATATTCTCTGAAACATTAGGTGCTTTAATGGCTCTTATTTCTGGTTTACAGTAACCCAAAAATATACCTTACATCAGATATTTTATATAAGCATGATGGAATAAAAGTAGCTTGAAAACACAACGGTTATGATTTTTTTTCTTATTACATTTAATCTACTAAGCAAATATATATTACACATTATACACCTGACCAATTAGAAATTAATAAATGTTCTACTATAACAAATTTCAGGAAAAACATAGTGATAGTGACTGATGATTGAAGTGCCCCTGAATAACCCCCTCGTTTCTGACTCTCTCATATCAAGTTAAAAGCAATAGAAATGGAATAAGATTGTTGAGGTACCAGTAGAAACATGATCTTTTTACAAAATCAGGCCCTGAAAATCCTCGGTAAAGGGTAAAAAATGTTCGTATCTAATCATCTTGTGCCTCCACCTAGTTCTTTATCTTAAAAAGGCTGTATACATTTATTGTTCTCTGACACATGCAAATGTTTTTACATCTTTTTTTTTTTTTTTACAAATAAAATTTGAATGTACTCTGCAGCAGGACACAAATATAAAAAAAATTACAATTTTAATATGTTTAATGGATGTTTTATTGGTTGTTAAGAAGGAATATCAGTGAAAGAAATGTCCCAAAATCTAAAGGTATGCAAACTTATGTATACGACAGTACATGGGTAGAAACATGGGTCATTCAGTAGGATATGAACTTTTGAATTAAATCATAACAGTTTAGTATTTTTGAAAGATTAGTGATGATAATAGGAGATGCTTCAAAGTTTTGCTTTTCATTCCTCATCAGTTATTTAGAAAACAATGAAAAAAAAAAGCCATTTACTTGCAAAATATGAAATGAGTTTTTGGACGACTTAATTTCCCAGACTACTTTGAGCATTTTAATTGCATGCTACAATCTACAAAATTAAATATGTATTTTAGAATACACAGGAATAAAATCAGGTGTGTTTACATATAATAATATACATTTTAGACAAAGTACACGCTTAACGTCTTGTTCTGCTGACAATGCTTAACAATTTATCACCCAAACATAATATCTAAGGCCGAAAATTTACCTCTAATAATATGCCAGGGGTTTAAACAGTGTATGACTATATTATTCAGTTTTTCCTTGGACAAGCGCACCACCTGCTGGACGTAACTGGAAACAACACATTAGCTATGAAAAAAGGGGAACGGTATTTAACTTGTTGGATTAAATAGACACAAAAAATTAAAAAATTAAAAAATAATTTTCCCATTCGAGGTCGCCACAGCGGCTCATCCGTCTCCATACTCCCCTGTCCTCTACATCTGCCTCTTTCAAACCAACTATCTGCATGTCTTTACACACCACATCCATTAACCTCCTCTTTTGCCTTCCTCATTTCCTCCTTCCTGGTGGCTCCATCCTCAGCATTCTCCTATGGATATACCCCATGTCCCTTCTCTGCACATGTCCAAACCATCTCAATCGGCCTCTCCCTCACCTTGACTCCAAAACATCCTACATGCGCTCTCCCTCTAATAAAATTATTTCTAACCCTGTCTATCCTCATCACTCCCAACGAAAACTTGAACATCTTCAGCTCTGCTACCTCCAGCTCCACCTCCTGTCTTTTACTCAATGGCACTGTCTCTAACCCATACAACATCGCAGGTCTTACCACAGTCCTGTTAACTTTCCCTTTCACTCTTGCAGATACTCTTCTATCACAAATCACTCCTGCCACTCTTCTCTACCCACTCCACCCTGCCTGCACTCTTTTCTTCACTTCCCTAATACACACTCCATCACTTTGCACTGTTGATCCCAGGTACCTGAACTCCTCCACCTTCTCCACATCTCCCTGCAACCACACCACTCCACTGCCCTCCTTCTCATTCACACACATGTACTCTGTCTTACTCCTACTGACTTTCATTCCCCTTCTCTACAGAATGTACCTCCACTCCTTCAGGCTCTTCTCAACCTGCTCCCTACTCTCACCACAAATCACAATATCATCTGCAAACATCATAGTCCAGGGAAGGGGTCACCAACCTTTTTGAAACCGAGAGCTACTTTGTGGGTACCGATTAATGTGAAAGTCTACCAGTTTGGTACACACTTCTGAAATAATACATTTGCTAAATATACCTTTAATTATATATTATTATTAATAATTAATGAATTCATCTATATCTAATCATCTATATTTTAATATTGTCATTTTTAAATTCACACCAATGCAAATGTGATTTTGTCAGGGAACCACCAGCCACGCCTCCCTCCAAGGCTCTAACTCTCTCTCAGCCTCTCCCTGCTCTAATCACCTACACACCTGTTCCCCATTACCTTTTCCCTTTGGAAGGTCCCGATTCCGACTCACTCACTGTCGGATCTACTCGGTGCAATGAGAGATCTACCGGACTTCCTACCACTAGTATGCCCTGTACTTCCATGCTCCAGGCTCTGCTTTAGGAGGAAGCGCTCAAGATAGGTTTGCCTTTAACGGTTCACATTGGCGATCACATTGGTGACCCCCGATCCAGGGAGACTCCTGTCTGACCTCATCCGTCAACCTGTCCATCACCACTGCAAACAGGAAGTTCTCCGAGCCGATCCTTGATGCAGTCCAACCTTCACCCTGAACCAGTCTGTCATTCCTACTGCACACTTTACTGTAGGAAAGTACAATCTGGTTAAAAACTACTCTCTCATCTCTCCTAAACAACTCCATGCTTCTACCGGTATGTCATTTAGTCCAACCAACTCTCTCTCTCTCTCTCTCTCTCTCTCTCTCTCTCTCTCTCTCTCTCTCTCTCTCTCTCTCTCTCTCTCTCATTTTCTTAGTTATCAGCTGCTCAAAGTTTTCCCTCTAACTTCTCAACACACTCTCCTCACTAGTCAACACTTTTCCATCTCCATCCAATGTTGCTCTAACTTTCAGCAGATCCCTCCCAGCTCTGCCTCTGCCTGGCCAATCGGTGTAAATCCGTTTCTCCTTCCGTAGTGTCCAACTTCTCATACAGCTCCTCATATGCCTTTTCCTTGGCTTTCGCCACATCCCTCTTTACCTGCTACCGCATCTCCTTGTACTCCTGCATACTTTTCTCATCACTCTGTCAAACCCAATTCTGTTTTGCCAAACTCTTTCTCCTTTTGCTTTCCACCACCACATCCTTTTGTCTTCTTTTTTCTTTCCATAAGTCACACCATGTACTTTCCTAGCTGTCTCACTTTTGCAGTAGTTGCCCAATCATCCAGCACCTCTTCACCACTACCGAGCCCCTGTCTGACCTCTTCCCTGAATCGCCCATTACAGTCTTCCTCGTTCAGTTTCAACCATCTTACTGTATTTTCAGTCCCAACTCTTCTCTTCATCTTCTTTCCCTGCATAGCCATCCTTTAGACCACCATCCAATGCTGGGTAGCTACACTGTCTACTGCTAAAACCTGACAGTCCTCAGTCTCGTTCAGGTTGCATCTCCTGCATAGAATCTAGTTCACCTGTGTGCAGCTTTCTCTATTCTTATACCTCACCCTATGATCAATGAAATATGTATTCACCACTACCATTTTCATCTATTCAGTAAAACCTACCACCATCTTCCTTTCCACATACCTCTCCTTAAGGCCATACCTATCCATTAGCTCCCCATCACCTCTGTTTCCTTCACCTACATGTCCATTGAAGTCTGCCCCAATTACCAATCTTTTATCTTTAGGTTTACACTCCACCACTTCATCGAACTCACTCCAGAATTTTTCTTTCTCCTCCATCTGACAACCCACTATATAGAATTTTCTTATTGAACAATGTTAATAAGTTGCACACTTGGAGGAAAGTAAACAGTATTTTTATCATTACTATTTGGCAATATTATTAAGGTTATCTTTGGTTCTTTACATTAAAGCAGTGTGCAACACTGACCTCGCCATGTTACTGGTTACATTAATACACATTATGAAAAGATCATGATGCATAATTGTCTTTAGAAACTATACTAATGTGCATTAGGTTAATAAAAAAAAGCCAAACTATCCACTATTTCCCTGCTCATACTCTCTTACAAAATACATTTTCCTTTATGTCACCAGTAGCTGGCAGTGCAGGCTAGGCAGTGCGACTGCATGGCATAAATGCATTGTTTTGTGAGAAAAACTACAAATGGAGACTGGATCTGTAGCTGACCTTCATACTGTATTTTGTATGTGTAATTGGTTCTTTACAACAGAGTTGTGTGCACACTTAATAAGGAACACATTATCTGTCTTTACTAAAGCATTCGCAAGGCCATGCTTGCAACAGGGAGGAAATTAGGAAAAGCTCCACACAAATGTTTCAATGGTTGACATGGAGAGTTATTGATTGGAGAGGAATTATAGGTACATGCACAAAATGTATATTGTCTTGAAAGCTAGTCAGTAGTTTTTGATTTTAGATCCTTTTATTTATCTGAAAATTATATTTATATTAACTTAGCTCCTTGCTTGAAAGAGCCTTTTGAAAATTTAAAGCCATGCTTTTGTGTGTTCATTAGCTTTCGTAGAAGCTGGAAATTAATTGTCAACAAATGTCATTATCGATTAGTTGGGCTACTCAAGTTACTGTTTAGCGTGACGGCAGGATAACACAGCCACCTGCGAAAATGTCGGAAACCGGCAGCGGGAAAGTGTGGGTCCCAAATCATCAAAGGCATTGGGAGCTTTTAAATTTAAACGCAAGGCATTGGAACATTTTGTATTAAAAGCAACAAAGAAAATGATACCTGAAAGTTATGCAAAGCTGAGCTTGTGTGGCATGGTAATACTACAGCGATGACCATATAACCATATAACCCAAATCTTATCATCCCTACACTGGCACCTTTTAAGTTTCGAATTGACTAAACTATTGTTACCCACAAAGCCCTAAATAGTTTGGCTCCCATGTATCTATCGAGTTTTCTAACACGCTACTCTTCGTCACACTCTTTGATATCTCAAAACTCTGGATTTCTAGTAGTTCCTAGAATAGCAAAGTCCACTAAAGGTGGTAGAACATTCTCACATTTAGCTCCTTAACATCCGAATAGTCTTCCTGACAATGTTTGGTACTCAGACACACTCTCCCAGTTTAAGTGCAGATTAAAGACATGTTTTTAGCAAGGCCTACACATAACACACATCACATATCACAACCTTGTGCTTCAGTACATCTGATCAAGTGCACATTATCAACCTGTGCAGCTACACTAATTTCTCTCCACTTCTTTTCTTTCTCTACCAATCCTGAGGCATCCCGAGGTTGCGCCAGCTCCAGTTGTGTCCCACCTCATGAAGATTATGGACCTTCAAAGAAGTAGATGCCGACCTCACAAACATCCCGAACCATCTAGAGACGTACCAGCACAATTTTAATCCCATTTAATGTAGAGTTTGGCATTGAAACTCTTTTAATTTTTATAGGCTCTGGCATGGAAGAGTTGGTGTTGGATCTATGATGATCTCAAATGTTGAGCTATTTTATGAGTTGTTCAGTAGCTCCTGGTTCCACAACGTCAACTGACTGCATAGAACTGTAGTAAGAACATTACTTATAATCACACACATTCCAGTGTTCATGGTAATTCTCACTCTCCAATGTAATTTGTATTGTTTTAAGATTTTTAATCACACCCTTAATATCACCAAAATGAGGATGGTTCCCCTTTTGAGTCTGGTTCCTCTCAAAGTTTCTTACTCATTCATCTAGGAAGTTTTTCCTTGCTCCAGTAGCCCCAGGCTGGTCATCAGGGATAAATACACATAATTTACTTTTATTTTTAAATTCTGTAAAGCTGCTTTGAGACAGTGTCTATTGTAAAAAAAGCACTATAGAAATAAACTTGAACTTAATAAACGAGCAAGTGAAAATAATAAACACTGGTGTCACAGATGAAGGTGAAACATCAGCACGGTAAGCAAAAACTGTAAAATCCTCATCATGTGAAAATGGTATAGTTTAATAAAGTGCTATTGTGTAAACTTTGTTTGCTAACTTAATGACAGTCACACTATATCTGTTCTTTCGTGACTTGTAAGCATCCGGTTGTGAAATCAGCTCGCTCACAACTTAGTGATGGACTTAATTAAAACGGTGTGAACAAACACTAATTCTAAAAGCAAATAACAGCAGCAGTAAACTATTACATTTTTAGTCACTGTTGTGGTTTTCAGTGAATGCTTATGCATTTGTACACCAATGCATATATACAGTGGGTACGGAAAGTATTCAGACCCCCTTAAATTTTTCACTCTTTGTTATATTGCAGCCATTTGCTAAAATCATTTAAGTTCATTCTTCTTCCTCATGAATGTACACACAGCTCCCCATACTGACAGAAAAACACAGAATTGTTGACCTTTTTGCAGATATATTAAAAAAGAAAAACTGAAATATCACATGGTCCTAAGTATTCAGACCCTTTGCTGTGACACTCATATATTTAACTCAGGTGCTCTCCATTTCTTCTGATCATCCTTGAGATGGTTCTACACCTTCATTTGAGTCCAGAAATTTTTGATTATACTGATTGGACTTGATTAGGAAAGCCACACACCTGTCTATATAAGACCTTCCAGATCACAATGCATGTCAGAGCAAATGAGAATCATTAAGGTCAAAGGAACTGCCTGAAGAGCTCAGAGACAGAATTGTGGCAAGGCACAGATCTGGCCAAGGTTCCAAAAAGATTTCTGCTGCACTTAAGGTTCCTAAGAGCACAGTGGCCTCCATAATCCTCAAATGGAAGACGTTTGGGACGACCAGAACCATTCCTAGAGCTGGCCGACCGGCCAAACTGAGCTATCGGGGAGAAGAGCCTTGGTGAGAGAGGTAAAGAAGAACCCAAAGATCACTGTGGCTGAGCTCCAGAGATGCAGTCGGGAGATGGGAGAAAGTTGTAGAAAGTCAACCATCACTGCAGCCCTTCACCAGTGGGGCTTTATAGCAGAGTGGCCCGACGGAAGCCTCTCCTCAGTGCAGGACACATGAAAACCCGCATGGAGTTCTCCAAGATGGTGAGAAATAAGATTCTCTGGTCTGATGAGACCAAGATAGAACTTTTTGGCCTTAATTCTAAGCGGTATGTGTGGATAAAACCAGGCACTGCTCATCACCTGTTCAGTACAGTCTCAACAATGAAGCATGCTGGTGGCAGCATCATGCTGTGGGGGTGTTTTTCAGCTGCAGGGACAGGACGACTGGTTGCAATCAAGGGAAAGATGAATGCGGCCAAGCACAGGGATATCCTGGACGAAAACCTTCTACACAGTGCTTTGGACCTCAGACTGGGCTGAAGGTTTACCTTCCAACAAGACAATGACCCTAAGCACACAGCTAAAATAACGATGGAGTGGCTTCACAACAACTCCGTGACTGTTCTTGAATGGCCCAGCCAGAGCAATGACTTAAACCCAATTGAGCATCTCTGGAGAGACCTAAAAATAGTTTTTCACCAACGTTTACCGTCCAACCTGACAGAACTGGAGAGGATCTGCAAGAAGGAATGGCAGAGGATCCCCAAATCCAGGTGTGAAAGACTTGTTGCATCTTTCCCAAAAAGACTCCTGGCTGTATTAGATCAAAAGGGGTCTTCTACTAAATACTGAGCAAAGGGTCTGAATACTTAGGACCATGTGATATTTTAGTTTTTCTTTTTTAATAAATCTGCAACAATGTCAACAATTCTGTGTTTTTCTGTCAGTATGGGGTGCTATGTGTACATTCATGAGGAAAAGAAATGAACTTAAATGATTTTAGCAAATGGCTGCAAAATAAAAAATAGTGAAAAATTTAAGGGGGTCTGAATACTTTCCGTACCCACTGTATATATATATATATATATATATTTATTTATTTATTTTTATCAAGCCTGTTAGCTTGCTGTATTTCTCCATTCCATTGTCTCTTTATAGCATTTGTATATTACAACAGTTAACTTATCTGTTTTCAAACTTGATTTACTGTGGCTTTACTACTTTCAAATGCTTGTTTAAAATGTTGGTATATTTAATTTATGCATATATAATCTAATTATTATACAACATTCAATTAATTATATTCTAGATGCTTATATCTACACAAATAAATGGTTTGTCAACTTGCTATCTGCAAAATACAATACAAATGTTGATTTACACAAATTTCATACTCAAATGCTGTTTTATTTTTTACAGAAAGAAACAACCAAGCATGAGTGAATTTGTTTAAAGGAGAAATCCCCCGTGCACTCAACAAGCGGCCACTATAAGCTTTAAAAGTTCTGAATTAAAGATAGTTAGCCAAAATGTGGCTTATGCATTTTTTAAGTACACTTTTATGCATGAATGCCCTGAACTAGGGTTTTATATAGTTATAATAAGCAAAACATCTAATTTAAACAATATATATTTTCAATCTGGTTAATCAAAGAAAAAAAAAAACAATTGTCCTATTAATGAATTATCGAAATATCATTAGTTGTAGCCCTTGTATAAGCTGTGGAGGCACCAAAAATACTTAGTGTTGAAATACATTACAAAAAAATCATTCTCAATTACACAAAAAAAGAGGGGAATTCATGTCTATGGAATATATATATATATATATATATCAATGGAATACATTTCGTAATTATTTCACGAAATGCTGTGAGAATGGGCTGGGTCGATAGATGTTCAAACTTCAGCATAGAACTGCTACTTCTTCTTCTTCTTCTTCTTCCGGGTGCTCCCATTCGGGGTCGCCACAGCAGATCATCTGTCTCCATACTAAACTGTCCTCTGCATCTGCTTCTTTTAACTACCTGCATCTCTTACCTTACCACATCAATAAACCTCTTCCTTAGCCTTCCTCTTTTCCTCCTTTCTGGCAGCTCCAACCTCAGCATTCTCCTATTGATATACCCCATGTCCCTCCTCTGCACATGTCCAAACCATCTCAATTGGCCTCTCTCGTTTTGTCTTTAAAATGTCCTACATGCGTGGTGATAAACTCATTTCTAATCCTGTCCATCCTCGACACTTCCAATGAAAACCTCAACATTTTCAACTCTGCTACCTCTAGCTCCACCTCCTGTCTTTTACTCAATGCCACTGTCTCTAATCCATACAACATCGCAGGTCTCACCACAGTCCTATAAACTTTCCCTTTCACTCTCGCAGATACCCTTCTATCACAAATCACTCCTGTCACTCTTCTCCACCCACTCCACCCTGCCTGCACTCTTTTCTTCACTTCTTTAACACACTCTCCATTACATTGCACTGTTGACCCCAGGTACTAAAACTCTTCCACCTTCTCCACCTCTTCTCCCTGCAACCCCACTGCCCTCTCTCTCATTTACACACTACACCCTGCTATTAAAATGAAGATTTGCCGTGCTTGTTATTTAATTAACCAGAAGGTGGCAGGCTTTTCCAATTTTTCTTTAAAAACAACAGAGTGAATGGTAAATTACGCACCGTTTAGATGGTTTTGAAAACGTTGCCAATTTATCAATCTTTTTTTTTTTTTACTTGTTTTGACCTGTCATTTGAGGTCATTTGAGTTGAGGTCATTAAAGTTGAATCTCTGTGAAAAAAAAAGCCATTTTTAAGATAAAAATACAAACATGTTCTATTATGCATGAATGCAGTTGATCCAGTGAACAACAAAATTTCCAGTAGCTTGCATTTTTTTCTATTATGGTTCATTTCCATGGCTATCAATTAATCCAGCCATTATAAATATTTTTACATTCATTGGTTGCTGCATTATGTACAGGCAGTGATGTTTTGGTGTTCACCAAACAAATTTGTATTGTAGCACGATGTGAAATGATTCTGCTTTTCTTGAAAAGACATGTGCATTTTATTCGACTGGTCACTGAAAGAAAATGCATAAAGGTTGCATGTTTGTGATGAAGTTCATAGAGGTTTAGCTGTACTCATCACCGCTTTGCTTGCTGCACCTTGTCCCCTTCACTTTGAGAGTCAAGCCAATCTGATCACGTCAAGCCTCTACACACCTCCTAATTTCATCTCAGTTTTGCACAGCTGGAAGCAAGGCAAGGTCTGCTATCTGGCCTCATCTTGACAGACAATTGTATTTACTATTTTCTTTTTCACAATCCAATAAACGGGAGACCGTTATTGCATCAGATTAAATGAAAAACTGTTTAATGATTCCACTTTATAACTCTAGAGCGAATAATGCCTCCTTTAAGGGCTGACAGGGGATGATAAATGGGGCCTCATATAAAACATATTTCGAGTGAAGAATGGCTAGAGATGAATTGCACGCTGATACAAACCTCTGATAAGGAAAAAAAAACTAAGAGCCACTAGAAGACTTAATAATGGGCTGTTCATTTTGAAGTGAATATTCCCAGTTAATAAAAATTAGTAAATGAAAAATATAGAATAAATGTGTTACTGTGTATTATTCTAGTTATTATTGCATAAAATCAACAGTTGTTAGGCCCTACCTAATGTACATCCACCACTGATCTATGGCTGTGTGTGAAGACAGATGCATTCACATGATGTAATGAGAAAGCAATTGCCACTGCACCATCAATCAATTGCTGATGTTTTCCTCAGTGCTTGTCATAGTGTGGACCATGCTAAAATCTTGGCCTACGTGAAGGGTTTAAGCAATGCTAGATCTTATTACTTATGGTCTAAAATAGTTATTTTTATCTAGAAAAAAATGATTTACATAGCTAGGAATTTGTTGTGGCATCTTTGTCAACACTTAAAATATTTTTCAAAGATTTTGTTGCTGGATGTCTAAAGCATTTTTTATGAAACAGACATGGCATTGCCAAAGTGCATTGCCAAAATAATCCCACGCAACCTCATAGACTTGAGTTTTATTTATTTTTTTACATATGCAACAATGGAGCTATTGGCGCTAAATCACATCAGGTGGCTTCAGTGCGGGAGAGAGCCATGTCTGCCATTTTGTTGTCAAGGGCAACCTATGTTCATCTCTAGGACAAGTGATAATCTACAAATTTAAATGATAAAAGTGGTTGACTAATGAGAAAATGCTAATGTGGCACTGTTTGATGAAGAAAGAGAGGGAGAACCACTTTTTCTTTGGTACCTGTGTGCCAGATGAGGCGGGCGTTATTGTGAACTGAAGCAAGCAGCTGGGTCTGCTTGGACAGAGGGGACTAGAAGGGCAAGTGCCCCTACCTGAATTGAAGGAGACCTCGCATAACCCTGAATAAGAGCAGATTAAAGTTAGAGAACCAGAGGTTGACAATGTTCTGTTTCTCATTGCTGGGAATGTCAGGTGGTGACACTATGGTTAAAAGGCGATTAACAGTAAGAAGCATGAGAGGTATTAAAGGTCCATTTCTTCTTAGTTAGGATTGACTCATGAGCTTGGATGGTCTTAATTGGACCACAACATGAATGTGCATGATAAACTATTCCCATGGTCTTGCGCAGAGATTTAACAGAATACCCAGGTTGTAAAAGATTTGCTACAGAATCTTCTAAGAATACATAAATTGAAAAATATTTCACTGGAGGCCTTTTATGCTCTACAGACTTCTACCCAAAATTCTTGATACAGCTGTGTATTAGTAGAATCCTTTGGTGTGTACACTATTCTATGTGAAGAGGCAGCTTCTAGCAACCCCCCACCAGCAATCCTTGAGATGTCATACGTGATAATTGCCTGACACCTCAATTGTTACACAGAACAAGAGTTGGGCCCTTCAGTGCCACTCTGCTACATCCTAGCAACACGCAGCAGCCTCTTCTGTGGATACTTATAGTCCTCATCCGACCCAAGCCTTACTCACCCCACCCAAAGCTCCCTATAAACAATCTCTCTCAGTGCTTGTAGAAGACCTCTGGTCAGTGCTTGAGGATCAAGGTCCTGAATAGGCCTTGCCCTGCCTATTGTCTATCGGCCCCTTTTTATGTACACAGCTTTTACTCTGTGTGTTTTCTTCACCTTAATTGCAGCTTCTTGGTCTATCAGTATAGAGGTACATATGGAATTGTCATTAAATCCCAAACCAACTAAATACTGCTAAATGGTTGACCAAAACCCAGCCACTGTTTGCACCTGCATGTGAAAATTTCAGAACAAATTTAGTTAGTTCTATTTCCCAAATTATTAATTTGTGAATTTATGAACAATTTAGTAATTTATTCTACAGTAGCCCAGACCGTTATAAAGCAACCACTGAATAAATCAACAAAAGTGGTAAATGTTCCACATCCAATGCACTCCCATGGTGATCAACAAAGCTTTTCATACCTGCGTCATTTATGACATCTGCATTACTAAAAAAAAAAAAAAGAAACATACCTCCATTACTTTATTCTGGATTTTGAGGAATCTTTGTTCCATTGAATACTTTACACTTTACACTTTATTGATAATTTCAAGGGATAGAAGCATAGTTATGGAAAGACTACCCATTTATGAACTCTCTGTCAACATATTACAACAACGGTTGCATGCATTTTCCTCTAACGCATGCAGCTATAGTGCATCAACTGTATCAGTAGCCCAATTTGGAGTCAGATAACTTTCTGAAACTGTTTTAAAAGCTAAACTTTTTTAGTTTTTTTAGCAGACATATTATTACCAGACCACACTCTGAAGATGATTAAACTATGTTCGGGCATTTATATCCTAAATTACATGTTAAAGGACAATCCTAAAATACCACTTAAACTTTCAAAACTAAAACTAATTCATTTAAATGTCTGGTACATCAGCTATGTTAGAATATAGCTTTTGGAATTGTGATTGAATCGCTCAAGCTTTTGCTGTGCTTAGTGCAGTTTCCTCATACAATAATTATGGTAACCACATCAACAACACAATCACTTTCTTGAAAAGAACTAGGAAAAAGAACTGCACTCTTTTAGAATACGATTGCTTTGATGGCTGGTGTTGAAAGGAATTGTGCAGCACACTAGGGTCCTCAATGTGAACAATACCAGCAAGCTAGATGACAGTTAAGAAGCAGCTGCAGGAATTTTATATGGTGCTGTTTGACAATTCTATGATGTTAAATACTAAACTATTCAGTATTGAGCCTCACTAAGGTCAAGCATGTTGTAGTGTTATGGTGCATGTACATGGTGCATATTTGTTATAGGAAATAATTTACAACACACATTAGATAATAACCTTATAATTCCAATATATCCAAAGGTAAAACATACCTAGCTGAAAAATTACATTATAAAATCCTTTAAATTGAAACAATCTGACTATCTCTTTAAACCTGATGAAATTTAGGTGTCATTGCAGGATTTAATTTGTGTAGCACATATCATCCTCCCAAAAACTAACCCTTCCATTCTCTATCCACAAGAGAAAGCAGATGATGCGTGTCACCTCTCAGTGAGCACTGGTTGACATACGACTCACATCTTTGTCCATATTTGTCCTATGTTTTACATGTTATTTTCACTTTATTTTAAATGTAGAAAAAAGTGGAGCAATGCTTTATTTCTGTATTCATTCTTTACCTATAAATCACATAATTTAAGTAGATAATTTGGCTAAATTGACCTGCTTTCTTTTGAAGCTTTTGAACAGATATAATAAAAAAAAAAACATGTACTCCGAAATAAATTATATATGTCTTTCTCCAGCAGGAACCTCTTGCCATGGCTGAATTTTTTGTTATAAGCATATAAAAAAACATTACTCTGGTTTTAAGGATGGTTAAAAGTAATGTTTCATTTCTGAGATATAGCTTTGGGAACATTTGGGTAGTTTGAGTAGAATGCTTATAAGATGACATCATTATATCTGTAGACCACATCATTCATGTAATTATCAGGCAATCAATCATATGGCACTAACACAATGTGTAAAAATGCCACTGATCACAATGACAGTGACTTGGTGACTGGTATGGTTGGTTTGAATATTCTTTTTGAACTCCTGATTGCATGCTATTTTAACACACAGTTTAAATCAGTCTTTAGTGGTTACAGTCAAATAAAGAAAAATTCAGTGAGCAGGTGAAAAAGACACTAAAAAAACGAAATATGTCAAATGAAAATGAACAGGCCTTATTAAGGGTTTGCTGCCAATTTTAACAATCTCGGCACTCTTTTTTTTTTTTTTACTTCAGTTTTATCTAGCACAGATCATAAATCATACATACTTTCCAAACATTGTGTATTCTAAGCATGCTACGATAAGAAACCATTAAAACATATTACATTTTTTTAATAGCAAGATGTGAATTGAAAGCAATATCTTGCTTTTCATTCAAAAGCAGGACAATTAAACAGTTCTGAAAGGGCTTTCAATTTGTAGCCACATATCAGTGGTACCATGAAATTAATATTGATTTTAAGTTACTCTTATTGGTTAACCACATTCTTCTGTTAGAATGTATGATTTACAGCACATTAAAGCAATTTATTCTGTTTCTCTGCTGAATTGGATCTAACAAGGTCACATAGGTTTGATAGATAAGTCTAGGTTAGTATTTTATAATCAGCATTACTGTATTTAGGGTATTTTGCTATTTTGCATAAAAAACAATCACATGAGTATTTAGAGCTCCTATAACAGATTGTAGCTCCATCCAAAGGAAAAAGCAGCACTGTTGATAAACTTAAAAACATTTTTTTTACAATAGATAGTTAATAAATTAATCACCGGAAAATCAGAAGAAAAATGCTTTACCAGTTTCATCTGGTTATTTTCTCTCTCATTAGTTTAGGACTCCTCTTTTCCCTGCTTTCGCAAAAATTTGCGAAGGCTTAATTGTTACACTCAATGTTTGGATGTTGGTAAATAAATACAGTAAATAAAAGACTCAAAAGCCCGCTAATATGGAGCGTTATTTTGGTAGATTACTGAAGCAGTGTATGGTTATTAGAAGTGCTATTAAAATGTAGAAGCATCACTAACAGTGTAGAGTGTAGTTTTTTTGCATCTGATGATACTCACTGTCAGATGCTCTATATATTGTGACCTGCGCCTCAAACAAAGCAGTTAAGTGCCTTCATGTCAAGTATGTTTTCCAGTTATAAGTGCAGCAAAACCGTTTTCTTGACTATTGACATTAAACAAGCAAATGGGAAATGTGGGGAGGGGAAACCAGGCACTGTGTATACAGTAGTGTTTAAAGTAAATGCTACATTATGTGTGAAGGACCATGTCCTCTCTTGTTATCATTTCAACAATGACTTTCTAAGTACCTACCAAACCACTGTTTAGTAAGAGAACATACAATTATCTTTTGTTTACTTTAATAAGAAGACCTAAAGTGCCTGCACATTAAGCATATGCACACACTCATGCACTAGAAATAAACCTAAAACCAGCAAGAATTATATTATCCCATTCATGTGCTGTAATTAAAACATTAGTAATTAATTGCCTTAAACTTACCCAAATGCTATGCAAATGTGGGTGACTAAGAGAGATACAACACAAAGACTTTTTTTCCTCCCTCCTGCATGCAGGCAATTTAAGGTTCACCTCTGAAAATGTTGTTTCGAATGTGATGTGATGGCGCTGTTTCATTTCAAGAGGTACTTATCTCAAAGTCAACATCTTACTTCTGTTTTCCCTGATGCCATGCTTTGCCACCTTTATTAGATGGTAGCCAGGCAACCACAAGAGTGTGGCTTTAGCAAATGGCTGAATTTGGGGTGTGACTGACCTGACATAGCCCACCAACCCTGACCTTCACAACCATTTTCGTTCGCTTTCTCTCTATGCCCTGGAAGGTGTCAGTGATAAATATTACCTTTTTTTCAGCAGGTGTGACCATATGGAGAGGCCCATCGCACCAAAGGGGTCACAAACCCATGCCATTACCCCCATTTATTAAAATAATGGCCCATTATATGGCTCCCATTGAAAATGTGTCTATTTGTGGTCTGTGAGAAATAAAGGCAATAATTACCTATGAGACGTGGTGCTCTATACAGTACTTTTACTGTACTTGGACTGAGCAGTGTGCCCTGCGTTTAGTGGGCCTTCACCCACTAGATGGCAGCAGAGTCAAGAGCCAGGAAGGAGACCAAGCGAATTTTTTTATGGCGCTTGTACTGTAGGATTTGTACTGTGGGACTGCTTGTACTGTAGGTACTGCAGGAGTGACTTTGCTACTCCAGTGGTTTACACAGAGAAAGTGGGGTTACGTGGGGCAGAGATGCACAAGGATTAATGCTTAAATACAATATTACTTATTTAAAGTAATTCATATTACTTTAAATATGCAAATGATTGTGGAAGTACCCATTAATAATCTTAGAAAAAATATTATGATCTTAGATTGTTATTTCAAAATGTAAAAAAAAAAACCCACAATTTAAAAAAAGTGTTTAATTATTGCTTATTTGCTTAATGTTTGTGCATATGTGTTTCTATTCTGATGTCAGTGTGAATCAGACTTGATTAGCAGATTTTTCACATTTCAGTTTACATGAGCTAGTTAAGATTGTGTATTATTAGGTCAAAGATGTACTGAGTACAAGCCAACATATTGTTTTTAATAACAGAGTGGCATATTCACATGTTCTCTGACCTGTTTTTACATTTCACTTCCTGTATTTTGGCACATTTGGCACAAAGTTTTTTTTTTATTTAATTCAATATCAGAATCACAATATACTATATGATACACTTCTTATTATAATTGCATTTATAATACATGTTTTGCAATTATTATATTGTGCTGTTGTATAGTGCCATTAAGCTGATTGCTATATGAAGGCAGAGACTTTTATTTTCATTCATTTTCATCTAACATGTGCTTTGCTAAATGCCAAATGTCATATTTTGATTAGATTTTTGCCTTCATTGTGAAACACGTGTTTATATGCATTGGAAAATAAAGAGATGGTCAATTAAGGTTGCTTGAAGATGAGTTTTTTATGGGTCCTTTCCATTTTATTCTTCAATTGATATCACCTTATAAAAGCACCCTTTCAATATTAAAGAAAGGACAGCAAATTTGAGTCCCTTCACAGATGGACTTCAGCCTATCATCACAAAATTTTCATCTTGACCGCTTTAGATGAAAGTTTTCCCCTCTCCACAATACGTGCTAATTGCCATCATTGGTCCAATATAAAGAGTATATCTACTGCACAATTATCCTGAAATTTGTCTGCCCATCTGTAGAAGACACATTGAATTTCTTGCTCTTCTTCTCTGCTTTTATTTTCGATGTGTTAATTAAGAGGCTTCAGAAAAAGCAGATGGGTAATGTGTGGCTTTCTGGGGTGAAGTCTGGTTCAAGGTGAGTGTTCCAACCATTTTAATACAGCGATCTCTTCTCTTTGTATGGCCAGTCTACCTGGAGTAGAACACTAGCTCAACCTCAATTCAAAAGCAAGTACACTCCGGCTGCCTAACAAGCAGACTCGAGCCGAGACATATACACCTGGCAGAATTCACAGAAAGAATATTATGTGGAAGAATTTTATATCACCTTCATGAATCATAATTTTTTTTAAATAATCATATCATGATATCAGATATTTAAGGCATCAGGGGCAGGGGGTATTCTCCTCTTATGTTCATGATATGAATGAGGACATTCTGAAAATATTTTGATAAGTAAAGGACCTCTAATAAAAAGTTATTCGAATATAAATCAATTTTCTAGTCGTTCCTCATTCAACAAAATTATGCAGAGCTCATGTTCGGTACCAAGAAATGATTATTATCAGCATCTTAATCACAGAAAGCTTCTATGATCTCTTTAGACTGTTGTGATTCTTTGCTCATCTTTGGCAATGATCTCTAAAAATGAACATTTAAAAGGAACTTTGGATTATCTTGTTGCATCATTTAAATACTAAATACTCTTCAGGCATTTGATTACTTGTTAGAAACGACTTTAAAAGAAGATTGATATATTCAAGTACATCAGACGTAAAAGTGAGTGAAACTGAATGAAAGATCCTTTTGAAATGTGAAGTAAGCCCTTGTTATGCTTTGATGTTGTGAAGGATGGCTACTTAATATTTTCTTGTAGTGCCTCTACTACGATTAAACAAAAAAAAAAAACGATTATATTGCAAAAATTATTTTAATCTGAAATAAAATAATTTTGCTTTCATTTTCTACTATATGTCAAATAATAAGTAACATACAATACAATAAGAAAAATAACTCTATTAGTATCCTTAGACAGCCTGCTTATTTGGACCATGAGGATAGTGCTATATTCTCAGTGTTGCTGTTCACAGCCTGGAGGATTGCAGACACTGTGTCAAGGACAGTTTTGCAGACAGAGTGCCTGGTCTTTGGAAGCCAAACCTTTTCATTGTTTAAGGATAGTAGAGAAGATGTTGAGCTCAATCAAGGCCAGGGCTGGTCTGATTTACCAAGCGACATGGTAGTCAATGCAACATGGGAGTGACAGTAGGAGGTCTGAGGGGCAGGTATAACAACCTTTATCACATTTACTAGCTAAACTGCACTAAATAAGACAAGCAGAAATCTATATTGGAAGTATTCTTTGAGTATTGAATGCATACAAGCAAGTCAAAAATGTTTTTTATTTTTTTTTATTTTGCAATAATCCTTTAGGTATTTCATATTATCAGGTTTTTTATGATGAACTGGCAGAAGATGCAACATTCTGAATGGATATGTCAGCCTATTTCTGCCACAAAAGAAATGGTGAACTTTTAAAAGAAGCCAAAAAAAGAGAACTAGCTTAGTCAGTGTTCATCTTTGTTAATTGTGGAATTTGGAGTTACATTTTATTAACGTAGTCGTAACAAAAATTATGTATAAACCAGATGTTTATTCGATTTCACCTTCTTGACTTTACTTGTTATATTATGTGGTGAGCATGAGCTAAGTGCTGTTTAGGTTTGATTTCTACCCAACTGTGCGTCAAAATAAAGTTTCTTAGGAGTGATTGCAGGACACGGAATCAGTGGTTAAGCCTCCACACGTTTATATTGATTTCCCCCAGTTTAAATTCAAATAATCTACACAAATGTGCAATCATGGAAAATTTGTCTCAGTTGTTTTAAAATGAACCATTGTTAATTTCTGTAAGGTTTTGATGCCATTGTTATGGTGTGATGGTAAAAATTCTGATTTATAATTTGCTTCAATACAAAATTTTAAAAACTTGTTTACAATAATGCCTCCTTCATTGCAGTGCTTTGCACTGTTGCCTTGGTCAAGCGCACTGGCTTTTAATAATGATTCTATATATATTTTGACTTTTCCACTTGATAAATAAGTTTTACTAAAATGTACTTCTTCAGCAACCACAATGAACTTGGCTTGTTTGCCTGATGAACTGTACAAAATCTGTGGTACATCTTTAAAAGAGTTCATGATAGGCTTATGGTAACAAATGAATACACTTTTTGCCATTGGCTACTGAAAAAAAAAAAAAAAAAAGAAAAAATATATATATATATACACACACACACACACACACACACACACACACACACACACACACACACACACACACGTATGCATATGTATGTGTGTATATATATATATATATATATATATATATATATATATATATATATATATATATATATATATATATATATATATATATATATATTTACCACAGTTTTATTGCACAGTTTCTATAACTGTAAAATATAACTTTCCAAATTTTCTGCACTGATAATAGTAACTTCTTGGCTAAGCTGTTTTCTTCAGCTTTTGCTTATAACAAGAATATTTTTAGATTTTAACAAACCTTTATGTTAGCAGCCCATACCTGATTGGTGCATTGGCATCAAAAAGATGTATATCATTATCTAGATTTGGCCTCACCAGCATTACTGTTCTACCAGCATCAAGCTGGATTGAAAATTCACCGCTTTTGTCTGATTCACAGAGAATCAAGCCTTTCTTTTGAAATCATTGCCCAGTGTCCTGAACATTCCTTATTCAATTGACATGGCATATTAAGGCACCATTTTTTTCAGAGATGTCCTTAATTGTGTTTCAGTCAGCAGTGTGAAATGCTGGCTTTTATGTTGATATCACACTAACCAAGAACAAGTCTCAAGCTCAGGAATCTTTCTCACACCAAAATGCACAAGGGCACCTGTGTGTTAATTGAACATTTTTCCTCAGAGTGCAGCCTTGGATGAGAATCCACAAAGCTCAGTTACGTTTGTGGAGAAGCATTCCTTCCTCATGAGTGCCTTCTTTTGAGAGTCTGATATATCGAAACTTGAACTGATAGATTGAAGAATGGCATGCCATTGGTGTCTTTATGCGCTCTGTGTGCTTGTCCAGCTCATCTGAAGTGTCTCAGTCATCAGGCTTTGGGCAGGGATGAGTCCTAATAGCTTGACCACAAGGGTCTATCTTCCCTATCGTCTTTCTGAAGGTCTTTTAGTTGGCCCTCTGAGTAGGTTTAATGGAACTCCCACGGCACAAGAGGATTCATATACTAGGGTGAGTGGAAAGGATTTTGTACTGACTAAGAACTGCATGAATACATTGCAGGTCTTACCCGCTCCTTTAGGTTAATGTGGAATTTGAATGCTGTAATGAGGCCGTTTTATTTATTTGTGTTCGGCATGTCTTAGCAGTACTCTTAAGAGGAGAGATAGCGCTAGACTAATCTACGTCTTTCTTCAGTAAAGTGGAAACCTACAAAACCAGTAATGTATTCTTCATTGACTGCTTCTTGCTTTTGCATTACTTGGCAACACCATCATTATAATAGGAGGATTCCAGAATGCACACAGTAAAATTGCCCATTCAAGCTGCCCTCATGAGTTAGTGAAGAAGAGAGGTTAGCTCTTGATGGCTCTAATATCTCTCTCTCTCTCTCTCTCTCTCTCTCTCTCTCTCTCTCTCTCTCTCTCTCTCTCTCTCTCTCTCTCTATCTCTCTCACTCCCCCCCCCTCTATCTCTCTCTCTCACACACACACACACACACACACACATACACACACACACACACAAACACACACACACACACACATACATACATACATACATACATACATACATACATACATACATACATACATACATAAATACATGCAAATATAAATACATACAAATAGATAAAAGAGATATTAGTGCTTAAATGGGAATTATTTTGCAAGAGTTTTTAGACAGGTGAAATGAAAACAAATTTACAATAATAACTAACAACTCTGGTTAAGTGTGAACACCAATGTTTAGATTTACATTTTATACAATATTTGGTTAAGTGTGATATCAGACGTTTTATCTGTGTCATAAGACCTCCAGGTGACCCTTTAGATTACCTGCCTTAAGGGTGGCACATCTATAAAATAATTCCTATGATTAAAAATGTTAATCAAAAATTATATATCTAAAAATACCCCCCAAAAAGAACTTAAATGTTTTCATTTTTATTTAATTGTTTGTAATGCCGTGTTGGATGGCAGCTGGCTGAAGGGGGTGCAAGTAAATGGCATCTTGGCATCAGAAGTACCACAGGCCTAATTAATTCCCTAAGATGGCACATGATTATTTTACATTATTATGAACAGAACACGTCAGACGTTTTGATTTCTGTATAAGAAAGTTAAACTAAGGACAATGCTTTTAATGCTTTCCAGCACATATTATATATTATTGTATTAATTGTATATTAACGTGTATAAATCATATTAGTATAACAAACACTTCATAAACACTTCTAATAGCTGACGGTTTAAACGCAAATTAATGTTAAAGTTTGACGCACGCGACTACACTACCTAGACGAGACTACAACTACTTTGACCTCGGATGTCAATACTTGCCTTGTGGTATCTTAAGTAAACTGTTTTCTCCTAAAATATCATGCTACAGCTGCCATTTTGACTGTAAAGCTCTTAGCAATCAAACGATTTCTTAACCATCATATTATCCAAATGAACTACTGTAAACATATACCTCCTACAAGATGATCAGCTATAACTGGATTAATGCATATTAATCACTTTAATAGCCATCCACAGGTTAAAAGAAGTCCAGAAACTTCAGGTTTGGTGATATTGTGCGGTGCACGCAGCTAAAAGCCCGAACAGGAGGCGACCGTGTTTGCTCTCATGACCAATTTATTGTCGATGAACATATGGCCAATATTTTGCCTCACGTCATTGCGGGGGGGAAAACAAACATGGTGCAGTGTTAGCGAGGCAGCTACAGCAGAGCCACTTGGCCAGCTATGCAAACGCACTTGGACAATAAGAGTAGAGCAGCACTTGCTGGCCGGGTATAAAAAGCACATCAGGCTTATCGAGGCGTGTGCACTCCTGACTTCCATTTGGAGATATTTCATTAACGGCGTAGTGTCTTAACTCTGGCTACACCACTCTCCCGTAAGCCACCAGGTGAGCACTTTTACCTTTATCACTCAGCCTCTCTATGGGGTGATCATTCTCTCTCTCTCTCTCTCTCTCTCTCTCTCTCTCTCTCTCTCTCACACACACACACACACACACACACACACACACCCAATCTCTGATGGTAGTACGTTCAAAGGTTTGTGTTGCATATTAGAGAAGTGTATTTATTACACTCTTAGAATTTGTGGATTCTTCGATTTCTGGTCCTCACTGTATGTTTAATGAGTTTACTTTGAAAGATTAAGTGTCGAACCCAATACCAATCTATATCTGACAGAGTTCCCATCCACATCCAGTTATCCAGAATTATCCAGAATCCTTTATTGGAATTATCCAGTGATCCCTTAAAACAGCAAAGTGGGCATGCAGATCCACAATAAAACCTAGTAATAGTAGTAGGAGTAGTAGTAGGAGGAGGAGTAGTAGTAATATTTATAGAAATAGAAGGACCACTTTATTTAGGAAAATGCTCAGTTCTGTCAGTAGAGTTCGCTGGAGTATCAGAGATGAGGAAACCGAGCCACAGTGAAAACACTGCTACTGTTCTCTCCGTCTTTGAGAAAGAACTGCCAGATGCTTCTTCCCGTGTACTGATGTGAGTAAAAATGGGTATGTGCTTTTTCTACTTGGATGGTTCCTAGCTGAGAAACCCACTACGAAAACAAGCATGTTATTAGAAATCCCCACGTGCACGATTCAAGCATCACTTGGTAAAAAAAAAAAAAAGAGAGAAAGTAAGAAATTCTGTAATTAATTTCAAACAGACTCGAAGGCATTCCCTTCAGGCATTAGGATATTGAAAACATGAGTGATTAAAATGATAATCCTTAAACCAATTTGTTTCGGGTGCCGCGATAAAGGTGCCGAAAAAGGCGAATTTATCGCCGGAAAATTCACCGTTACAAATAAACTAGTAGTTGAACAAATAATAGGCATCTCCCCGGGCCACGGGCACTGAGCTAATCTCTTTGCGACACGTTTAATCAGTAGACGGTTTCAGTCGAATAAAAGCCCG
>NC_139579.1:19403873-19426373 GCF_946808225.1 Silurus aristotelis
TTCTAATGACTCGGACAGAAGAGTTCTTTTCGCACACCTTTATATCACAAGAAATTGACATCTCATGGAGCAAAACATCTGATGGAGCAAAATGTTGCTATAAGTATTGCTGTTCATTATTGGTGGGTGATTAATTCATGTATGAATTGTGCTGTTTTTGGTTTGCGTTAAAATGTGTTCTTATATCTTGAGCAATCTTTGGTTAAATGCAACGCCTTATCTAAATTGTTATAGTGACCCTTTAATATTTCTACGCAGTGCACGGTCTATCTGCGACCTCTCAGGACTCGTCCGCTAAATCTCCCGAGCCGTCGGCAGACGAGTCACCCGACAACGACAAGGAAACTTCGAGTAGCGGCAGCGACTCCGGTAAGAAGCGCAAGCGGCGAGTGCTGTTTTCCAAAGCGCAGACGTACGAGCTGGAGCGGCGTTTCCGACAGCAGCGTTACCTCTCAGCCCCGGAACGGGAGCACCTGGCCAGCCTGATCCGTCTCACGCCCACTCAAGTAAAGATCTGGTTTCAGAACCATCGCTACAAGATGAAGCGAGCCCGCGCGGAGAAAGGTATGGAAGTGAGCCACCTCCCTTCCCCGCGGCGCGTGGCCGTGCCCGTGTTAGTCAGGGACGGTAAACCGTGCCACGCGCTAAAAACTCAGGACCTGGCGGCTACGTTTCAGGCGGGCATCCCGTTCTCTGCCTACAGCGCCCAGTCTCTGCAGCACATGCAGTATAACGCGCATTACAGCGCCGCCGCAACGCCGCACTTCCCCACGGCGCACTTGGTGCAAACGCAACAGTGGACCTGGTGAAGCCGTAGTGACTTTTTGGTGTTGCGAGGGCTGCGTTTCAAAGATCTCGTTAGAGAGTTGTTGTTGTTTTTTTATTTTCCAACGAAAATAAAAAGAAAAGACTGGTTTTCGCAGCTCGATCCCATTCTCGCCGTTTCATTTTCGGGGCTGATGTGTGCGCCGTGTTTACATTTGTTTTCGTTCAGAAAACCGGATCCAGCCCTTTTCTCCCAGATCCGAGAATGTTGAAGCTCTTGTGAAATTTTGTAAAAAAAAACAAAAAAAAAAACACAAACAAACAAACAAACAATATTATTGTGTGTTGTAGAAATGTTTTCCTTATTTGTCCTTTCGTGTTCTAAGCACGTACAAGACCACTTTATAATTATAGAAAATTTTATTTCTAGCTTTTACGATGGACCGAATATATTTATGGCCATGAATAAAACATTGGCAACTTTTAGCTTATTTTATTTGGTTTCTTTCCTTTGTAAATATCTGTGGTAATTGTATGCGATGCAGATATATTTGGGCGCTCACTTAGTTATGAGGATATAGATATATTCCCTGGAGGGTGGAAAAATTGAACAACAGTTATCGATACATATCTCTATCAAATGTTGGCAGCCGCTGCAAAGAGCGTTGATTAAAAATATAGGCTACTCCATTTTTTTTTTTTTATAAGACTTTTAATAAAATCCTGTGTTTCAGAAATTTCGCTTTGGATTGCGTTTGGTTTTTAAGGGGGTAACGGACTGGATTCATTGCATATTATTTTAGTTTCATCATGATTTTCATAGAGGGACTCCTTCAAGAACGAAAAAGATCATACTTGCCTTTTTATGGATTTTTTTTTTTTTATATATATATATATATATATATAGAAAGACTTCTTTCGAACAAAGTCGCATGGGTATGTATAAATTTGTTCCGCTCTGCTTTCAGAAAGGGCATTAATTGCCTCCATTTTCTGAATTTATATGTATAGTCACTTCATCAATAAGAAGGCTAAAGTCACTTGTGAAATGGGGTAAAAAATCCACTTACTTAATATAAGAGGGCTTCAGCCCGTCAAGCAGCCTTTCATCCGCTAGATCTCTTCTGTTCTGTGCGGTACTCCACAACTCGAGCGCTGAAATGGCACATTTTGCAAGAAAAATAAATAATGCTTGAGTTACTTTCTTCTGTTACGCTTTTAAAGCTTTCGACTGAAGCAATGAAATCGCTTTAGATCACTACTACAGTGTGGATTGTGCTGTTAGCTAAGTAGTATTGCATGTTTGATATGCACTATGTCCAATATTAAATCCATATGAATGCATAAGCTAAAGCTTTGTGAATGTTTTCAAAAAACAAACAAACAAACAAACAAAAAAAACCCGCATTTTTAAAAAATCAGTTTAAAACTACCTATAACGTAAATAATTCTTGCCCAAAATAAGATCTCTCTCTGCGCCGGGGATTATTGTCTAGTCCAATGTCTAGGGAGATATTGTACACTCAATAGAAAAATCTTTCTTGGCTTGTTTTCCACGCAAATAACAACAGATGTTAGATCGCCCCCATTATCATTAAACAAACTTGTGGATTGACACAGGGTGCTACTTATTTACAGAAGTCCGTGTCATGGGACCAGGCCTTTTACCCCAACGAAGGGATTCTGAGAGCACCAAGTTTTATTGCGCGCTAAATCGCCAGACTTGTTGATATAACATGCGTTTTTATCGAAAAAAAAAACCTTTAAACGCATCGAGATTTTTTTGACCGCTAACTAATAATTAAATGGTGGTCTATATTAGGTGCTGTATTGTTGTTAAAATACGATTTGCACATAATTCTGTTATTCATAATAAAATTTGTGTGCGGTGCATGTTTACAAAAGATTTGAAAATATCTCAAACAAATTCAAATATATTACTAGTGCTGGGTTTGCTTATTTTACCAAGCAAAATCTCTAGCCAAAATATGCACCAATTTATAATCTGTTTAATGCATTGAATTAGTACATAGTGTTTTACAAGTAAATATAGTCTAACACAAATTCTGGCCCCAAATTATCTATTAATGTGTAAAGTATTGCTAGATATAGTCTTGCTGATCTAATAGACAGAGTGACCCAAAGTGACAGAGCAGTCTATCGTTACACAATATACTGTACACGACCGAAAAAAAGCACAAAGGCTTGGGGTCGGTTGTTATGGATGTTAGAGGCGTGCATTTTAACAGGGGGAGTGTATTCTTTGTTGGAGAGAGAGAGAGTGTGTGTGTGTGTGTGTGTGTGTGTGTGTGTGTGTGTGTGTGTGTGTGTGTGTGTGTGTGTGTGTGTGTGTGTGTGTGTTGGAGTTTCTTGGTACTATTCAGTCCCTTTATGTCGGGCAGTACATCCCGAATCAGGGAGATACATCCTTGTTTCTTTTTTTGTTAGCCTGTCTGTTGGTGCCATTGTGGTCCTTGTTGTACACGTTTTCTTCCATATGGACAGCTGGGCCCGCGAGCAGAGAAAGGGATCCTTCACAAAACCCAAATTGTGTCCGGCTTTCAAACACAGCATTGTTGTCTCTCAAAGAAAAACGAATTAAAAATTCGTGCTATATCTATTCGGGAAAGAGGCAAAGCTATTCACAGATAACAGGGAGTCCTTCTTCCTTGATATAGCACTGCTAACAACAGTTCTCTCATTCCCTTTAGCCTCTCCGGCCTCTCTTCTGCCTGGTGAAAGAGCACGATTATTGTCTGTCCTGCAAAGTCTTGGGGTGATACTCCTGCAAAACTATTTAACACTCTAAACGTAATGCGTTTTTATGTCCTGCATTTAGTCTCTTAATGGCACTGGTGTTTTCTGAACTTTCTGCCACTATGAATAGAATTTTTTTGTATATCTAGGAGACTGGAATTTAAATATTATGCCTAGTTTATATCCAATACTATGCCAAGCCCTTGGCACAGAAATATTTTCGATAACAAAGACACAAAAACAAACACTATTGAAAGAAATGAATGCCAGAAGCTACCGATTTAATTGGTAAATACGTGTTTATATTGCACTGCTCTTTATTTATACATAGTGTTTAATTTCCTTTATTTTTTTTGAGCCATCAGGGAAAGTCACTACCGAAAATGTCTATTGACAGATCTTGACATTTGTATTGCATCTTCATTTAAAGAGCACTGAAACGTTTTGCATGTAAGGCATTTGAAATATATCACTATATATTTGTTTATGTATTCATAAGAAGCTCAAAGTGTGATTTGTGTCAAAACCAACATTAACCATAATGCAGAGCGCGTTCACCACATCAGACCACCGTGATGGAAAAATAATCCAGCTCCGTGTCATCGCTTTAGAAACACTGTATTTATCTGGAATTGGTTTCAGAGTCTCCAGAAAAACTTTGCAAAAAATAAAAACAAACAAACGAAAATACAACGGCGCTCTGTATAACCTATGGATAATACCATTTCATGCCTCAAAATGTATTTTTTTTTAGGAAATGAGTTCATTGGTTCTCGATAATCGCGAGCGTTTGAACGGCAACATAAATCATTTTTTTTATCGCGCACATCTCCAAATAACGAGCGTTCTCAGTGCCATAATAAGAGGGACTTTTATTTAAAGGAAGTAATCTACTATTTTATTGCCTCTCCGAAGATCCAGATTACATTGACCCCCACTGACACAAAACAGATATTGAGCAATTTCATACACGGGATAATGAACATTACCATATGGACAACCACGAGATGGCGACAGAGTCCTTCACAATGAAACCTCTCAGTCAAGCGCCTAATAAGTCAGTCAGAGTCCAGCGCGCTGCGTTACACAAATTAAACGCTATCGTTTTCGGTGCGTTTGTAAAACCAAACTATTACAGTGTGACAAACAAATTATTTTTTTTACAGGTTAAACGCAATGCGGCTGCCACTGATTGCATCCTCACTGACCAGTGACCTTAAAACTGGAAGGACCCAGAAGTGAAAACGCGGTAAAGGGCCACAGAGAGGCGCAATTGGCTCGCAAAAAGCACAAGCTTATACTTAACTCGTCTCATGAACTTGAATGTGGCTTCAACGTCCATATGCTCTTAGGAGAGTTTTGTAAGACAAAAATAAAGAATGGCAAATGGACTTTATACTAGTTCATACACTCCCAGGAGAAAAAGGGGTACTTAACTGTACAAGCTGGATTCATTCCCAGAAGAGAACAACTTGTGTAGCTTTACTAGCCTGTATGTTAAAGTTGCATACAGTTTATATTTCTTATTTTAAATGCCAACGGCGGTTCAATGATCGGTCACAAAAAAGTTATATATTCACAAGGTATTTCTAAAGTTACAAAACATAATTATAGTGTAACATCCACAAGTAAAGAGTTTGTACCCCCAAATCTTAAATGTAGCTTATGCAGCGACACGGGTCTGGGTTTTTAGAATCAAGCGAGACTGGAAGCACACAATGTTTTTGTTATTGTTCATATCCTTTCCTTTAAAATATGCTGAGCATTCACATGTGATTCTTTTTTCACTCCCATAGAAAAGGCCTACATGTTTTGTATAAACGCTCTCCTCGAATTAATGAGTTATTGTTCATTTTGGCCTTGTGCTAAGCAAGGTGGCGCTCGTGTCACACTCGTGATTTACGACGTTGCTTTTTTTTTCTCAATTATTTTGGAAAAAGAAGGCCAAATTAAAACCAAATAAAAATGTATTTTATGTGGGTTTTTTTTATTTGTTTATGTCAGTTCTGGTTGTCTATTTCGTGTGGTTTCAAGACCTTTACAAGCAATATCCATCTCCATTATAATTACTAATAACCAAAAAAAACAAATACACCAAAGAACAGACAAAGGAAAATAACCTTTTCTACATTAAAACGCTGTAATCCTTTTAGGGATGGTATTAGTATGACCCTTTATATAATTAGTGTTATAGTTATTAGTGAAAATATGGGACGGAACAAAATCCATAATGTAGCTTTTCTAATTTTCCAGGGATAATTTTCAGAAATTTGGCATACAGAAATTGTATTGGAAATAGTCACTGCAGAGTTTAAAAAGATAATAAACAGTTTACAGAGTCATGGTATGTCTACTTGGTTGGATCATGATGTCAGACTTGTGGAGAGCTCTTGTCTCCACTGTCACAACAGACTCAAGGTCCAGTGATCTCTCAAGCCTCCTTGTCTGTTACGTGGCCCATGCATAAATGCAAAGTACACACACTTTCCATCATTGATTTGTGACTTGTCAGAAATTGTTGTCATTTAACTTTCAGATAAGTCAGTGTTCTAAAGTCAGTGATGAACCCTAGACCAGAAAAATTTAGTTTGGACACTCTGTGCTTGATCTGTAAAATGTTGGAACTTCATTATGCTAGAAACAGTGTTAACTAAAATATAATTATTTATTCATAATTAGACATGGTGAAAAAGGAATTATCCCAAACCCACTAAAGAACCAATCCACAGAATAACTGGTTTAAATAAATCTATTCTTTAAATGAATCTGTTCTTTTATAAATAGCAGTTATAAATTGTTATTGTTCATGCATTGCCATGGTTTTATTTTATTTGTAACTGGCTTTTGGGCTGGGATGGATATTCTCTGCAGTTTATCAGCTCCGTCTTATTTAGTTCTTATATATGATAAATCAGAATGATTTACTAATAACAATTTATATGTCAGCATCTGGTGCAATTTAACTAGAAGATTAAACGTGTTAAATGCTTGACAGTGCTTAAATGAATAAAATGGATAAATTAGTGACAGTTTAACAGTGATTAAAAATAATAACACTTCCTGATCCGTATCAGAATCTCATCCTGAACAAGAACTGACTAGAAAAAAATGCAGCATAGAAATGCAAAAGATGCCTTACTAACTAAATGTAGAAACTGTATTTGTATTATTATAACTGTATTATACCTTATGATGGCTGTGAGTTCTTTCACCTTTTGAGAACAATCTCTTATGTTTGAAAAGTAACTAAAGTGTTTCAATCACAAAATGTTAAGTAGAACTGTTAAAAATGATCCTGTGGGGATTCCTCATCTTACCCTAAATACTTCTCAGTGTAATTTTGCTATTTGTGATATAATGACTCAAACTTTATAAAATACTAATTATATTTTCATGGTAAAAGGCTTGCAGTAAAAGTTCAAACAGTATAATATATAACAAAACCTTGATGAAATAACCTTATTAATAAAGATTTAAAACTAGAGCAATCAGAGGTAGGGGTGGGGTTCACATTTTTCTCCAGCTGTTAATTTACAACCTTCTTGTGTTGTGAGTTTGACATATTTAGAAAACTAAAAGGCATAATCTCACGAAACACATTGTGCTTAAATGTCACATAAAACACAAACATATGTATAATTGTTAAAGTATTAAAATTGTGTATTATTGTCTTTTGCATTGTACATCACATGTACAATTAGTTTAATAATTTTTTGCAGTGTGAGGAAATGCATAAACTTATCTTTTAAAGAATATTACACTTCGATGGATGTACACTGAACAGGAATAACTTTCTGGCCACCAATCAGGCATAAAATTGTGTTGGTCCCCGTTTTTATGCCGAAACAATCCTGATTCTTCGAGCATTATCAACATTACCTTCTTCAGCAAATTGATCTACAGCAGCTCATCTGTTGGATGGGACCACACGGGTCAGCCTTTGATCCCCTCGTGCGTCAGTGCGCCTTGGCCTCCCATGACCCTGTTGCCGGTTCACCACTGTTACTTTCTTGGACCACTTTTGATAGATACTGACCACTGTAGACTGGAAACACCCCACAAGAGCGGCAGTTTTGGAAATGCTCTGACCCAGTTGTCTAGCCGTTACAATTTGGCCCTTGTCATACTCGCTCAAATCTTTACGCTTACACATTTTTCCTGCTTCTAACACAACTTTGAGGATAAAATGTTCACTTGCTGCCTAATATATCCCACCTACTAACAGGTGCCATGATGAAGAGATAATCACTGTTATTTATTTCACCGGTCATAATGTTATAATGTCATAATGTTATGCCGATCGGTGTATAAATGAGCATAAAAAAAAGTGATTAAAAAAAGCAACAGAAAGAGTCAATGTAAGATGATGGATGACTATGAGCTTCCAAAACTGCCTTGGAAGTGCACCTTGATATACATTAAATGGACAATAGTTTGTGGATACCTAACCATAAGATTCGTATGTCCCTTTTAAACATCCCATTCCACATTTAGTCCACATTTGCTGTTGTAATAACCTCCACTCTTCTGGGAAGATGTTACAGTAGATTTTGGAGTGTAGTTGTTCAGGTTTGTGCTCATTTAGCCATTCAAGCATTAGTAAAGTCAGGTACTGATGTAGAAGACCTGGGTGCAGCCAACGTTCCAGTTAATCCCAAAGGTTTCAGTAGGGTTAAAATCAGAGCTTTATAACTGGCCACTCAAGATCTTTCACCCAAACCCGTGTAAACATATCTTCATTATAGCTTGATTTGTGCACAGGGGCATTGATATGCTGAAACAGGTTTCAGTGTCCTGGGTCAAGTGAGGGGAAAATTAATGCTACCACATCCAAAAACATCCTATACAATTGTGTGCTTCCTATTTTGTTAAAAAAAAAAGGAAGAAACATGTTGGAAATGTAAGGTATGCTGATATTTTTGTCCATCCATAGAGAGTAGATTTTCTAGAAGGCTCTGGAAGGGTACCGGAGGGATGAAGACTGTTCTTCCATTGCAGTGACCTCTCAAGGGTTAGGGTTAGGGTTAAACTAACTACTAAATAAACTATGCTAGGAAAATACTGATGACAGCTTAATAGATTAACCAAGTTTCTCTTATTTTGTTCTTTACCTGTATATGAGCACACAAATGACTGTAGTAACTTAAAAGCTTTTATCCCTGAGAATGTGAAGAGAGCTGAGAAGGAAAGACTATTGTTTTACTGACACAAAGTATTTGTCCAGTAAATTACATTACGCCTTTAAATGGCATACGTTGCTTAAATATATTTGTTATCTCTGAAGTTTGATAGTTGATAGTCTATACTTCAATTTTGGTTATTAAAAAGGTACACATTAAATTTGAACAATTGTATGTTGCATCTTTTGCAAAATCATTGTAATTTTTTAAATAAAAAGGAACTCATTCACAGTTTTTTTCTATGCTGGATCTTTATTCAGTATTATTTTTGTAGTCTGTTTGAATTAATACTAATATTTTTCCCTCTGGCTATTGAATGTAACAGTTTAAGAGAATTCAGTTAGATTTGAGTTATTTTCACGTGTAAGTGCTAGACAAAAAAATAAAATAAATAAAACTCATTTTGAGACAAATAAAGAGTATATGGCCAAAGACACACATGCACCTGACCATTATGCCCATGTGACTTTTTTCCCCAGCCTCCACTCTTCTAAGAAAGCTTTTCATTAGATTTTGTGTGTTTAGGTCATTGTGCACTGTCTGTGTTCCAATATATTCAGAACATGTTCAGTCAGGTTGAACTCAGAGATCGAGCCACACATTTTCTTTCATATCAGCTCTGGCAAACTATGCCCTAATCAAGCTAAATTTGTTAACAGAGGCATTGCCATGATGGCACAGGCTAGGGCCCTATAGTTTCTGTAAAGGAAATCCTAATTTAATGTTACAGGACACAAAGACATTCTGAATAGTTATGCATTTACAAATTAGTGGCAATAGTTTGGTGAAGGCCCACATGTGAGTGTGATGTTCAGACAATCATGTACTATTACAGATGTTTCTACTCACAGGAATTAGTAGCATTATTTAACTAAATTGAAAATTCCATGGTAAAATGTATGCTAATCTTTGCCCCAGTAGAGGCTTCTGGCAAATATTAGCCATTCAACAAAGGTAAGTCTCCATAAAGTCCTCATTCAAACAACCATTCTTGGCTGATAGGCAAAAGGACAAAATTTGTCAGTGCAGCACAAGCTGTAGCTCATTGTACAATGAACTTTATACAACTTAAATGCTGTATAAAGTGTTAATAAATACAAAATGCAAACATTTGCAAATCTCATAAACTCATATTTTATACACAATAAAACATAGTAAACATAACAGGGACAGGCCCATGTTTACCATTGTGTAGCATTCCTTTTCTTTTAACAACTGTCTACACATCTGGGAATTTTGTGACAGGTTTCTAGGTGTTCAGCAGTCATGGGACTTTTGTATGTTTCATTTCAGGATGTGTCAAATGTTTTAAAATGGTGAAGGGTCTGGACTGCAGGTGGGCCAGTTCATCGCCTGGACTCTTTTACTACAAAGCTATGCTGTTGTAATAGATCCAGTATGTGGTTTATCATTGTTTTGCAGAAATAGACAAGGCCTTCTCTAAAAACAGTTCTCATCTGCACCGTTTTCCACTTTGAATTAATTGATTTTAAATTAGCTTTGGTCCAGAGAAGATGGCAGTGTTACTGGATCATGTTCACATATGGCTTCTTCTTTACATGATAAAACTTTCACCTGCTTTTGTGGATGATTCAGTACTGTATTTACAGATAATGATTTCTGGAAGTGTTTTTGAGCCCTACTTTCTTTTAGAAATACTAACAAAATTCCATGTCTTATGTAATTACATTTATGCTGTACCGTAAGATTGTAATGTTCGGCTTCTTTATTAGCTCATAAATACCCGAGTTATGAGTTATCTTGCTGCAGCTTTGATAGGACAAAAAGTAATAAATTTTGAAGGGGATACTGGGCCAGACCTCTAATATGTAAAGCCTTATGTTTTTCTGGTTCTTTCACTATACTTCTAATATCATTTTTTTTACAGTTAGTGTAAGAGCTTCCAAGGATGAAAGTCGATGGCATTCATCTGATATGCAAGAAAGCTTGCTAAGCTCCTTCTTTATACATACACAAGAAAAAAGGTAAGAAAATACTACTTTCAAATATAAATAAACTTATTAACTTATATATAGGAGCAACAATTACAGTAAGCTGAAGGACAAGTTGCTATCTAACTGTAATGAGGAATGTAAACAATGCTGGCAGAAATGCAAAAAATGCACCGTTTCACAAAACAGAGTAATGAATACATTTCACCAAATGCAATTTTTTTTCATTCTTCTGGATTGTTCATTTATAACTTTGTTTCTTATCCTTGGTGGGTAATAAATGCTAACTTTCTTTAAAATAGCTGTTCTTGAATTGTTTTGTGTGGGTAGTGGGCTAAAATAAATACATCTTAATGAAGTTCAATTATAAACTAAAGCTTATTCTGTTTTATAATTTTTCTCCTCAGAAATCTGGTGTAACTACAGTATACAGACACACATGTATGTCTAGTACCTGGCAATGTGGTCAATTCTAATTACATGCATTTCTTCTCTTGCTTATATAGCATGTATCACTTCCCAGTTTATTTCATTTAAAATATGGAATGGGATCACTACAATTCTATGAGCTATCAGTAACTCATCATAATTATTATTATAAAAACATTCAGAAATTGAGCCTTATAGCCCATATACACAGGAATGCCCTCACTGAAAGACAGATAAGCAACACCATTAACATTAAGAATCATGTTTTGTCTCTTCTCGGTAACAAGCATGAAAAAGAAAATAAAGTTGTGCTTGCCAATAGCGATATCTCTCAAATCACATACAGCTAGTGATCAAAATGATGTCATGGCTTTGTAATTTGTGTTTCTTTTGCTAGTGTTTGTTAATTATGTACATTTAAAGTGTTTCTACTGTAGTTTCCTACAAAAAAGAAAAAAATCGATAGTGTCACAGATAATCAATTAATTTATGTACTGTATATTATTACACCTTACTGTATTCTACATTCAATTCAATTCAATTCAATTCATTAAAAGAATTAATAAGATTGTCCCTTAGAATTGTTTGTGTCTCTAACGGCAAACTTACAATTACAATTTGCTGGTAACTGAAGCAAGGAACAAACTCCCTAAGATGGCATAAGAAATAAACAGAGAAAGTACAGATTAAATTATTATTTTTATTCAAAATAGCTTTTTTTTGTATATGACAAATACAACTTTTATTAGTATAAAAGTGCTATCGTTTTGCAGTTATGATCATTATAGTATGTAATATTAGATGTACACTATATGAACAAAATTTTGTGGACACCTGACTATGAGATTTGTTTGTGTTTTTGGAACCTCCCATTACACATTTAGTTCCCATTTGCTGTTATAATAGCTGCCATTGTTCAACTAGATTTTGTATTGTCTTTGTGGAGATTTGGAGCCACAAGAGTGTATATATAAATCCAGGTTCTGATGCAAGGAAAGGAGGCATGGGGTGCAGACAGAATTCTGTTTAATTCCAAAGGTGTTTAGTATTATAAAGGTATAATCTCTTTAGCAGGCCCCAATATTTTACACATTAACTCTTATAAAGCATATATTCATGGAGCTCATATTGTACATAAGGTCATAGTAATGCTGGAGCAAGTTCAGGTCTCTTGGTTTAAGTAAAGGGAAAATGTTAAACTACCATATCAAATTACAGCCTTTACAATTGAATGACTCCAGCCTTGTGCTAACAGTTTGGGGAAAAACGACCCAATACTTTTGTTCATGCAGTGCATATAGCATAGACAACATGCTTATGAAATAACTTTTTAAAACGTTTATATGGTAATCGTTGCCTCTATTCAAAAGGCAGCTACATGACAAAAATATGAAAAATATTTCAGGCCTTTATCAGGCCATATTTAAGGTATTTTTAATACAACAGAACAAAACAGAAAAGTAAGAGCATTTCAAACAGTGCTGCACTTGTCTTTATTGTCATTGGTATTGCTCACTCAATGTGATTCCATTTTTATTATGTCTATCTCAGTGGCCAGCAAGATTTTTGTTGTGAACAACTTTATTCTTAGTATTCTAAATACTTTATTTGGCAAATTGTCACTGCAAATTTGACATTTATTCACAACCCCAATTCCAAAAAAGTTGGGACACTGAGTAAAATGTAAATAAAAACAGAATGCAATGATTTGCAAATCTCATAAACCGATAATCTATTCACAATAAAAAACAGGTCTCAAAACAGTTGGGACAAGGCCATGTTTACCACTCTGTAGCATCACGTGTTCGATTCATATGCATATGGAAACTAAGGAGACCAGTTGCTGAAGTTTAGGGAGAGTAATGGTGCCCCAAATGTGAGTGATACTTGACTATCCCATACGGAAATCGGATATATGGCCATAACTGAACATAAATATAAAATAATAGTTCATTCATTCATTCATTCATTTTCTTCCGCTTATCCGTAATTCGGGTCGCGGGGGCAGCAGTCTAAGCAGGCCCCCGCCTTCGATTGCTGCCCAATCCTCACAGCACCGTCCCTTACGGTCCCTCCTGCAGGTGGTGAGCCCACGGGAAGGCGGCCCCACGTCACTCCGACGTCACAGACCTTGATATTTCCCTCGTAAGGGACCCCCGGAGCATAGAGGGTTAAGGGCCTTGCTCAAGGGCCCAAGAGTGGCAGCTTGGCGATACCGGGGCTTGAACCCCAGACCTTCCGATCTGCAACCCAGCGCCTTAACCGCTGGAGCCACCACTCCCCCTAAAAAAATAATAATTTTAAAAAATAAAAATAATAGTTTAAATGTTATATTTATATATTATATGTGAACATATATAAATGTATCTGTAGTTGTGTTGGTTGACTGAGACATATATAATAATCTATATTTACAAACACATAAAAAAACACGTTGTTGTTTTTTTACTTGCTATCTAATGTTTCTATATATATGTAGGATAGATATGCTTCCATATATTGTCTAACATCCTTGATGATACATTGATGTACAACATAATATATGAGCTACCTGATGGAATTAGTTACTATATGAAACGAGTGTCACATAGATGTTATTGTAGAATTTGCTCATGGGACTATTTAACGTTAAACACTCCTTGAGAGTAATTTGAGAGATCAATCTTGTGCTTATCATTCTGCTGTGGGATGTTAATCTACCAAATGCATAAATGTAAATGCAGGGCAATTAATTTATTTAAGATTTTTTATTATTATTATAAGCAAACATTTCAAATAAGATATATAAAAAATGCTTGAAATAACTATTTTTGTTCCAAATAACTCTTTTATAACATGAATGTAATAGATTCGAAACCAACCAGATCAAATTACATTAGGGATGTTCGGAGCGATTGTAAAGTATCGATACTTTCGATACTGGCGTTGTATCGAAAGGATCAATTCTCAAATAGAAGCATCGATCCTTCGATATCTTAAGGGAGTTTAGAATATTTTATAATAGTAATATGCCATATATTATTTAAATACCTATAATACATAAATAAGAATGTTAATATCTTCCTCCAGTGTACCACCGCTTATCATGACATTGTTCCCTCACTCAGTCAAAGCACACTCAGTGCAGGTATAAAGGGGATTCGAGTGCATGGCTGCGATCATGACTGAAAGAAAAAGAAGCATAATCTGTTTCACTCCAGTTAACAATGATAAAGCTTTATGTGGCATGTCAAAAAAACAATACGTCTCTGTGGCAATACCACAAATATGACAAAGAATCTATAAGAAAAACATTCTATAGAGCATGACAGAGTAGAGCTGAGCAGAGCAGAGGTTGTAACACAGACATGATCCCCATCTTCTGGCTTGAGGCAGAGTTCTTTAGCGGAATCGTTTCCGAAAGATATTTTATACCGTATAAGTGGTTTCAGATATGAAGATATTACAGTATTTCATGTGGAGCAGAAAATTACACTGCATATGAGTGTAAATATTACAACTGGACATTTTTAACAAAACATTTTATACATATTTCATAGAAGTATCAGTATCGCTATCGAAGATAATCGTTTTGAAAGTACTTGGTATCAGATCAAAAATAAATTTATTGGTATCGCCCATCCCTAAATTACATGCACTATACTTGTTTTGCTGCTGTAAGGCGCAAAAGTAGCTGTTGCGCATGCGCCTTACAGTTGCAAAAAAAAAATGTAAATAACCTTTCTGCATTACTGACTATGTGACAAGGAACATTTAGATGAAAAGATGTGGAGATTTTACAAGGTAAGATATTTTCTATATTTATAAATGATTTACACTGAACATCAACTATTTTCTTGATTTAATTAAACATCTTAGTTTTGCTGTGACTGCAGTTATGGGCTAATTAACTATATCCTGACATTTATAAAAAATATATTTAAAGTAACTTTGGTCATTCTAAGATATACTGTATCTTCGACTGACTATGGGCATCATGTTTTACAGATTACATGTTTATGGTTTTTTTAAAGAGCTCTGTTATCTCGACATACATTTTCCTTTGCTAATATGCTAACACTCAAACAAACATGAATGTTCTCTAAATGTATATGATTTGTCATATAAATGTTAATTTTACTTTGCTAGAAATATCCTTTGCAAATATGCCAAAACATTGCACAAACACACTTAATTGACTGTATGTGAAAGTTATCAACATTTAAAGGGTTGATTTCATGTTAAAACATATTGTGTGCATGAACTAAAGCAAGTTGTTACTTCATTACAAAAGAAATGACTATTTACTAAAAAAAACTATTGTCTATTTTTACTATTTCAGAGACTCCATCTATATTACATAAAAATGTAACTTATCTTTACTCATGTCATTTTTTTTGTCAAATTGTTGGTCTTTTTTTTTTTTTACTTTTAAATATGAGAGTTTTTGGAGTGACATTATTCCAACATTTTTGACTCCAGTTTGTGACAATCACTCAAATGCAGTATTTCAGATCAGGAGAACGTGCAAATTGATTAAAGTACCATGCAATAATATCACAATGTTACTATAAAAATTAAAAAATTATGTTTATTGTTGCACTGTTACAGTGTAGTTACATTATTTTTAATGTTAGACATGTTTTTTTGTTGATGCTGGTTAATTTTTGCACACAGGTTATAGGGCTAGCTGCTCAACGGTTCTGGGTGTCCTTTGTTGTGTTTTTGTTTAATGATGCACCAAATGTTTTCAAATGGTGAATGGTCTAGAAGACAGGCAGGCCAGTTCAGCTCCTGTATTCTTCTACTACAAAGTCATGCTATAGTAATAGACACATTATGCAGTTAGCATTGTCTTTCTCAAATATGCAAGACCTTCTCTAAAAAAGTGGTTTTCTGGATTTTTTAGCTTTTTCAAACTTGTATATAGCATTCAGCATTGATGGAGCCTTTCCAAATGTGCAAGATTCCACACTATCAGAGATGCAGCTTTTTGAACTGAGTGCTGATAACAAGCGAGATAGACTCTCTCCTCTTCAGTCCAGAGGATGTGGTGTCCATGGTTTCCAAAATTAAATGAGACCACAGGACAGTTTTCCACTCAGTCTAAACATTTGATATATTTTCTATGTTCTATTGTGAATAAAATATGGGTTTATAAAATTTGCCAATCATTGCATTCTTTTTTCATTTACATTTTACACAGTGTCCAAACTTTGGGATTGTATATTTGGGATTGAAGTTTATTTTTATGATACTTGCATATATCCTGTAAGATCAATGTAAAGAGAGTGCTTTTTATAGAAATCTTTAAGGTCTGATTAAAGATGGTGTACAAATGTGCCATTATTCAGTTGAAGACAAAATCTTTTCTATTCATTTTAAAAGTTCAGTCCTCAGTCAAGTCATATGCTTAAAGATGGTTTAATGAAGGTTATCATTATTGTGGTAACACAATAAACCCAGATTATATGGACATAGTTTGCTGCATGTGAATATAAATTCAATAAACTAAATATATATATAGCCAAATAAATAGTTAGTGTCTTGAAAGTTATTAAACTTGAGGAAGTGAGACTGTATTTATGCTAGTTGCATTGATCTCTGTTGTAATGTTTCTAAATAGCAGGTGACGTTTTCCAAAGCACTTTAAAGATTAAAGACCACAAGCACACTTGTTTGTTCATGCAATCATCCAATCAGTCAATGGTGTAGCAGCAGCACAGCACATAAAATCATGCAGAGGAATGCAAACCTTGCCTGATGTTTAAATTTTTTATGAGTCTCTGCCCACTGTAGCTTGACATTCCTATTCTTGGCTGACAGGAATGGAACATGACGTGATCTTCTGCTGTTTTGGCTCATCTGCTTCAAGGTTCAGCATGTTGTTTTATCTGAGATTATTTCTTCGTTCACCGCAGCAGTAAAGTTACCATGTTTTTAATTGTATATTTTTATTTGTTTGTTTTTTATTATTATTATTATTAAAAAAAAGTTGTAGACTTGCAGAAACACTACTTGTTGATTAAATTCATTATTTTTCTTAAAATTCTACAAAACAATACCCCAGGTTTTTTTATTAAGGATGTCTCTGTACATTGCGTCATTCAGACCAGAACAGAAATTTAAATGTTTGTTTCTCATGGTCTGAGAGTCCTTCACGTGCCTTTTGACAAACTTCAGGTCTCTCACTCCTGACATATGCCATTTACTGAGGAGTGGCCTCCCTCTGGCCACTCTACCATATAGGCCTGATTGGTGGAGTGCTGCAGAGATGGTTGATCTTCTGGAAGGTTCTCCTTTCTCCACAGAGAAATGCTGTATTCTTGGTCACCCCCCCTGACTAATGCTCTTCTCCACCGATCACTCGGTTTCTTTCATTTACATATGATGGAGGCCACTGTGCTCTTTGGGACGTTTAATGCTGCAGAAATGATTTCTGTACTCTTCCCCAGATCTGTAATCTTGTTTCAGAGGTCTAGAGACAATTCTTGGTTTGTGCTCTCACATGCACTGTTAACTGTGGGACCTTATAAAGACAGGAGTGTGCCTTTCAAAATCATGTACAATAAACTGAATTTGAATTTGAATTCTCATGTACATATGAATATAAAAAATAATATTATGAATAATAAAATAATGAATTTTAATCCATTTTGGAATAAGGCTGTAACATAACAAACTGTGGAAAAAGTGAAGCTCTGTGAATACATTCCGGATGCACTGTATGTGCAACATGCTACTGATTTGTCAGTTTAGCCAGAAAGCTTGTATTTCATGATAGATATTTTTTATCACAGATAATCTTTATGAAAGTATAATATGACAAAAATATCATGACATATTTGTTAGATGTTTCTTGCCTTTCAATGTCTTCGGTTAGCTCTAACAAGTTTGGCCATCCTCCTCTGGGCTCTCTCACAAGTTTATTCATATTTCCTCCCACAGAGCTGCTACTTAAAATTTTTTGGTTTTGTTTTACATTTTTAGATTTAATTGTAATCTATATATACTGTGCATGAAATACTCAGGAAATGGGCAGTTTATGAAATATTTAAACCAGCCCGTTTGGCAAAAAAGCAATTTCTTCTCCATTCTGATATATAATGTGATTGTTAACTGAAGCTCTTGACCTGCAGCTGCATAATTTTAAACACTGCACAGCTGCAACATGATTGGCTGATTGGATAATTGCATAAACGAGTAGGTGTAGACATGTTTTTAAGAGTCTATGTGACCAGTTTTGACAATAGTGTTTGTGCTGTCAAAACACGTTTAATATATTAATTTATATATTTTATATATTGGCAAACATGAAACAAACATGCAGTGTGAGATATTTGATCTTACATACATTATATATATATGTATCAAAATCAGTAGCACCAAGTCTCTTCCGATAATGTGTAACAAGTTTAGACCACCTTGTAGAGGGATCTGTTACTCCATGCATGTATATTTTCAAGCTCTGTTATATTTATAGGTTTGTGAATAAAACAAAAGTGGCTTTTACCTGTCACACTGATGCACAGTAAAATACTTTTTCACATATCCCAGTTTGTTAAGAATATGTATTTCAACACATTTTTCAACTCAGACCACAGGTTTTCAGAAGGGTACAAATCCAGAGACTGAGATGACTGTAGATGGAATGGTCAGCTAAGAAAACCCACTGTAATGCAGCAGATGAAAGGCACATTATATTTACTTCCCTTTGACAGTGGAAGATGTCCAGCAGTGCCACCATCAAAGAACTGGTGAAAACTAGTGGGACCCATGTATACCCATCTCCTGCAGAAGTCTGGCCAGGATTGCTCATAAAGGTAAGAATTTTGGCCAAACATAAATGCCTCTGAAATAAACAAGGCTAAGTGACTTAACTATCAGCAGGTGCTCTGGCCTGAAAATCTGAAATATTTGGCTGTAGTATGAGGCAAGTTGTTTGGCGAAGAGAGAGCAGTACAATAATGAGTGTCCGCAGGCAATAGTAAGGCAGGGTGGTGGTTTCCTACTAGTTTGAAGCTGCATTTCTGTAAATAGAGTTAGAAATTTGGTCAGGATTAATAGTGTCCTAAATGCTCTGAAATCCATCGTGCAATACCATCAGATGCCTCAGATTGGCCCCAAAGTTATTCTGAAGCAGAACAATGACTTCCAACATACAGCCAATGTCATTAAGAACTATTTTCAGCATAGAGAGCCACAAGGAGTCCTGAATTTATCGTGTGGCTGCACACAGAGGCCTGATCTCAACATTATTTAATTTGTCTGGGATTACATAAAGAGACATAGAAATTTGCAGCAGCCCACATCAACAGAAGATCTGTGATTACTTCTCCAAGATGTTTTTCCTCCCTTAACCTTACTTATTTGTTCCACTTGGACTATAAGTTTTCATTATGTTCCAAGTTGTGCTAGCTGATATTTTTTACCAGGCTATTATCTGTCTCTGTTGTGTGGAGAAAATTGTTTTTTTTTCCTTTTACAATGTAAATATGATACAGTAAAACAAAACATAATCAAACTGAGTAAGTGAGTTCCTGGAGAAGGCAAGCAAATTATGTGTTTTCAAGAATGACAGGTTGTGCGCATATATATATATTGTTTTCAAAAAAGACTTTCAAGATGTTGTGTTGGGACCTCACAGCTCCAGGGTTTATTCCTGGTTTAATCTGTGTGGACTTTTTTCTACCCATGTCTGTATGGTCTCCTTCAGGTTCTCTGGTTTCCTCCCACCCTACTAAAGCAAGTTGGTAATTCGATTGGTAAAGGTAATGTGTGTGCTCGGTGACCATTATGTTATATAACATCATGTTCTAGTGAATAAATTGCTGACTGAAATGTGAGTGAGTAAACTTTATTGCATGTAATGTTTATATAGCCATCTCAGTGCATAACAGTGATCTTTCATAATGCATAACACTGACTAAACAGTGTCATTCAGTGACACCCCCCCCCCTACAAGAAAAAACAGACAAACTATATTTCAAAAAAAGTTTTTATTCATTATTTCCAAAATACAATACATTTAAAAATTCATAACATACATATCTCTCATTCTCTTTTCTTTCTTGCTTTCTTTCTCTCTCTCTCTCTCTCTCTCTCTCTCTCTCTCTCTCTCTCTCTCTCTCTCTCACACACACACACACACACACACACACACACACACACGCACAAAGTGATTATAATTTGTTTAAAATGTTTACACCTGCACCGCACCAGCACATCTACCCCTATATATATATATATATATATATATATATATATATATATATATATATATATATATATATATATATATATATATATATATATATATATATATAAATAAAGAAAATCTAGTTACATCTGTTATACTGTTATATATTTACAAGATGTAGTTACAATACTCAATCAAGACAGTCCTTTCACAAAAATATAGACAAAAAAAAAGATAATTTCATCTGCTGGTCTGTTTTTAACACTGCATGTGTGGAGGTCCAGTTAATATGGCACAAATGAACAAAACAACAATAAATAAATAAAAACTCTTTGTCAAAACATCCTATATATATATATATATATATATATATATATATATATATATATATATATATATATATATATATATATATATATATATATATATATATATATATATATATATATATATATATTTACTTAATATATAGCTACCATGTAAGACAAATAACTTACTTTAAATACCAAGTAATTGACATACAGTATTACAGAAGTTTTGATAGGTTCTGTAAATTAACTGACTTAAATTTTTCATTGTTACTGACTGCATGTTAGTTGTTTTTTTCTGAGAGTTTAATCTGTAAACATTAAGTGAAACTAACAGTAATTAAAATCCCTACTACAAAATGGCACTAAATCAATGCAGAATTAAACATAAATAACACTGAAACTCTAAACATTTCCTCTAGTGGAAAAGTATAGAAAGGAGAAATTTCTAATGGTTGATTATATCAATGCATACTCAAGTGTCAAGTTACAATTCTATTGCATTTATTATTATAATATGTGAGCATCATTTAAAAATCTAACAGATGATTCTATCCTCTTTCATTATTTTATAACATTGTAATTTTGCCAGGAAGTTGCAAAGCAGATTTCTTGGCTTTGACTATTCTGTTGATGTCTTGAACAGGGAAAAGATAAAGCTTTGCCAATACCATTATGTACTAAAACTCAACTGCACTGATCCTAGCAAAATCTTCACTACATGAAAAAGCGTATTGATTATTATGGTAATGTTATAACCAAATTGGTCTTTTGTGGGCTTTTAGAAAATTGATGGGGAACTGTTTCCGATGGTTCAGATTAGAACAATCAAAACATAACATAAAATGTATTGTTATTTTGCATTATTAGCCTTTTAAGTTCCAGTTTTTTCAGTGATACACAGTAAAGCATATGGTTCACATGACATTAATGAATTCCTTTATAAATTATGTCAAATTGTAAGAGATGTGAGTCTACTGAAAAGACCTGGGAATTTAGCAATTTATCAGCTATATGAAAGACATTTCTATTACCTAGCATTTGTGCTGCTTGTAATTTGGGTTTATTTGGTCTTTACTACATCAGTATTACTATAACTAGTATTTTTACCTTGAAATTAGTAACATTTTGGAGGGAAATGCTGCAATTACTAATAATGTTACAGCTTCTAGTTACTATTTACTATAATACTATATATTATTACTATATATTTAGTCCTGCAATCCTTTTAAAATATGTTATAAAGGATAACTTCACTTATTATAGCAGTCATTGTGATTGATATATATCTCATATATCTGATCCTCAGTCCAGAAGCTGGCAATTATAGAACCGTTTCATACAGATTCTGCTTTACAATGCCAATCAGTGACACCTCAATGCTTTCCACACTCTTTTAAGTAGCAAGAGTGTATTTGTTTATTTATTTGTTTTCTGTCTGTGAATTACACATTGTAGCTATTATTAATCCAATAATAATTATCTGCTCAGTTATGAAATTGTTTTGGGATGCAATCAGCATTTTGGACAATACCACTATAATGTAATCACCAACATTTATATGATGTTCCTGTATATGATATCTTTAGTTGTGTAGCAGTTATTTACACTTGCTTACTGTTTCATCAATAAGCATCTTCCGTTTGCCTATCCAATTTTACACATTTATTTTAGAGTTCATATTTACTCAAAAAAGAGCAATACTGATTGATTTATTATAGGCAGATTTATTTGTTGAGCTTAATTGTTCCTGAAGGTTTATCTTATGAATGACCTGTATTAAATATAAAAGTAGAAAAAAGGAATGAATTTTACTTTAATGCAGTGAAGAGAGAAAGAGCCTTCATAGGATAGCCTACGATATTGCTTTTTTGTAGGGTTTTTTTCATATTGCTGTTTTCACACCCAGCATTTTCTTAACAAGACAATAC
>NC_139579.1:19428873-19438873 GCF_946808225.1 Silurus aristotelis
ATATATATATATATATATATATATATATATATATATATAAATTAGCTGCTTTGAAAACAGATTTCAGTTTAAGTTTGTATTATTTTCAGTAAGCTTATTTGTCGTTTTGCATACAAGAAGAATAGAAATAAAAAAAGAAATATAAAAAAAGAAATAACGTAATTAACTTTTAGATATTTAGATGTATAGACTAATATTTAATAATTAGTCGGTCGGGTAAATACAAAATATTATATATTTAATGTTTTACTTCTGCTATTGTTTATCAAGCGCTTTTATTTTAAGGATGTCTAGTCTGGTTTCAAAACATTTGCACCTGATGGTCTGGAAGCGAATGTTTTGGGCTCATGTCTACATATGAGGTACATTAAGTGTAAATGTAGATGTTCTTTTATACTATGTATTCGTTAGCATTAGCAATAATACACCCAAACGACGCTACAAACGCACTACATAATAATTATGGTGTGTATAATCAATGATGCCGTTTTAACAAATACAGTAAACATCGACGTCTCCAAGAGCTTCCGGTTTTATCGCACCTATTAACCTGATCAACGAGCAAATGTTCCTTGAGCTATTTACATTAAGGCGCTTAATAAGATAAATGCATTCCCCCACCCCGAGTAGGCAACTTTAGCCTTCCACCCAACGGGACCTGGTGTCCTACGGCTTTCTTGCAATTACAAAGGTAACAGATTTGATATGATGATCTTAATTCATGTAAATTGTCCTCTAAATTAACAGAACAAAGAGCCCGTGTGTTGGCCGTGGATCTTTGGTTCCGCGTCCTCGTTGCGCTTGGCACAAATTGCTTGCCACCCCTTGAACGCGCGCCTCGGCGGTCCGGTACACTGTCGGGTAATTAAAATCAAAGTACGTCTTGAAAAGTTATTGTATGTCGTGGGTGTTCTGTATAAGCGAGGAGGAAGAATTAATCATCACTACTATAGTCGGGGCTGTGCGTTCAGCCCGTGACACGCTGTTGGAGAGATCAGTGCGCTTGACGATTTTAATTTTGCGCACACTCTATCCACAATGTAACAGTTATCACACAGCATCCTTATTTGCCCTGTTTTTTTGCTCTACCCTTTTATTCACTGATATTTTCATACTGTGAAAGTTGAGGTTCTACTGCGCTCTCAGTAGCCCCCGTTTCCTTCACTCCGGCCACTTTGTTCGGCAAGCAGACTGTGAGCTGCGCACTTAGTCGGAGCGCTCTTGGCCCTCAGGTACCCCTCAGTGCTTCATTCGCCTGTTAAAGTCACATCAGCCACTCCAGAGTACACGAGATTTCGCCCTTTCTCTCTGCACAAAACTGCAGACTTTTCTTTAAAATGAGCGTGAATGCATTACGTCCTGATCTTTCAAACATCATCCTTCAAAGCCTGAGTGCATCTCGGATACAAAAAAAAAAGAGAGAGCATGTTTGATGAATACGACACCAACAACTTTTATCTTGATGACTGGCCAATGGCGCTTAACATTTCTGCTGTCTTTGTGAGCCCTGGAAGGGAATGGAGCTTGAGGCTATCATCATACAATATCTTGATAACCACCCCAAGGTCAAGCCACACGGCTCTTTTAGCAAATCTACGGATATCCCTTTTTTAGTGCCTTAATAGTAGACATGGTGTTAAAGATTGGCGATATTTGTTTACTAACTTCAACCGTATTAATAGTCGACCTTAGTGGTTTTATCCAGTCCCAGACCTGTCAAATGATGCACTGAATTATAACTGCATGCATAACTTATATCTAATATACAGTTTTCAAGTTACACATCAATAAGATTTGATTAAATAAATATGTACTGACACTCAGGACCTTAATATTCACCGCGCTCTCATCTCACAATACCAAATTCAAGCTCCGTGCACATTAATCGATTTTTTTTTACTGCATCAAGTCACACTTTTTTTTTATCCAAATATAAACACGTGTAAGTTTCCGTTCAGTGCTTGTGTTTCAACTGCAACTATCTCCATGCTAGCACGCCCCCCCCCCCACACACACACACACACACATACACAAACACACACAAACACACATGTACATCCATACGTAGACAAGGTCATATAGATGAATCCATGAGCCATCAAAAAACATGTGCTTGAATACAAAACAGTTTGTTTTCTACAGGTTAGTCGTTGTCCTAAGAAATATCTCTACAGGCTACAGAAGAACAGGGACAGCATGACAAACCAGTTCGTTTGAATACCTCCGATAACGTGGTCCTCTACATTCCAGTCCTCTCTGCATTGCTTTATTCGGTAAAGCTGGTCCTGAATGCAATAGGAACTTTTTTCCTTCTTTCTCTAAAGCAGAGTCGAAATCCGGATCGCTCACCAGTGTGGTGTTGGTGGTGGGCTGCAGTGAGGCGCGCGCTTGGCCCGCGGTCGCGCTCTCTGTCTTAATATTGCACAAGGTTGAGTGGCCGGCCTCATTTACCTAATGGCGAAGGCGCACACATGCCAGCCAAGTTTCTGCGAGGGACCACGCAACATCAGTGTCGTTTAACAAGGATAGTTTGTGTCTTAAAATTCGATCTAAGAAATGTATTCACCAAAATCCCGATTTTTTTAAAGGATATATTTGAAAGCTGAGATACTACGAGTCCTTGATGTTTACAGTTTCATAAGTCGAATATGATTAGGGAGCACTGGTTGCCAAGTGAAACTAGAAATAAGCTTTAGGTTTTTCTTTTTTTCTTGTTTTATGAATATTGTGTAAAGAATGAATGATGTCATCAGTAAATAAGTTTATGCGTCCGTTTGTTTGCGCATTACAATGTGAATATATTTCGATTTCCAGCCTTAGTAATCAAATGAAAATGCGCATCTGACTATTATACATTAATGTGCATGTTTTTTTTGAATGATTGCCTTGTGTTTTAAAGTCTGTACTTCTATAATAGTAACTTAAAAATAAATCAGATGTGACTTTTTCATCGGTTGCGACAAACTATTTTCAGTACAAACATTATCGTTTACAACGTTACAAGTTAAAAAGCGGGTTGGTTATGAATATAACTTTTCTTGATTACTATAAAACATTCAATGTGTTGTGTTTTACTAGCGGGTTTCTGCTTATATATATATATATATATATATATATATATATATATATATATATATATATATATATATATATATATATATATATATATATATATATATATAAAAACATTCCCCTTCCCCTCACCTGTAGATTCCACAGGATCAACTGACGGCTCCTAAATCTAATTTATTTATTATAAATTCGATTAAAATAGTGTAATTAACATTTATAAAAATGTACAACCACAAACATTTCGAAATACTTTTTCTTTTGCTTGTTTTGACAACGCAAATGAAAAGAATTTATTATTACCCTTTCTAGTCAAAGACAATGAACAAAGAAATACGGTTTCCCAATGCATATATCACAATGAAGAATATTGTACCATATCCTTTTGCAATGACAGATAGGAAGACTACTCAACGATTAAAATAAATATATAAAAGTCAGTGTTCTTGTACATATAAAAATAAATCTTGATTGTGATTTTTCATTGTCATATTGTGGTCAGATTTTTTTTTTTTTTTTTTGTTTTTTTTTTACCTTGAGCTAATTTGGAAGAGCCCCTCTCTGGTGGTGCAAAATGATGCTCAAGGCACATAAATTAGGTCATACAATGGAGAGGCCTTCATTGTGCCTCTTTGCTAGTGCTCGGTGGCGCTTATGGTTTGTCAAAGTGCTCTCAAACTTGGGAGAAAAGTATGGAATTCCCCACTGACGCTGAGAAACAGAGCGTCGGGGGGAAAAAGTGGCGCTGATCCGCTCGGCGGAATGAAAACAGAGGCTCAGAGAAGGGAACACTCGTTTAAATGATGACACTGCCTTACTGTGAGGCGGAAAAAAATGGGAATAGTGGGAAGGAGAGACATTGTATCCAATGCAGAAGGCTTAACTTAATATGAAACTAAAAGCATTTTTTTTTCCTTCAATTGTCTAGCCGAGATGTCAATGACTATTGTTTGCTGGTGCGGGCCATCGCTCCGCCCCTCGTGTTTGTCGTAAACCTGGCGCCTGGCTACAATAAACCCAAGATGAGAGTGGCCAGGGCTCGCCTCCTCCTCGAAGGCGATCAATCGGATCTCAGGCAACTACTGCGAGCGCTCTCTTACGTCGACGCGCGCGAGAACGACGCGGCCGAGCGGCTCCAGCACGCGCATCCCCGCCTCGCTTTTTCTGAACCATGTCGCTGAGCCCAAAACACACGACACCTTTCTCAGTGACAGACATTCTCAGCCCAATAGAAGAGACGTACAAGAAGTTTAGTGGCATGGAAGGCTCTGGGAACCTGGCATCTCCGTTGGGAGCATACCGGCAACCTCAGGTGTCCCAGACGGGCATGCAGCAGCACTCGATGGGCCATAACGCCACGGTGGCCAGTACCTACCACATGCCCCACACCGTCTCCCAGTTCTCCCACAGCGCTATGAGCGGTTACTGCAATGGAGGCATTGCCAACATGGGCGATCTGCCCTCTTACCAAGAAACTATGAGGAGCAGTGCGGCGGCAACGGGGTGGTACGGCACCAACCCCGACCCAAGATATTCAACAAGTAAGTAGCACTGTTTTAAAGGGTTTATTATTATTTTTGACATATTATTATAAATTTTTTTAAACCGTGTATAAGTTTAACAATAAGGCGTTTTTAGATCATGCATAGAGTTTTACGGACTAATGTAATTTATTTAATGTGGTGAAATATAGTGTTACTGGCAATTTTTCCAATATTTTACTATATGATCAGCAATTACAGTTGCTATTAATTAAATAAAAAATGTTCATTTTGCTGAATATTGCTTTATAATTATTGTACATAATAGCAATATGCACCGATATTTATAATGCACGGTATACTTGGTGCTATTGGACACTGAACAGCCGTACGTGTTTATGTATGTTTTGAAGTTTCTAGATTCATGGGACCCTCCACAGGTATGAACATGAGCGGAATGGGGACGCTGGGCGGCATGGCAGACGCTTCCAAAGCCATGACCCCGTTACACGCGGCGCCCAGGAGGAAGCGACGTGTTCTCTTTTCCCAAGCCCAAGTCTACGAGCTCGAGCGGAGGTTTAAGCAGCAGAAGTATCTCTCAGCACCCGAACGGGAGCACCTGGCCAGTATGATCCACCTGACTCCTACTCAAGTGAAGATTTGGTTTCAGAACCACCGCTACAAGATGAAACGGCAGGCCAAGGACAAGGCGGCGCAGCAGCTGCAGCAGGAGAGCAACTTGTGCCAGCAGCAGCAGTCGCCCAGACGGGTGGCAGTACCCGTGCTGGTCAAGGATGGCAAGCCGTGCCAGAACGGCTCTAATACTCCGACACCCAGCCAACAGCAAATGCAGCAGCAGCAGCAACAACATCAGCAACAACAAAACAGCTCTGGGGTCGTGCTTCCTGCCACGAGTAACTCTATAAACCAGCACCCGGGTCAGCAGGTGGGAGCAATGGTACAGGCCCAAGACCTTGAGGAAATGTCACCCAGTCCTCCATCCCTCCACTCCTCACTAAACAACATGGGTCAGATAGACACGTCTGTAGATTACACTAGCAACATGGTCACATCAAACCTGCTTTATGGCAGGACGTGGTAGGACTGATTCTTCATTTTAAACTTTTTTTCTTTTTGCTACAAAACTTTAACTCTAAAGTGAAAACGAGGCCAAAAGTAGACTTCGGGGTGAGAATGTGGAGTGTGTATGCAGATAAAACAAGGCTTTGGGTCAAGCCACTTTTTCTTTTTTCCAGGGCATGGTTTCTTTTTTTTCTACATCCTGCCAGTGAACGACAAGATGTCATTTCTAGCCTTATTCTGTGTGTTTTGGACTCCCCTTTATAATCGTAGTAGAAGGGTCCCTGTTGAACAAGGTCGCCGCTCTCACCAGTGGTAAACAAACAGAAAACGGGATGTTAGGGCGCCAGGTACGAACTTATGATCCACACAAGCTCCCTGAGTGACCGGATCTTACAAACGAACACTCCCGAGTTTATTCTGATATGACTATTGTAAGCTACTGTATCCTTTTAGATTAATGAAAAGTAGGGATTGTACATTTGGCTAATACTTTTCTGTTTACCTGTAATATAAATGATTTTGATTGGTTGTTTATTTTATTTCCTTTTTGTAAGTTAAGATAAAGAAAACGCATACACTATGGCTGCTGTACATGTTTTAAACCAATTTAACGTTGACAATAAATCGATTGAAGTACAAGTCATTCTCCGGGAATTAATTTGGAGTGAGTTTTCAATAGGCCTGTGTGAACACTGAGCATCAGCAGAACCAAACGTTAACTGTGTCAAATAATTAAAATGAATATTATTATAGCTATAGGGTGCAAAATCAATGCATTAGCGAATTTAGTTGGTTCATAAATCAAATAAAAAAATGTGAATGGTAATGAATTAATGAATAAATAAATAAATAAATAAATAAATAAATAAATAAATAAATAAATAAATAAAATAATAATAATAATAATAATAATAATAATAATAATAATAATAATAAAAATAATAATAATAATAATAATAGTAAAGCTTATTCATATTAAAATTTTCCTTTTTTTTTTGTCAGCACGAGTACTGCTTCCGTAAATTTAAATGCATCAATTTTATTGCATAACCCGATATTATTATTATTAAAAAAAAAAAATAAAAAAAAAAGAAACACACCAAAAATATAGTCCATATTTCTTCAATACTGTCAGCAACACGTGTTATTTAAGATCATTTTATTTGTGTTTTTAATAGAAACGTATTTAATCGATTTTTTTGGGGAGAAAAAAAAATAGTTGTTCAGTGGTTTAAAAAAAATGTCATGTAATAGAGTTATGTGAAGAGGATAGAGAAATTTTTTTTTTTTTTGCTGGGTCTATTTTTCATGTTTGATATCACCTATTAATTCTACTCTGTTTTCATGATGTGTTCTCGCTGATGGTAAAATTACTTTCTCCATTTAGAGCGAAACAGGAGCTAAATTAAAATGGCTGAGGAATTAATATAGAAGGCTGTTTGCAGGCAGGCATTTGCTATAAAGGCTTTTCATCAATAGCAAAATGCCTTTCATTTAGACTATTGAACTGGCATGGCCACTACTATAACTACTGAACCGTTATTGTGAATGAACAGGAGAAAAGAGTATCCTCGGTGGAAGGGCCTACACTATTAAATAGACAGGTATTTATTTATAATAATAGTGTTCCTGTCCTGCTGGATTTTTTTTATTAACATTGTAGGTGTTAATATCAGCAGTTCAAGTGTTTATTTAATTCAGAAATTTTTTTCCTGCACTGCAATGTCCTTAACAATGTTAAAGCCTATAGAGGCTCGTATGTTTATTTCTTGTTTTTGTTTTTTACTTTATATTTATTTAAAGTATTAATAAATAATAAGTATTGTTTATATTTACTTATAAATTATAATGGAACTTTATTCTAAATAATGATTTTAGAGAACTCAATATTCCAGGTTATTGACAAATAATAATAATTATTATTATTATCATCATTATTATATTATTATTATTATTATTATTATTATTATTATTATTAACAATAACATTTGTATTAGTATTGTTATTATTGTTGTTGGTTCATTGTTTATTTTTTAAAGGAATGCCAACTGCTAGGCTACTGTTCCAAAGCCAGTAATAAAAAAGAGCTCTAAATACTGCAGAGAAGCATAATGACTTTTAAGGTGTATTGGGATGAGACTTTTTTTTTACTGATGAGTTATTATTACTAAGGGGTTATGAGAACGATTATCACACATTAGGAAACTGTTACAGAAACTTTCTCCAGAAAGAAAACTATTGCAGTCCCAAGGTTATGTTGTCATTCTCAGTAACAGGTTACTAAAGGTTATTTGGGCAGTGTTGGATAGCTGCTGAGTGATAATGGTTCTGTTGTCCAGCACATCTTAAAAAGCATGCTTTAACCTGTTGCCACCTGATTATGATATTGCTTTTAAAGTGGGCTTTGGAAGATTGAATGTGTGTGCAAATTGCATTCAAATAATATGGTGCTGAGTACAGTGGCTAGATTTAAATGACCGATTATGACCTTGTTTTGGCCTCATTATTCTGAATCTTTAGTGGCATGCTACAAGGACTCTCAAAATCCTCTAAACAGCGACAAATCTTGTAGCATCAAAACCATTGTTGTGATATTTGTCTTGAAACATTGATTTCTCCAGCCTATCTTCACAGCATTTGTCATTATTGTTTTACAAATCAAACATTTGTGATTGCTAAAGATAATAATAACATTATTAATAATAATTGTTATATTATATTATATTATATTATATTATATTATATTATATTATATTATATTATATTATACATTTTACTTCTGTTGCTAAATCTAAATTTGCAACTACCCAGTTTTAAAATTGTAACCTATATTCAATATACATAAATATTATATATGTTAAACATTAATTATATTCGATTACTTCAACATCACACTATATGGTGCATTGAGCATTTAACATTGAGAGTTTACAGTTACTAAGCTGTTTAAAACCTGCAGAGAAGCTTAGAAAACTTACGTAAGATGTGTAAAAAATGACACAACAGTTTTGCTATCATGCAGGGTAGATGCCTAGTACATAATTGCAAGCTTTTTTTATTTAACTTTTTATACAATGCTTGGAAAATACAAACATAAAGGTTCAAAGAGAGTATTTCTACTTTCCATTTCTACTCTGCCCTAGATTTTCTGGAGCACGATTCTTTGCTGCTAATTGCAGGATCCAACAAATTCTTAACAGCAAGTAATTTGAATCCAGGCTGGAGGCCTTGTCCGTATTTTTTCCTGCCATTATTCTACTTAATATGTCAGAAGGTCTGATCGCAGAGAAACCTTTTCAAGTTCTATTGATGTGTCTTTCAATTGACCATGGTGACCTAGCAACCTGGCCAGCACTAATTGGAGCAGGCTGCCTGATGTCAGCATTACAGTTTTTGTGGGAACAAATGCAGAGCTCATGAAATAATTTTTCAAAATTATAGGAACAATGACTTCAGACTATTTATAGGCAAAACAACAAAGTGATTTAAAGAATAAAAGAGAAAGTCTACCCGCCTATTAAATAAACTCTGTGAATAATAAATTCTACACGTTTTATGTGAGCTTGAAATATAAGGAGCTCTAATATATTCTCATAAGATGGTTAAAAAAAAGTGAGTCAGAAAAGGGAGTATTGATTTTTCATTATCATTATTGTTTATTATGATTTGCCTTTTTTTTTCTTTTGAAGTAAATTAAGCATAGTACAATGTTGAATTACCTATAAGCCAGTGTTCTTAAACAATCAAATTTTAACCATTTTGTTGTCATACCTGCAACTATTTTATATAAAATCACTGACTGGAGTCTGTTGTCTAAATTAAAATCTTTTTTCCTAAACATAAATGAGTGAGCCTAAATCTCCCCAAAACCCACAAACTCACTGAGGCAGGCCGGAGGCTGTACAGCCCCAAACATAAGAGCCACTTCTGTTACGACTAATTGAGAAGGTTTGAAAATACTTATATCTAAAAGATATTTTAATTCTGAGCCTCCAAGACCAGCCTTGGTCATATTTGTTAAATATCTATTAATGTTCATTTGTTTAATTTTTGTTAAATTTTTTGTTTTTTACTAATAGAGATTAATGTTAACTTCTTCCTCCACTGCATCTTATTTTCTTCAGCTCCTGCTACACTTTAACTGTACAAGCAGTGAACTTTCTGAGCAGTGCAGCCAAAATTGGCTCATGCAGAATGAGGCACTTTTATGCTAAACCATGTGCAATGTATGACACTGTTGGTATATTGGATTTGTTTCTGCAAATTGTGTGCAAAGTCATTTTTTTTCATGCGGTTACGAAAAGCCGCCAGATGAGATTATACACCACATTAAAAAAAAAAAAAAAAAGAAACTTGCTTAATTCTAG
>NC_139579.1:19443873-19468873 GCF_946808225.1 Silurus aristotelis
TTCACAAAACTGAGAGATGTGATTTCTGGTTGTTCAAACTGCAGCATTCGCAACTGAAAAAGCATTTTGTTGTTTATCCAAAGATCAGGAATGTGTACGATTTAATTCACACAATTTCTAAGACAAATGCTGGATTTACCTTTAGGGAACTTGGAAGACCAGGGCAGAACTTCACCGATTATGCACATTTCTCTATCATAGAGGTTCACATAAGACATCTGAGAAAATATGAGTCTCACCTAAGACTTATTAAGTTGATCAAGAGTGCAAATGAAAGCGCACTTTGCTGAGGTTAAAACAAAGTGTGAGGGCAGTGGGTTAGAATTTCACAAATAAAAATGAAGATGAAATGAAAGAAAAAAAGAAGCTGTTCAGTTTTTACACCACATACACACAGACACAAATACACACATTCACACACTCATGCACACAGACACACAATGTTGAAAGGGATTAATCCTATATTATGTTGAGATCTGAACAGCAGGTAGTCAGAGCAGCAACTAAATGAATGTGGTTTGGCCTTCCTTTGCTTCAACACCGCTTGATGGTCTTTTGAATCAGTTGAATAGCACATATTGCTGCACTTGTAAATGTGTCCTACATTAATAAAAGGTGGAGATGCTTGCATGAACAGACAGACACTCACACTCGAGGACCAAGCTATTCCCAATTTTTTTTTTCTCACTGCCAAGTAAAACAAACCATACAAGTCCCTATTCAGTACCGGTAATAAAGGAAACGCTTCAAAACACTGCACTCTAGGACACCCAGCATAATATAAACATGCATTACAGATCAAAATGTGTGGCCTTGCAGCAGTTTTATGTAGATGGGGTTGCAGATGAATGAATGCAGAGCAATTTGTCTCAAATTAGAGTGATTTTTGATTTCTTTCGTCTTTAATTCCACTTTTTCATGTAATTATCTGTAGAACTGATGGAACTTTCAGTTATTTCATCTGTCCATTTCAATTAATTGAATATTCGATTTCGGCAGTCAAACAATACGATTTGGGTTGGGAGGGAGACAGATATATTTTTTTCATGAGTCATGCTCTATAGAATTTGCCTATGGAAACATATAATATATAATATATCCTTATAATATATTCTTACCATCCTAGTTTTTCATTCATCTATTTGAGTTTTCAGTATGCGTTTATTTGATAGACGCATACTGACTATATAACACTGGGTCACATGTGAACAACAAAAACAAAAGCAACAATAACAAATTCATAGTCTACATTAGTTAATTTAAGCAAATCCATAGTAGTCTAAATGCATCAGTTGTTAATGGAATCTTGGGTTTGTGTTCTTATATAGTTTTGAAGAAATTGTGTTCTCAAGCAGTCCAGTATTAAATTAAGACTTTTTGAATCAGGTCAAAACTGATCAACAACCTTAGCAAACACTGACTCTTGGGAAAATTGCACTCACAGTTCTTTTTTAAAGAAATAATTACTTGTTTTTTTACATGAGAATAATCCCATATTACAAATTATGCTGCCAATTGACACACATCCATTACACATTCATTACTTATAATACTTAGCCAAGTCAGCTTAAATCCCTCGTTGTCGAGTCACCAAGTGGACAGGCAAGTACATAACAGCAACATATATTATGAAAAGCCAGGTACAAAAACATTTAAGCAAGCTCAAAATCTGCAGACGCATAAACACAATAGATTTACAATGCTGATTGACCAATAAATAATTCTATGGGGTGTCATCCAAGAAAACAAATTGACCAGGTTCTTTGGGTTGGAGAAACAGTGTCACCTTCCCCATTCAGTCACAGAGACACTAGCCATTCATGGGTACCTGTCGGCTCATGCATATGCACATGTAATAGAGAAGGTGCAATTGGCTGGCTTCACCTCTTTCAGAACATGTGTGTTAGCCTTCATGCTTCCTGGTTGTCAGCTGTCACAAGCAAAACCTGTCTGGTGATTATAACATTTGAACATTTTTGCTCCAATTTTCAAACAAGCCATACAGCTTTAAATAAAACATTGTATGAATAACTTTTTATTTTAATAGGACAAATTCTGTGACTTTCCACATTCATTCCTTTATTACAAACTTCAAACACTGATGGGTCCAGGAGGAGAAACTAAACTGTACATGTGATAAGTAGTACTTTAAAGAGAGTCTTGATGTGACTGGTTTCAGGGGAAAAAAAATCTGACAAATATATATTTATATATATATTGTACACTCCACAACACTTTTTTCAGTTTGTCCTCACTACACAGTGGAACATGCAGATATCATTCTTTTAAGAGAGGCAATAATAATAATTATCCAAACAGTTTCTATACCATACATTCAGACTGCTATGAAACTTGAGAGCACTTGTTCCCCTTTTTGAAAGTACAATACAGCAAAACAGCATGGCAGCAGGCTCTGGAGTGGTCACATGCTCTTCACACACCTTTATGAGTGAGTTTTCCCCCTTTTGATGAATAAAGTCTCTAAGTCAACAGGGAGCAGGGTCAATGACTACATTGCTTTATAATGCAACACAAGAGGTGGGATAGGAGAGTAGCTCTTAAAGAACAACAACAAAACCTCGATAACCCGAGTGATATGGCTTACAGTAGCTGTGGTTGTCGTGAAGCATGACTGGCTAGATGCTCTATAATAACATTAAGTGAAACAAAGGTATAAAATGATTTGCATGTTAAAAAAGTACTGTCAGATATAAGGGAAAAATGAGCTCTATGATTTTATTAATACCATGCAAAAGTCTTCTTCCAAAATTAGTATCATATTTATATAATAATATTATTACATTTCCAGTAATACTTTTTGTAAAAAAAAATTCCTTAATATCCTATTATTAAAAAGGGGAAATGTATTAAATCATTTTAAATGCGTCACAAAACCTTTTTTTATTAATGAATATGAAACAGATCAATAAAGAAACATACTAATACATTGAACAACAATGGAAGCAATATCTTATAATGACACAATGTGCCTAAACACTTATTAACAGTATGCATATGAATGAAAATCTATGATTCATATAATGTCTAAGCCTGCTTGTTATCATGTTAAAACCTAGGACTGAAATGAACTGACTGAGGTTTTTTCTTTTTTCTAGCACAATATTTTTATATTGTGATATAAAATTTAAATACTTTAATAATGATCATAAAGTTAAACTGCCACAGTCAAAAGTCTTTTGCACACAGGTTTCCTTTTAGGATCGCCCTATGTTTGGTTCTACTCATTTTATTTTCAACCCTGACCAGTGTCCCAGTCTCTGGTGAAAAGCATCCCTCACCATGCTTCATTGTGTAAATGGTGATCTCAGGCTGGTAAAAAATGTTGTGTTTACACCAAACATAGCACTTACTGTCAAATAGTTCTAAAAAGAAACATGTTGCAGAGTTACAGTTAAAGTTTGTGTTTTGGTAAAAAAAAAGCCTAAAGAGATTTTTTTTAAATCATGTCTTTCTTCTCACTATTCTGTACTGTAGTTACTTCAGATTTACCCTTAATTGCTAAACTGACATTCCCTCCTTACCTAAAATTTTAAGGTATACTTTGTCCTGAACTCTGTACTGGACTTGTTTTGATTGATTCTTATGGTGCTGGTGATTCTTATGGTAAACCTGCCTTCCAGGAACAGGTATATTAATTCTGAGCTCACATCACATCAAAAACATTCTGTTGCACATAGATGGCCTCTATTTAACTATATATATCTCTGTTGCCAATTGGTAGTGTCAGTACAAATTTTTTTATTTCATAGCAAAGTGGGTGCAATCACTTTATTTTATATTTAATTTTTTTATTTCTTCATTTTTAGTTGTTTATGGATTTGTTACAGATTTAGAACCAGTATCGTTGCTATGTACGTTCATAAAAAAAATACAAATAAAAATAGACATTAAATGGTGAATTATTGTGTTAATAATGAATTATTTTGTATTGAATGTCTAAGCCTACCCTTTTCAGAGCGGGCTAAGCTTACAACTAGATTATTATTCGCTGGGAACATATCATTCTATTGATTCATATTCATTCTCTTTATTCCTTTTCAAGACAACCATAGACAACCTTTTAAAGAGTTTGAAATGGATGAATTTCCATCCATCCATCCATCCATCTATCTATCTATACATCTAAGTACTGAAAAGCTCAGCAATCTTGTTGACAAAAGGACTTGCTATTCTGATGGCAGCGATATGTTCATTGACACAAATACTTGAAAGATGAACTAAGGACTTTAATAAAAGTACAGACTTTGGCAAGAAATCCAATGTGTTGTACTGTTTGTACTAATTGTTTTGAGTAATGAATTTGAATGATTTGAGAAATGCCCTGAAGCAACTGAGAAAAACTAAATCATAGAGCCAAAATATGTGCAATGATTGGAAATGTATGAGATGGTATCAGTACTGTCAATGTGCCACTGCTGAGTAGGACCTTCTTCTGATCAGCCCAGTTGTAAGTCCCTTTGGATAAGTGTCTGCCAAATAAGTAAATGTACATATTATCTTGCAAAGATTCTGGTTTAGCTGTAAACCTTACTGCACAGTGTTACTAAAATCCCACTTTGATTCAACAGTAGAACATGACTAAGGATTTTAGAGCTAGGTAATTAAGTACAGCCTTTTTAAGATGACTGAGTGGACTCTTGCAGTTGCCAAATGTCATCTGCCACTTTAAATATCATTATTGCTTTATATCCTAGTGTTGATCTGACTTGGAATGCCTTCCCTTGCCTTATCAGGATCTAAACAGAGCTGCTGTTGGGGAGCAGGTGTCTGAGGCTCAGCATTAGCATTTCCCATTCATGCTAATGGCTGAACCCTGTTCCCCCCATGAGGAGCTCTGCGCCTGCTCTCCTCTTCAGAGCATAGTGCATGCTAATAAGAACACACTCTACAATTCCCACACTGTGTGTCTTGACTAATCTTGTTTTATCACCTTTGTTAACATCTCCATGAACAACAGATTTAATCCAGGCAGAGATTACCGTAATGTGACTTCTGCTGGCCCAGATGGAGCCTGCAGCCAACAGTCTATAAACATTTGTATTCCCGGAGGTAAGACAGACAAAGTGGGATGAAGTGAAATGTTATGGCGGTAACGGCAGGTTATGAACCGGGTTTGAATATGTGAACCTGTAGATAGGGAGACAGACACATAGTCAGCACTGAGGGGAAAGTGGAGATTGACACGCATACACATAGGCAATAGAAGGAAAGAGTTTGGGCTTCTCTTCTGGGCAAGAAGTTTGAGCTCTTCAGATCATTTTAATGCTGTTTAAGCAGCGAGTCGTGGATACGTGGCAGGCAGGGAGGAAACAAGACAGATGATTTTGCCTCTATCCGCAGGACAGGATGATGAATAATTCTGTCCATCCCTTGAGATTGCCTTCAATCATAGAGCATAAGGTGCCAGTGCTGTAGCCCTGCGTGCAGCAAGTAGTGAATTAGTTTTTGACAGATTGCCGAACAGGCTCTAATAAGGCACTGCACTGGCTTAATTATTTGATGGCAAGTCAGACCTCACGATCTAGGGCTTGGTGTCTTGACAGGAGAGCAACTAGGGTCAAATCAAAACAATGCCAGCAGAAGAAAAAGTGATAAGACGTAAAACTTATTTAGGGTCATTCTGTTTCTGTCAGATCTTGTGTATAATCATTAAACTTGTTAAAACGACACACACACACACACACACACACACACACTTATATTAAGTTATGTGTAACAAAGTAAAATGGCACAGGAATAAAGTATTGAACACAAGGTATTTAAAACTTCGTACAAAAGCCTTTGTTGGTAATGACGGCTATAAGACACCTGGAGAAACTTGATGCACGCATTGCTCAGGTGTGATTTTGACCAATTCTTACACACAAACCGTCAAATCTTGAAGGTTCTGTGGCCTCTTCTATGAACTCTGATCTTTAGTTCTTTCTATAGATTTTTAATGGGATTCAAGTCAGGTGATTGGCTGGACAATTTTAGCAGCTTTCTTTTCTTTCTCTGAAACTAATTGAGAGTTTCCTTGGCTGTGTGTTTGGGATTATTGTCTTGCTGAAATGTTCACCATGTTCCATCTTCATCATCCTGGTAGATGGCAGCAGATTTTTATCAAGAATGTCTCAGTACATTTTTCCATTCATACTTCCTTCAATTATATGAAGTTTGCCATTACTGTATGCTGAAAAACAGCCCCACACCATGAGGTTCCCACATCCAAACTTCACTGTTGGTATGGTGTTTTGGGGTAATGTGCAGTGCCATTTGTCCTCCAAACATGGTGTGTATTATGGTATCCAAAGAGTTAAAATTTGGTCTCATCTGATCAGACTATATTCTCCCAGTATTTCACAGGCTTGTCCAAATGTTGTGCAGCAAACTTTAAACAAGCTTCAACATGCTTTTTCTTCAGTAATGAAGTTTGCGTGGTGAGCGTGCACACAGGCCATGACGGCTGAGTGCATTACTTATGGTTTTCTTTAAAACAATTGTACCTGCTGATTCCAAGTCTTTCTGAAACTCTCCACAAGTGGTCCTTAGAGCTTGGACAACTCTTCTAATATTCTTTTCACTCCTCTGTCAGAAATCTTGTTGGGAGCACCTGGTCATGGCTGATTTATGGTGAAATGTTTTTCCACTTCTGGATTATGGCTTCAATAGTGCTCACTGGAACATTCAGAAGTTTAGAAATCCTTCTAAAACCAATGCCATCAGTATGTTTGGCAACAATAAGGTTGCGAAGGTCTTGCAAGAGCTTTTTTTGCTTTTACCCGTGACACCTTGGTAATGGGACACCTTAATATAGTCCATCAGTTGGGACTGAAAGATCTGATATTAATTTGCACTGTCAAGGGGCAGGATTGCTTTCTGATTGCTGATTGATTTCAGCTGGTGTCTTTCCCTGTGTCATTTTACATTATTACACATAATTCAATTTATGGACAAGTCTGGTTTGATTTCTTTGTACCTGTGGATTACATGAGTTGTTACCAACATCTGGTAAAGATTCCATGTCGGTAGCACCTTTAGAAATATATTTACTGAGAAAAACAGTGACGTGTTCAAAATATATTTTACCCGCTGTATATATGTGTGTGTATATATATGTATATATGCTGAAAGATTAGCTACAGGTGAAGCTATAATTCACAGTGGCACAGATAACTGCAGGAGGTAGCCATTTTGATCATTTTCAGATTTTTTCTGTCTGCATTGCATACTTTGCATAATAAGTGGAAGTCCATGGGCAGATCTAGCAATTATTATTTTTTTTTTTTAGAAAGCACACAAATTGAGCATGAAACGTATGTGAATAATGTAGGTACATGAATAATGCAGAGTATTGGTAGACACAGAATGAAACTTAAAAGCTACACATTTCACCCATTTAGAACTGCAAAAACATCTAAATCGAGAGCAGGCACTAGTATATATTAAATCACAGCACGTATGCTCTAGTTGCATACAGATGAAGATCATCATCAAAATGCTGCAATATATGATTACAAGGTTAATATAAACAACAATTTTTTTTATATGTTATAAACAGTATATGAACAAAACATCTCAGTTTTCCATTTTCCAGCTTTATGTGTTTCTTCCCCAAACTGTACAGGAAAACAACTGTACAATGTCGTTGGATGTGGCAACATTAAATGTTGCATACCTGTGCCAGCATAACAATGCCCCGGTACACAAAACAAGCTTCATGAAGGTAAAGTAAAAAATGAACATGTAAATATAGAAACATATATTCATTCATTCATTTTCTCCCGCTTATACGTAATTCGGGTCGCGGGGGCAGCAGTCTAAGCAGGCCCCCGCCTTCGACTGCTGCCCAGTCCTCACAGCACCGTCCCTTACGGTCCCTCCTGCAGGTGGTGAGCCCACGGGAAGGCGGCCCCACGTCACTCCGACGTCACGGACCTTGATATTTCCCTCGTAAGGGACCCCCGGAGCATAGAGGGTTAGGGGCCTTGCTCAAGGGCCCAAGAGTGGCAGCTTGGCGATACTGGGGCTTGAACCCCAGACCTTCCGATCGGCAACCCAGCGCCTTAACCGCTGGAGCCACCACTCCCCCTGTTGAGCAAATACGTTGTGATTAATCACAAGTTAACTATTATATTATTATAAATATTTTAATCATTGATTGACAGCCCTATTTTATATATATATATATATATATATATATATATATATATATATATATATATATATATATATATATATATATATATATAAATAAATTACTATATATATATATATATATATATATATAGTAAATGGACACTCAAACTCTGAATCAGCCACTCATTTACCCCAGATGCTATGATGTCCATGGGGTCAAAGAATCACACAACTATTTCATTTAGCATATCACAGATATTGATTAGCTGCCCAAGGAATGTTTTTCTCCCTCTATGTTCATGCTGCTCAGTGGCATTCTGCTCACATAATCAAGGATGAACGCTGTCTGTCTACCCAATCTAGCCCACAGTCCCAGTGGGAGAAGAGACTTGTAGTAGGAAAACCTGCATGAATACTAATTCAGCCTCTTGGCCTTAACAGCTTTAGCAGCCCATCTCATAGGAATTTTCTGAGCATGATGCATCCCCATATTAATTACTCCATGAGCATGAGAGGGAAAAACATGTAGAGATCACAGGAAAACCTATAAGTAGGGACTTGCTGCTCCAACTTAAATGTGGTTAATTATAATTTGATTTTGTGCATTAGACACTGGGGCCTAGAGGTGTGGAGTGGAGCTGCCTTACATGATATATACAGTGCAAGTTATCACAAATAGTTCATGCAATCTTTGCCAATTACAAAAAAATTTGAACCAGAGCAAAAACTCTTATTCATAACATTTGCCAAGATTTTATTCAGGTGATATTGTTACAGTCGTGAATTATCCAGTTTAGGATGTGCCCTCTATAGCAACAGATTCCTATTTTTAGCTGATCCCAACGTGATCTGCCTCAAGATTTGGTGTTCCATGTGTACCGATACTCTATGTTCACCATGGTTGTAAAACGTTACTTCCATAGACCATTTTTACCATCTTCAAGACATCTGCCGGAAGATTTACCTCTCACTAGATTATTTTAGGTTGTATTTCTGGGTAAACTCTATAGACTGCTTTGTACTTAAATCTAAAGCGATAACACGGCACAAACACGGTTTTCTACCATTCTGATGTTTGATGAGAACATTTATTGATGCTTTTGACCTGTATCTGCAGGATTATATGCATTACACTACTGCCACATGTCCGTCAAATTGGATACCTACACAAATGAGCAGGTGTACTGGTTTTCCTGAAAAAGTGGAGGGGAATGTACTTGATTAATGAATAAAACAATAAATAAACCTCTGTGCTAAACGTGACTGCTTTAGAATATGGGGCATCAGGTGGTTTGCGCACGCACAGGTTTCTCTAGGTCCACAATTAGAATGTGTACCGAATCTCGGCTTAGAGCGTGTCCTACGAGTCTCACTTGGACACAATGGAGCAGACTGCTTTGCTCACAGAGAACACACCGGTCTTCCTCCACCCTCTCTCCACTTTCACATGAAACATTCATGTGCAAATGTGTCTTTTGTCCTCGGGCTTGTTCAGATTCTTCCTGAATCAAGTAATATTTTTAATGCTCGGATGTAAGATTGGGCGTAGCGTTAATTATGGTACACAAGTTGAGCTAAAATACTCTCCAAAATATTCCATCATTATTTTGCTCCACCTTTTCAGTCTTCTTTCTTTATGCACCAGCCTCATATCTGAGTCCGACTTCTTTAAAGCCAGAGATGTGGTCTTCATACAATCATCATATTATATACAGATCAGGAGTAAACTGAGTATATGGATGAAATAAGTAACGAATGAACAAATACCTGTGAGCAACCAAAATCATTAATTCATTCATCACATCAAATAATTAGACTTGCCAAACTCATCAGAGTATAAATAACAGTACCTTTACGAAGAGAACTGTTTGACCGTCTACATGGCTGAGTCTTCCAAAACCTCATAAGGGCTTGAATAACAAAAAGCCGTGCTTTTGTGTCTTCGCCACACTCCATCAGAAACACTGTCAGAGAAACCATAGCTGCATGAATGAATATTTAATTAAGGCCCATTGAAACAGAAGATCAAATGACCTTGTTTTAAATCATTATTCCTTGATAAAAAATAAAAGTGGAAAGGGGAAGAATGGAAGGTACACACTTCAAACTTCAACTTGCCCAACAAGCGAGACTAAAATACATAAACATGCAATATGCAAATGGCACAATGCTGGCATATCATTGTTAATGAGAGTGTTTAACTTCCCTACTTGCTTTCATCTGGGTCTTCCTTTCTTTTATTGTACGACTTGCTGCTGCTAAAGACAGAAATGCTTGGTTTTCATTGCAAAGCGACACAAAGGAGTGCACGCGGCAAAGATGCTATCGAATTTGAATTGAAATTTGTCCCGGCTAAAGCTCATTGTCATATGAGCCTCAGCGTATAGTTGCCATCCTTTCTTCCTGATGGTCGAGCCCTTTACATACATCAAGGCTCAACTAAATCTTTGAAACATTTTACTTAATAGGAGCACACACTTACGTAACACTAAAAAACAAAACAAGTGCTGTCGGCCATGAGCAAAGACATCATTTTTAATGGATCTCGTATAAACCAGAACAAGCAATTTGTTAAGAAGAAATTAAGCTTTTCCATATTGCTGGGAAAAACCCATTTCTTTTAACTGCAGTAGGTATCTTTTACCTAAAAATTGGACTTGTTAGAGTCATCAATACACTTTTAAAGAGTTACTCTAAAAGCTAATTAACGGTATGCAACATGCAGCTTCCCAGGTTAAAAATAAATAAACAAAAGATTAATGAAAAAAAAAATTCAAAACATACTAAAGATACAAAAAACCCTTCACTGATTGAACCACTTCAGCCACACGGCCAACTACAATCTGCTACCTTTTATTTCTGAGAGAAAACTCAAGCTTTTCCCGGGAAGCCAAACTGCCCACACACACTTAGAAACCTTCACTTGTCCCTCTGCTTGAACCCTTGAATGTTCTATGTAAAACACCACAGATTATTTTTCTTTCCTTTAAAAAACCCTTAAGGACGTTCTACACTCATCCCATCATATCATATACAGCAAATCATGAAGTGCTAAGAAATGAATGAACAATTAAGTCATTGCAGTGACCTTGCACCTGCATAGTGACCACAACCTAAATGCACATCATGCACATTCCATCTGTACCACTGTTATTTACTTTAACAAACATTGTAGCAATTCCAACACAACATGGCCAAATATTCAATTTATTTACCCTCCACTAGAAGAAAAAAAGCCCATAGAAGCCACACTTACCTGACAGCACATCAGCTGACTAGCTCACATTGATTTGTGCATTTCTGTTAAAGGTGCTTCTAGGCAAATTGGGGGCCCTTTTTCATTTCATCTTCCACATCCATTATGGAAAAAAAAAAGGAATGTCAGAAATGGATTCTTTTTATTATTATAATGAAAAAAATTAAAAAATATAGTTAACTAACTCATAAACAAAATGGCATTTGATAGCTTGAGGTTTTGGGGTCTTTAAGGGTTTACAAAAATGTTAATGGGAACCTGTGACACTAAAAGAAACAATCTGATCAGCACACTTATGTCTCCGACTGTTCAGTGGGTGTGGGTTGTAGCAAATGAAGACTAAACTGCTTGGAGGGAAAGGTCCATTAAAAAAGAGCTGATTGTGTTTTTTGAGATCGGCACAACGTTACTCTCGCCCAGTGCTATCTTTCAGCACACAAGTGTCTGTTGACATGATCCTTAACTCAGATATTATGTAAAGGGGAGCTTTCTGGCAAACTCTAAATGATGCATGCAGGTTTTGGTATGTGCAGCACTCGAGGGTCAAGGCTACCTACAGCCATTACTGCTAATGAGTGTGGAGTCCTACTTTAGCAGGTTCAGCATCATAAGGTCATCTAAAAAATGACTAATGGAATCCTACTGATGGACTGAATGCTGGTGCTTTTATATTATTACAGGATTCTAAGCCTTTGTGTATGCTAATTATATTAACACAAGACCAAATTAACTTGCAGGCAGAAACGTATTGCGAAGCAGGCAACACAGTCCTACTCGTGTAGATGCAAGTCACAGGTGATGAGGAATATTGATGGTAGTGGAAACTGTTTCGGATATCAGTATGTGGCAATTTCAGTGTGTGCCGTTTCAATTCCATTAAAATGGCTGCAGTTATTAGCACCGATTAGATGTTTCGGGGGGGTTGGGAACACTGCTGTGTTGCATTAGGTGGTAATATTTAAAAATTTAAATGTATATATCTGAGTCTGGATATTATTGGAACCTATGACATTTTAGTAAATGTTCCTCACAGTATATGCATATTTGGTGCCATTTAATAGGCTACAGAAATAATCCTTGATTAATGCAGAAAAGAAAATTCTTCATTACACTACTTTTTAACAATTTCTTCAAGGCTGAGTGAGGACCATGAATAGATTAAGAAGTGAATTGTGAAAGCATGTACCTTTCACCGCATATGCACGTTCATATTTAGTTCAAGGTAAAGTGTGCAGCGCAGACAGGAATCCCACACTTTAAGCCATCGGATTTTGTTCTTGTGGCAGTGCAAATATAGCGAGCATTTGTTTCTATATTCAGATGAGTGCAACACATTTTGTCCTTCTAAATGGGCCATAGGTACTTGAGTGAGTTCAAAGGTATTTCAGCAGCATCCAGAAAGGCCATTGTGTAGCAGCTTTTCACTAGAGTTGACTCACAACATTCCACTCCATCTCTGATGCTAAAATGTGCTGAGGTGCTTGCAATGTGTTGAGATCTGAAATTTGTAATATTTACCACAGAGCAAAAGGAAATCACTTTAAAAACCAAGTTTAATCTGTTTTAACCAAGCCCAAGTGTTGTTCAGTTAAAGAGACTCAAGCAGGGTTAACACCAGTCTGTTTTGAACGCTCTCCATGTTCTTTGCTTACTTGTTTGTTCCTTGCTTTCATGTTCCTCGGAAACAAACTTTTTATTTAGTGAAAAGGGTTACTGCAGCGTCGGGTGAAACGGCCTCTTGGTACAAATAAAACCTTAATCATAAAAGTCATCAAAGTCACTGTTATTAGCGTTGCAGGAACGAGGACACAAGGCCATTTCTATTTCCGAGTTGGTGTCATCTGAATCGCCCCAAAAAGCTAAGAAAGAAATAAAAAAATATATGTATCAGTATCTGCCATCACAAACCATTCAAATGCATAAGTAATAATAAATGTGCGTTTATTAATAATTTCATTGTCACTTAGTATACACAAACATGTATGCATATAATATAAGTATAAAGGATGAGAATACGATACAGACAGAATCTGGTTCAGCTAAATATCAATAACTAACATGTTTCAATAAAAATTTAATTTGTCATGCAAATCTTGATCATATATATGCTTATTACTGACTGGTGTCAAGATAAGTCCCTTGGTGCTTCTAAATAAAATACAGAAAGCCTTACTACACAAAGTGTATGCATTAATTGCTAACTGCTAATATAGCAAGCTTTTAAGATGTAGATGAGTCAGGAATAAAAGACAATGTGGCATGCTGCTTGAAAGAAACAATGATCATTTTCCAATTAGCTTTTTTCCACCTGTTACTAAGTAATAGAAAAGCACTGTAGACATGTTCTCCAACTGTAGACTCTTATGGTGGAGAACATAGTGACCGTTACACAACACTCACACTGGAAACGTATATCTTTTCACAGCTGTTTCCATATTTACAATTTAATAACATGGCTTTCATTCGCTTATTATTGGGCTTCGATTATATAAGTCAAGTCCTACTTAATAAGCTTTTACTAAACAATAGCATACTTGTGCAAGTACATTAAAATAAATAATGTCAGAACTATGCACGTAGTGAAAATTTACATAATCTGACCAATCAGATTTGTGAATTCAGCAACTCTGTGGTTAACTTATAATGTTTTAAGAAAAAGCAATACATTAAAAGGGTCAACTACCCGAACAATGTAGTGCAATTTAGACCTTCAATCCACCTGATAACTAAATTTGGTCTTACCTTTTGACTGAACTGCAGAGAAGGCCTGGGTTTTTATATTCGCATCATTCCTGTCAAAATAAATAAATAAACAAACATACATACACACACATATATATATATATACATATATATATACACACACATATATATATATATATAAGTTAATATTAAGAAGGGCTCCAATCTGTGTTTTTTTTAACCCCTAAAATCCATCACAAAATTAAACGAGCACTTTTTATCATGTCAAAGCAAACAACTATACAGAGTACAAAATCCTGTCACATTTCTTTTGGTTATACTCTTTAAAGGCTTCACATCAATAGCACAAATCTTTGGCTGTTGTTGTCAGTCGCATGGCATCAGACTTACTGGCAGCCTATAATCTTTTTCACTGTAGTGATTATGATGCCAGTTAGCCCATTTAAAAGCTTTTTCTTTTGATTTAAACACCATACTGTATATACTGTATACACACACACACACACACACACACACACACACACACACACACACACACACACACACACACACACACACACACACATATATATATGCACCAAGTCACAAAAGCACTACATGGGCTGTATGTGCAATTTGTCACATGTCACACATGTTCTGTGAAGACCTGATCCTCAAAACCATCAACACTCAACTCACTTGAATCATCAAATTATCATTTAATATTCAGCTTATTATGACTACCACCAACTTGTGTGAATCCATCCAGTGGTAAAACAGATGTTCGACAGCATCCACAAATAATTAGAGAATAATCTGCACTGTGATAATCCTCACTAACAAGAATTCACAATGTCCGTTTTTTTTTTTGTTTTTTTTTTTTAGAATAGAATTCACAAAGAAAAGACAAAAAGATGGTAAAAGCAGCTATTCCTTAAAGATTCATCGTACCACTTAGCATTTCATAAAAACAAAGCCAGCTTTTTCCCCATTTTACACAGACCAAAAAAAAATTCATAAAAATGTTTATATTTTATATATATATATATATATATATATATATATATATATAAAACTTCCAGGGAGCTGCCATTTGCCTGCTAAGGCTGTTTGCAAACGAGCAGAGTGGCCAAATAAACTTCCTTGACTCCTTTTCTAATTGTGCTGAAGGACCCAGTCAAGGCCCTCTTTATTCACAAGTGTTCTGAGCAGAGGGTTGCTGGGTTCCCATAGCATCAGTGATATCTCTATGTAAATGAGTGACCCCTGGCAAGCCTTTGATCTGTAGCAATGCATATGCAAGAGCCCAAGCTACTTTTCATACAGGCTTCCTCTTCAATTTCCATCAGCACAGGGTCTATTCAGGTCCTAACAATGTCGTCTTCGTCTTCATCTTTATCAGCATCCTCGGCGTTATCATATACCCATATTGTTTATTCGGCGTCTTTCTCTTTTTTTGTGCGTCTCAAAGAAAATAAAGAAAAATAATAAATCTTGGGTTATTCCCAGAACTCTCCAGGTCAGCACCCCTGACCTGAATTAATCCACGTTTCAGTCATATTTTAGTCAAACATCCATCATTTTCTAGTCATTCTTGGCAACTGCTAAAATAAGATGGCCTTTTTGCTTAAATGTGTATATTCAAGCACACTTTATAGTATGTAGTATCTATTACAACAATAATCAAATAGGATTTACTTCCTAGTTTCAGCACTTGTTTTTTTGTATAAATTATCATCCAATGTTAAATAAACAGGATGCAAAGTATGTACTTTAATGCTTTTTTTTTTTTTTTTTGCTGAAATGTATTTTACAAATGATGCATGATATAACTCGTTAGAAATGTTCTGCAAGGTGAAGTGATTATGAACTAGTGGAGAACGATGAATACACCCTGCTTTTGTAATTTACTAACCTCTAGAGAAGATGCAAAAAAAAAAAAAAAAAAAAGATTTATTTTTATTTTTATGCAGATTCTTGATGTAGCCTTGAAGAGCACAATGGTATATTTAATCTCATTAATCGTGTAATCGCGTAACTGAACTGAAATTCGACCGATTGTCAACAGGGGAGGGGGGGGGTGGTCCTGCAAAAGTATTAAACATCAGTTTTTCTTTTCATCTCTTACACCAATCAACAAATTGTCCTTTTGTGTTTATAACAAGAACAAGCAAAATAATAAATGCCTGTTTCTGTGTGTAAAATTGGGCTCTTCTTCTATGACTTGCATGCCATGGGAACGCTCCATCAAATGCTCCTCTTCAGAAGGGACGGGTCTGATTTCAAGACATGATTACCATAGAGAGCTGCGGATGCCACTGACCCCTCCAATCTAATATTCCATTTCCATAAACATTTATGCCAGTTCATCTTGTGCTGAGGTTCACTTAATTGAGGCAACGAATCTGAATATGTAAGACTGGACCGGCGACTGTTTGGCTGTGTCTCATACACGGAGGTGAATGTAATGTGTAAAATGATGCAAATTACCACTTTGACGGAAACCTCTGTTTTACCTCTGCTGCAGTGCTTGTGTAGTTTTTTTCCCCCCAGTGTCTGTTGCACATTGTTTTGGGCATTAGGACGTACCTGCAATGTTAGATGCAAAGTGCCCCTGTTCATTTCCATGCAAGCGTTTGTTACATTAATATATGGGACATAATATATGTGTGGGTTGCCGTTATGAATTTAAAACGAGAATAAAAAGGCAGACAGCACGTTGTATTCACTGGGCTACAGGTAAACAGACTGCTCCTGTTCCATGCTTGGCATCTGGGCAGTCATTTTCATAATAACAGTGATCTCGCATCATTATAGTTGTGTGATTAAACATAATAAAAGGGTCTGGGAAACGAGACCGTTTCTCTGCTCTGAAATTGTTTTTGAAAAGAAACAAACATGCGGTCAAAGTCCCTGAACTACTGCGTTTAATATTATCCCTCATTCATGTCACTTAACAATATCTCTTCAAAGAGATTAAGCAAAAATGCCTGATGGAAGACAGGCAGGTTGAAAAGAAACAAGGATGGGAGAAAGGGGAGAAATGAAATACATAATAAAAATCTAATTAATTTCTTGAACCGAAGAATTTGCAAAGAATTATATATGTCAAGTATCATTTCAAACTAGCAGCTATTGTGTATTGTAATTAGTCACATGGAACTATTATGGAAAATTCCGCTTATTTACTTGGGTTAAAAAAAAAAAATTACCACCCACACAGAAATGCTAATAGCATATGCACTCTGAAACAATGTTTGTGTAAGGGTGCAAAAATGAGGCAGTGCCGCCATTCTCACCTCCTCCCACACTCATCGCAGCACTGACCTGCAGCACGCCTGATTTCGGATTGATTAGACCTCTGCACTGCACTGCGGCCGGAGGAGGTGGGTGAGGGGATATGGGGAGTGTCACAATGAGGTAATGACTTAGTCAAGAGCAACAAGAGCGACCTCTACAGGACACTGTCCGGAAATGACTTGGTTATTCAGTAAGCTGAAATATGACTGCTCTCTATTGGTTGAGCACAAGAACTGCATGGATTTTATTTGGGGGTTTTTTGTTTCCTTTTTTTTTTTGCTATAAGTACACTGAAGAGAAGCTCGTGGGAGCAATTACAAGATGTCAGAAATGTACTAAAATCCAGAATTAGGCAGTAAAATATTAAGTTATGCCAGTAAATAAATTGAAATCGCTAAAGTGAAAATAGAGAATGTTGCATCGGAGGAGCAAACATGAAAATAATCAAACTATCAATAAATAAAAAGAACAACGAGTAATGTCCAGTGCATACACAATGAGTAAACATGTTTTAAAACAACAAGGTTGTGTAAAATTATACAGTGGCATTGATTTGACCTTTAACTTAACTGGCTTGTTGAAATCACAAAAAAGCAGAGTGACCCCCAGTGGCTGCGAGGTATGAATGCTGCAACTATATCTTTTCTCTGTCCCCCCCCCCACACACACACACACACACTTCACAACTACCTAGCTGACAGGCCAGGCAGACAATTACGAGTATTTGTGTATGTAGGAATTACCTTATGCTTTCTTGCCACAAAAAAATTAATTATGGAGCAAGTGCATTGTGTCTCATACTCGTTGTACGGCAACAAAACATTTAAGAAACGATAAAAAGCCACATTTAAGAAACCAAGTTACTCACAACTATGCAGCTTGAAACTAAATAACATCAGGAAATAATCCATGTGGAGGAAATCAGAGTCACAGCACATGCCTACAGTAGAACAGGACAGAATAGCTGCAGGAGAGGAGGAAGCTGTGGCATGGACCCCTAAACAAAGGAAGGGAACAAGTGGTCTTTACATGGAGCGTGGCTTCTTTACTACCCTGCGTACTATTCTACTATTGTGCGTTTCATCCCTACTGGGACACAAAAGCATTATTGATTTACACACTACAATGCCAGCAAAAGATTTAGTTTGGCTTATCTTTAATAAACTGTAGCTGATCTGTTTGCTTTCCATGTCATTAATATTAATACAGCACTGTGCGTATAAAAGTAGCTTACAGCAAGGGAGAGCAAGAGAGCGTGTGCATGTGTGTGGGAGAGAGAGACAAAAAGAGAAGGAAAAATAAGAAAGACCCCAATTCTCTCCAGTGCCATAATAGTAAAATGAGCAGATATAAATGTGTTAAGAGTATCTCTTGCATCTTGTATGGACTGCATGCATTTAATCTGGAAAGCTTATTAAGGAGCGAGTCATTGCTATGCAAAGAAGCGCTCAACGCTTTTCTCTGCTCCTTTCAGCCGAGTGCAGTGTTTGGCCAATAGGCCTGGCCCCCCGCCTCCCATTGGGCATTCATAACATGCAACATTTGCACAATGTATCTCTCAAAGGCTACTGAATAGGGGGCCTTAATACTCATGTAAACAACTGCAAACCAATTACTTAATGAATCGGCCCCACAAATAATGAGGAGCAGCACAAAAGCCCATAAATGCATTTTTTTGCAGCAAAGCCCTGCTTTAAACTCCAATCCCTCAGCTGTAGCGTCGGCTTAACTGCCACATCGTAATTATGGCTAAGACAACAGAGAGGCAGGCATAATTTTTTTTTTTCAACTTTAGGCCCAGCCAGCTCGTCTTTTGATGTTGCTCATCATCTCAGTAACAAAATAACAGCAATAAGTGTGTATATGTGTGTGAGCGAGAGAGAGAGAGAGAGCGCGAAAAACAGAAAGAGAGAGAGAGAGAGAGAGAGAGAGAGAGAGAGAGAGAGAGAGAGAGAGAGAGAGAGAGAGAGATGAGCACATGTTTTGTAGTGTTCAAGTGTAGGGCACTTGTGGAAGCAATAAAGCGCAAGAAATTGCAATGGTAAGAGGCATTCTTAAACAGGAAAAAATATATATATATATGAAAGCGTTCACTGGAAAACTACACAACACTAAAAATCTTCTGCCTTTAAACTGCAACACTATATTGAACTGATTTACAACCAGTCCAAGCAAACAAAAACACTGTGACCTCATCACTGAAATGACCGTCCTGAGGTCTGGGTCTGTGTTTCTTGCTCAACAGATTCTGACAGTGTGTGCTATAACTTGGAGCTGTGGGGTGTGGTGGGTGAGGGGGATGGGTTATGATCTGAAAGCATCTTGCCCAGGAGATGGCTCATGTTTATTAATGCAGCCATTCATTGGGCAGGCCATGGCATCCATCAGAGAGCTCTGATCGAGTGTGGCCATTATGCCTTTCCCTTGGCTAATAGTGTAAGCTAGCCAGGAAAGGAGAGAGAGAAAGAGAGAGAGAGAGAGAGCGAGAGAGCGAGAGAGCGAGAGAGAGAGAGAAGGAGTGTACAGAACAAAACGAGCCAGTGCAGAGGAAGAGCTTGGGCCAACAGACTCCTGGCCCTTGTGTCAGCACGGCGCTCAGTAATCACATGAAATCAAAGACGATTACTCCTCATAATGTTTGCCCACCCATTACCTGCCCTAATACATCCACAGTGAAGAGGCACATCAGCACGGAGAGCCCTGCTCCTCTGCATTTCATAGCTGATTGTACATAGATTTATTGACGTGCGAGTTAAAATATTCTACACTCAAGCTTTTCTGTGATTTAAAGCTGTGATTTGGAAAGGCAATCAAATATACTGCTGTGTGAGGATGCATGTTATTAAAAAAGTGTGAAAATTCATCACAGTTCTCTATTTACATTAAATTATTTTTTTTTTTATCAAAACACATGCAAATCATCATCACTCAAACAGTTTCTTACCGCATGTTGTCTTGAATTAGCCTTTTGCTACTCCCTGGTTTTTCACTATCTGATAAACCTGTGAATATAAAAAAGTAAGGCACGTGCACTACAACTGTTCAATTACTAATGAAAATATGGCAATTATATAATAGAACACTTGGATTACATGACAAAAAAAAAAAAAAGAATAATATGATTCTTGATAACATTACCACTATAACCCGAGAATCACCAGTGTGTGTGAATCACTGCTTAGCATTGTGTAAATAATAGTAGTCTTAAAAAAAAAAAATCTAGATCATTTACCTGATGGCTCGAAGTCAGAACCATCCTCGTCCTCTTTCTCCTTCTGTGCATTCTGCCACTGGTTCTCTTGTGTGACTGATTGTTTAAGCAGCTGATATGCTTTTGTCTCTACAAAAATAAAGATAAAAGATAAAACACACACACACAAAACAGGCTGATCAAATATTTGCCCAGGACCTGGGTTTCCAACTTTGCAGAGCCTCTGTGTTTGATGAACCAACAGGAGCCTTTGAGAGCTCTGATGAGGAAAGAGTGGAGGTGGAAAGACAGAAGATGAACACTAAACTATTGATTTAGTTCAGACACGAAGCAGCCGGTTTGTCGCCATGCAACAAGAAGCACGCTATCCTTTTTGTTATCGCTCATCAGACCTCAATTCAGACCTCAAATCATGCTTCTGTCTCAAAAACATTCAAAAGGAATAATGATAATGGTAAGACAGCATTAACATGGTGTTCTTTAAACTAAAATTTTACATTTAAGGAATAATAATCTCTGCTGCTCACACTTGCTGAAATATGAGCTCATCCTTTATTGTTTTACTTTGAGCTAACATTCCAAAAGTTTTGTTTCAAAAGTGGCCTTAAGTAGCGCTCTATATATATACATATATATATATATATATATATATATATATATACATATATATATATATATATATAATTTTTTTTTTTTTTTTATAATTGTTATAGATTTTTATTTAATGCCGTTGATGATCTGAAATGTGCATATTCTATCTATATGCATGTAGCTTGTTTTATAGTCATAATCCAGTATGCGCTCACCTGCCTAAAATACTGTATACTGATGGCAGATCCAACTTCATAAACCAAATTATTTAAAGAATTGTCAGGTAAACCTTTGAGAGCCAAACTAACTGTGTGACATTGTAGGATTTTTCCTACTTTCACTACAACTGATAAGAAAATTCAAAATAATAATAATTTAAAAAACAAAAAAGAAAAAAAAAAAAAGACAAAGATAACAATAATAATAACAGGCAGAAAAAGGAAAATAATAACAATGACAATTGCTCCTGAACGATGGCTCCTAAAGTGACTGTATAACATGCAAAAAAGACATTATACTCTGCGATGCCTCATTACCTCACTGGCAATACTAGAAATGATGACATGCACGCTACATAAACAGTGCCTTTCCCCCATGTTTTTATTGACTAAGAAAGCTAAACTAAATCTAAAGGTTGCTTTCATGTGTGCTGCAGTCTACAAAAACATCACTGTGCGCAGTGAATAGAATAGAAATAAACACATTAAAAGGGATTTATTTAGATGATTTGGGTGTTTACAGTGATGACTGCAAAAGAACGATCCTAGTGACTGCCTGGTAAACATCTCCGACCTGCGCAGGGATAACAGAGGTGTTTTTCTTTTTTTTTTGCTTTTTTTGTACTGCAGTGCCTTTGATTAGTGGCAGTAAGATGCTGGACTTCTTTCTTTAGGCAAGCCAGCAGATGAAAGGCACAGTATGAAATCAGATAGCCAAGTGGAATAATGGACAGTTTTACATTTCTGAGCCTGGTGCTGGGGGCTTGCTACTCTGAACTCTTAAAGACATGCCTTCACATCCAATCTTTTCAAGTCTGCCTCTAGCTGTAGAAGATAATGAGAACCAATGCCAGATCTTGTATGGCACCCCCCAGCTGGCCGGAGGACAATTAAATGGCTGCATTATGCCGCCGGAGAATCTCAGCTTCATGTGTACCAATGACAGAAAGAAGGGGGAGATGAGCTTGTTTTCTCCTGTGATAATTAGAAGACCTGTTCTGCTGTTTAGCTAAAACTTTCACCTCCATCATCTTTTCACAAATGTCTGTTTTGGGGGAGAGGCCCCCGTTATTCACTGACCAAGAAAAGAATCTTCCAATTGGGCGGGATGTCTGTACTGACTTTTTACCTCTAATAGGAATACTTTCCACAGGGCTTTGGTTGGTACTGTCCTCTTCATCACTTTGTTCTCCTGGAAAGAAAGAAACGAGAGAAAGAAAAGCATGGTAAGGGGCTGTTGTGCAGCCTTTGTGTATCTGAACAGCAGGACTGATAGGGACATGGACTGGGAAAGGTTTAAATGGGGAATTGATGGTCGGCTAGGCATTATCGGGGAAAATGAAATGCAATTCTGACACAGCATTTTCTCATGAGGATTCCAAAGCCCCACTACCCTGCTCTTCTTCCAATCTGCTCTTCTTGCAATCATGACCTTGTCTGCATCTTAGACCTGTGTGGGCATCAAGTGCCATAACCAACTAACTCACTTTTTGTGTTATGCAGGATGCTTTTTAAATGTAATCTTAGCAAAAAAGATCAGATATTTATATAATTAACTAAACGTCTATTTGTAAAAGTGTTGCATATTTTATAGAACATAACCATATAGAACATAATACCATAAAAGTATTACATTACAACATCTTGAATGTTCTCCCCAATCTTACTGTAGTTGTAATTACTGGAAAAATTTACTATTTACACATGTAAGTAACAAATTGACAATGGCACCAACAAAAAAAATGACTGACGCACGGGCAACACTATATCTCGAGAGTAGAAAAAAAAATCCACATCCATTATTTTCAGGCAGTAAGTTGCTCTGGACTAGAATATGCACAACCCTGAAGCTTAACATTACTGTTCAATTCATATTAACAACCCTGAAGCTTAACATTACTGTTCAATTCATATTAATGTACCCAGCAATTTTTTTTTTTTGCATAATACATTTAAAACAGCCCTTCAGAGCCACCTACTGGTACTGGGTAGCTTTTCTGTGCCTGTTAGTGATGCCTTTTTTGCTGTGATGAATTATTGGCTACAAGCAATAAAAAAAATAAATGCCTCGTCGTTAAAACAGTACGTGTTAGATTTTGTATTTTCTGCTTCTTTAAACAGGCCCTCTATGACCAAGCTAATTTAATTTAAGACAAAACAGCCCAAAACAGTGCACTGTAACACACACATGGAAGCACATCTATGCATGCTTCAGAAATGCATAGATGAGCCTCACAAATTCTGGAACCAAGATAAATAGTGTTTAATTGATTTAATTGATCTTCACCAAAGTGATGAAATGAGAAAAATATGAAGAAAGAAAGAGTCCAATTTGTTTATCCAAATCAAAGACCCTCACTGGTCAAGCATGCTGGAGCGTATATCACAGCTTGAGCTTGCATGGGTGTTTCTGAAACAGGCTCACTAATCTTTGTGATGATGTCACTTATGATGGTAGCAGCAGAATGAACTCTTAAGTTACAGAAAACAAAATCTGCCAACTTGGAGAGAAAACTTATTTGGAATAGACACCTTTATGACAATATAATCCAAAAGATACTATAGTAATTTCCAGGCTATAAAGCACACCCAAATATAAGCCACACCCACTGAATTTGACAGATTTTTATTTTGAACATAAATACGCCGCACCTGTCTATAGGTGTCTACATTTAAACTAAAGAACTTTACACAATAGCTTTAATGAAAGACAGTGACTGTTACACGGCTTGTATCTAAACGGTAGAATACCAAGAAAGTCATTGTTCACTGTCTTCCTCCTTCCTTTCACAACAATTTCTCTCAGGAGTTTTCTTTTGGCATCGTCGTGTGTTTAAAAATCACCATCGGTGAAGCTTTTCTCCCGATGCCGTGCAGCTCAGAACACAGGTGACGTGAGTTTTTTTCATGCCTGGTTGTTTTTAGCGTGACGCCGCATTTCCTGTTGCCAGTGCGAGTGAGCGGCAGGTCAAACGTCAGAGGAACCTCAACCATATTTATGATGTAGTGCGGCCCAATTCAGTGGGAGCGCGATTTAATATAAAGAGTTTCATTGGTTAACCTTAACCCGTTTGGCAATTTCATTGGTCTAATGTTACGGGGATCATTTTTTTGGCAAAAAACACTGAAAAATCCATAAATTAACCGCTTCATTGTTTAAGCCGCGAGGTTCAAAGCGTGGGGAAAAAAGTAGCGGCTTATAGTCCGGAAATTACCGTACATACAAAAAAGGACTTGATCTGAGGTAAAAGTGGAAGGTTTTTACAATCACTCGTACTTAACTGAAGTGAGTAGCATTTTACCTTGCCCCCAAAACAAATGACCTATTCGAAACTACAAAAGAATCACAAAAAAATTGGGTGTCATTTACTTCAATGTTTAAATATATTTGCCCGGATTTAAAAAATTTCTTTTTTTAATGTTCTAAGTTCAAATATAGTATAAATATAGTAGCAGATATCAGAAAATAAAAGGATTTTGTTCCATCTATCATTCATTTCTTGATCTCATACACTAATGCAGTGGCCTTTGCCAATACTTTTGGAGGATACTGTATACAGCACTTAGATGGCAAATCGAAGTCTAGATAATATGTAAATGGTT